>NW_017728910.1:11599254-11646064 GCF_001723895.1 Crocodylus porosus | reverse complement strand
AAATTTGGCAGTGAAGAATCTTTGCACAACCCATTATTGTTTCCTAGGGTTGAGCATCATACAGTAAAAAGATAATGGGGTGAATGATTTTGATACCTAACAAGTTTTCTTTCCTCCCAGATTTCTAAGTAATTCCACCAGGCAATTTATTCAAAATATTAAAATATTATATTACAGTTATTAACCAGGTTGGGTTCAGGAAAGATAGTACCCACCCATCTCCATTATATGCAGTGTTAATTAATCGAATCCTGCCACATAACAGTACAATTGTGTAGATTATTAGCATTCACACAATGGGAGTTTTTAACCTCTTTGTAGCAGCAGAATATGCTGCAACATAGAAAGATTTACACTGTGGAAACAGCAGACAAGATTTTCTCAATTAGGTTTTCTCTAGGGGATGCCTAGATCCAGCAATCCTTCCAACCACAGACATGTCTCTTCAGCTAGTGCAGCTAAATAATCCCTCTCACAAAATGGAGGCTCTTGCTCCCTGTGCCTTCACAACGTTTTTTTCAGAGCACTTTGTACTTCTGAATATTCTGAGTAATACAGAGAGTGCCCATCATCACTCAGGAGGGGTCGAGATTTGTGTCCTGCAAGGAGACAAACCACTACCAATACATTTCTTGAAGTTGCTGCTTTTGATATAAGAGAATCCTAAATTTTTGTTCTGTACCTTAATACTTTCAATATTGCTTTAAAAAGTCTACTTTTCCTGGAAAAGGGGTTCATAATTTTTAGCTCAAAAACAAATATTGCACTCGTTATTACATCATCTAGAATTGTGATTACCCCACTCTAACATTTATTAGCATATTCAATGGCATTTCACAGCATACTTCTATTTTTCCTGTGCCACTCAAGTCTTGATAATATAATAGATTGCCCTGGGCTCTCATATCTCTGTCTCTTGGGTTTGTTCATTGGTGTAATCTTGTTTCTCTGATCTGGGAAGTCCATCTTGCTCTGTCACCACCAAGACCACAGAATAGAGGTTCCTTTGTTAATCTATAATTAATAAAAAATGACATTCCTCAAGAGAGCATTTGTGAAAGTGGGTTTGTTCTTGAATATACAAAGCATTTCTATTTGCATTTCTTTTCTTATAAAAACCTGCATTTTTTTTATCAAAAGCAATCCAAATTGTGGCCTTCATGAGTGCAGCATCAGCCGAGACAGCTCTACACAATTCTGATAGGTAGAAATTAACCATCTGTTGAAAGGCCTGCAGAACGCCTTTGTGCCATGCAAGTTCTGTTAAACCCCTTAAAACATATGATTTATGTATGCATGCATACATACATGAGATTTATATACTGCCCTTCCCAACAGAGGCTCAGGATGACTTACGATAAGAGAATAGGGCAACCTAAAAGGACAACTAGAATATCAAAATAAAACAGAGACCAACTAAGCAACATCTTGCTCTAGCTTTGTGTACTAAATGCATGCCCAAAAATGAAATAAGAGATTGTAAAACTGTAAAATTATGGCATTATAAAAGTGAAGAATTGTTGCATGCCTTATTATGTTTCATCATATATTGAAAAGATATAATGGGGGTGGAAGATTTTGAAGCCTGACAAGTTTTTTTTTTCTATTTCTGATATTTCTAGCAGGAGGTTTATTACAAATATTATATTACATTTATTAACTAGGTGAGTGAAACACTTAATAACTGCAATGTAATTATTAATAATAAATTATTAATTTAGCTTTTAGTTTGTTATAAAAATTCTGACCTCAAGTTTTAGGAGCTTGTACAAACCTGAAGTTAATGAACTTAGATGGTGAATTTCCACAATGCTTAGACACTCTCCTGTATACCAGCCCTGACCTACAAACCACAGAAGACGCTTGTAGTTATTTATGTATGTCCTGTTTTGCCAACCCATCTAATATCCCTCAGCACACACAGCAGTACTCAAAAAAGTTTCAATCCATCTCTTGGTGTCTGAATTCTTAACTATCCTGTGTAAAGTTTTCTAGGGTTGCCAACCTAATTCTTTTTTGTTACTGACAATTGGCAAACTTATTACTGACAACAAACATTTTTGCTGAGATACATTTTCCCTGACTTATTGTCAAGCGTAGGTGCTATAAGACCTAGGCCCCCTATGGCCTGGTGCCTTCCGGAAGTGGGCCGTTAGGGTGAAAGGAGATCACCACTGTCTCCCCGATCACTCTCCACTCTGTTTTCTCACCCACCATAACTTTAGTGTTGTCTTGATTCGGGAGTTGTTTCCTGGGGAAACAACTCTTTGCCTTTAGGAGAAATTACCTCTGTGGGCTTCTTACCTCCCCTAGACCCCACCCTTATTGCATCCATTCCCCCACAAGGGGGCAACTCCTTTTAACCAGTGTGGAGATTACTTTTCAACAGTCAAGGACAGGGTTAAACCTTCTGAGTTAAATCCTAGGAGAACAAGCAGAGGGAAGTGGGAGAGGGAGAGCCCTCCTTGTTTTATGTACTCCCCAGCACTTCAAAGGATGAGAGAGACAGGCTCTTCTCCAAGGAGTCTCTCCCTCTATCTCTACTAGTCCATGTTTTGCTGTCCCAAGACCAGAGTCACTGATCAGTCAGGGGACCAGAGTTTTGCTGGGCACTCAGTCCTGTTGCACTTCATGTCCCACTCAAAGTAAATAAATCAACTTAAATCTTAGGTAGCTAAACTGGAAGCAAAACAAGGAAAAAATAAGAGGTCTATGTTCTGCATCCCCCTCTATGCCTGTGCAGCACCTACTTAATGATGGCTTCAGCTGGCTTCAGGGGAAGAAGCTCTACTCCTTCCATGGCAGCACTTCCCTAGTTGGTGACCCTCTGACCATCTAGGCTGCTTACCAAGCAACCCCATGCTTTCAGCTGCTGCAGACAGGGGCTGGCAGGAGAGTCCATGGCATCTCTGCTCCCTGGAAGCTTAGGCCTCTCCCAGGTTGCCTTTCTCTGGGAGCAGAAATACCAGTCCGTTTGCCTCAGATGCCAATCTTAAGGGAGCATTTGCTTTGGAGCCATGGTGCAAGGGTCTGCATTCCAGTGGTGATCTTCCTTTTACCTAGGGTGAGTACATGGAAATTATCCCCCTTGCCACACTTTTCCCTGGCCCCACAGTCTTTCCTTTCATGTCTATATTTTACATAAGGTAAATGCAACCCTTCCACTAGGTTCTGGACAAGGCCTAAGTTTAAATTTAGTGGTTTAACATCAACCATCTTGTCACTGCTCTTCTCTGTCCAAACTTGCCTCTTTCTGATGAGAGACCTTACATCAAGATATCATTTGCTTAGTTTTTTATGGATGCTTAGGTTTTTTACTTGGGGTTTTTATTTTTGTCTTGGCCAAATCTGAGCATAGGTGCTGATGACACAGAGCTAGAAGCTGAGGAAAAAAAAAAAAGAGACAATAGGCGGAAAGTCCGAGCTGTCAAGCGGAAAGTCCCTACGCATGCCCAGTCATGTACTAAGCACACGGCCAGTGCGTGATCACCCAGAATGTTCCACACAGCTCACATTGTGATCGGCTAACCATGACATATATAAGTCATCATAATTTCCGCCCAAGTCAGAGACCAGCTCAGAGACCCACCAGAACAAGCTCTGAGCTCTTCATAAGCTGGCCACTTGCGAACGTCTCTCCGCCACCGTTGTCTCCCGGCATACCCCGCCCTTGCTTGAGTTCGATCCCATTACTGATTCATCTATTTGAATAGGTATCGACTGGTTTTGCAGCTATTGTTTGAAACTGAGTTCATAACCAAGTTTGACCTGTGCTGCACTGTTTCTGGTAGCTTAAGTAAGAAAAATAAAACGTTTTGCAACCATATGAGTATAAGCCGCCTGACTCTCCACTGCTGGCCCCCACCTGCTCGATCGTGTCGGCCTAGACCGTGACCAACCAACTTGGTTGCCACAATTTTTACAGACTTTACAGATAGGCATTTTAGCCTGATTTTAATGGTACTCCTCTTTCAGTCATTCTGTCTAGATAACTTTCTGCAAACATCTCTGACCTGTCCACTACCTCCACTACCCTTTATGTCAGTGGAGTAGTAATCCAACATTAAAGAGAACGAAACATATATATGATTGTTTAGTTTTAATTAGTTTAATGAAATTGCTGATCCTGCTTATCTTTCTCTAATTATGATGGAGAATCTACAGCAGATACAGCTACAGCATGATCTACTTTCAATTTCAGATTAAAGAAATATGAGAGAATGGAGAAATCTTAAGGGGGGTATGATATTTGTCTGAGTGAGCGTGAAATGGAATTCCAAGCAGCATCACAACTCTGCATTTAAGTGCTTATGAACTGTCACATATATAAAGTACTGCTGTTTAGAAATACCCAAGCTGCATTCTACTGAATGCATTACAAGGGGTATTTTTCTCTTTGACATCTTCTCTGTGTTTCATTGCTAGTGTCAAATAAATATTTAAAACCACCCCAGTCTTGTATGTAAATAACCATAATGAAAACAAACAGTGCCAAATAAAATTAAGGCAAGATTTCTATCCTTTCAACTAACAAAACATAATCATCTTTGTTCTTTTCCCATTTTGAGCAAAATAAGAAGTATGAAAATATGTTATTTTCAAGCACACTCATAATACCCAACCTCTTGGAAGAAGAGGTTCAAATATGATTTAGGGAATGCATCAAATGCTAGTTTTCTAGCAGACTTTAGCAATGGGAATAGGAAATAGATTAGAAAGGGAGTAATGTTAAGTTCCCCTCCTACTGGGAGCAGCTATCTGAAAAATGATTTTTGCAGCCCCAAATTTCAAAACTAAGAAAAGTTGACATAGGGGATAAAAAAAAAATAGCTCATGAACTTAAGGTTGCTGAGCAGGCTTTAAGTGATGAATAGCATCTAGCAATTATAAGAAGTCAAACACTGGAACAGAGCCAAAAAGTGTTTAAAGTGATAGTTCTCCTCAGTGTGCAGTATGATGTGCAAAGGGAGTGGAACATAATAGATGCTTTCTGCTGTCTCGTTGATCACAGATTTTTCCAGTGGACAGACTCTTCCACAACAGTCATGGCTCCTTGCACCATTCTGGTACCAGTAACTACATGAATAAAACTTCACTTTGTTTCAATCTGGCCATTCATAAGTTTCTATGTTTCTGATGAATCGATAAAAATGAGCTCTTTGAGGTATTATTTTCTACATATATTTTATATAACTTCTTTTGTTTTGGTTGGCTTTCCATCCATCCCATCATATTTAATCTGCATAATACATTTCAATATTATTTTGTTCAAATGTAGCCAGTATAAAACACAGATGGGATGGTTGCCCTTGAAAACAGAAGTGACTTTTACTGCAACTCAGTTTTCTCATCTGGACTTTGAGAATAAAAGCTTTTATGGGCTAAGTGCAGACTTGGGGTGGGGGGGGACAGGGTTTAGGAGGAGGTTAGAGCACATTAAAAATGACTACCTGGTCTAAGGTCAGTCAGGATAGGGGGTTTAGGGGAGGGTTTAGGGAGTTGTGGGGGAAAGCAGGCTCTGGGAAGGATTGGGGATCCACAGGGAAATTGAGGGGGCAAACAGGATCTGCAGGGGGACAAGTGGGATCCACAGGAGGATCGGGGGGGAAGGCAGCATTCATAGGAGTGATTGGGGATATGGGGGAAGGGGGAAGGCAGCATTTCCAGCAGGATCGGGGGGCACAGGTGCAATCTGCAGGAGTGATGGGAGGGGCAGGCACAATCTGTGGGAGCAATTGGGGGGGCAGGTGTGATTTATGGGAGGATGGGGGAGGAGGTGGGATTTGCAATAGTGATAGGGGGTGGGCAGGTGAGACTGGGTAGGGTCAGACAGCATCCACAGGAGAAATTGGGGCAAGCAGGATCTGCCAGATGAGGGGTGCAGCCAGTATCTCTGGGATGGATTGGGGGATTGAAGGGGCAGGTGTCATCTGTGGGAGCTATTAGGGGGGCAGGTGAGATCTGCAGCATGTTGCATGGTCTGCACGGAGTTTGGGGGGTGGCAAGGGCTATTTTTGGCTCTGGAATCCCCCAATAAACCTATACCCCCTCCCCCACTGATACTTAATTCCTCCGTTCTGAGAATCCAAATGCTGATAAAACTGGCACCGGGAGTGACTTGTGTGATGAAGTGTTTGTGGCAGCTGGCTGGTCCACTGAGTTGGGGTTAAGGGATATAAATATAGCTTAGTGCCAAGGGATCAGTTAGGAAAAGCACAGTCCTGGTACTGGGGCCAACAGCCAGGCTTTCTCAGCTTTGGGGCTGCATGGATAACTCGACTGAAGTTCCATTCTAACCTAGATCAATGAAGTTTGAGTGTAGATTGATCCAGGTCTTGGACCAGGTTCTGCCATTTTTATACGGTCTATGTGCATGGAGCTTCTGTACAGCTATGGGTTTAGATTCATTTCCGATCACTGAGTCTGGCTCTAAGTGTAAGGTCTGCACTTGGGTGAACTAAGTTAGATTGTGTGGCCATTTTTAATACTATCTAACCTCCCTCGAACCCCCACAAATGTTTGCATTTAGCCATAAAGTCAGAACCTGCAATCATATATGCTTCTGGTTACATTCAGATGCTAGTGTCTGTTTGTGCAGACAGATGGTAGGATGAAACACTATTCCTCACCCAGGGAGTTTGAATTCAATATATTGATATTTGAAGAGTGCTTCATGAGTCATGGGTAGAAGGTACTATTAAAGTTCAAAGGAAAGGATGAAAAATATTGTTCCCTTATTAAGAATCTGGAGAGCAAAGTTCAGTATCATAAGTGGAAATCCTGGTCCCTTTAACTTCACTTGAAAAGATTTTTATCCATAGGCTCCAATCCATGTCCAAGTGGTCAGTGACAGAGCTCGTTGACTCCAATAAAAGTAGAACGGGTATGAATGGTTAATTAATTAATGGTTGAATAATTAAAAATTCATCAGGACCTCCAAATGATGATGATGATAATGATAAATTTCTAGCAGTTCATGGCTATTATAATAATTACTATTACTACTATTATTATGATTAGTTTTGGCATTTCACACCTTGAATTTCTATTTTACAGATTTAAATTGTTATTATGTGCCTAATTTCTGTACATTCCTTTCAATTAAAACCAGACTAAATTGACCTTCACCTTTGCTATTAAAAAGAAGGTGCTTCTGTTAAATAAAAAACCCTCATCAAATTGGTAAAATGTAACCTTATTTGCTAATAGCAAAAATTAACAAAATGATGAGTTACAATTTTTTCCTACCATCTCATACTTTTCATGAAGAACTAGTATTTTCTAGTTCCATTTCAGAGACAAACTATATAATATTGCTTTAGCAATAGAAAAGGGGATTCTTTATGAACTACAATATTTCCAGTGCAGACTTACTGTTGACTCTCACTAAAATTCAGATATATCCCAACATCCCATAGAGTGAATAGCTGAAGGTTCTCTGCATCTCTGCAGTATTTGATACATTATGAAATATCCTACAAAGTCAAAAAGTAAGTAGCAATGGACCTCTCTTTTATTGGAGGAGAGCGGGGAGAGGACTTGTAATTTGCATTGCTGTTTTCTTAGTACAATTTGAAAAACCAGTTAATTGATCTCCATCCAAATACTATACAAAGGTGCACTGAAGTCCTTAAATAAAAAGTGCTGTGTAAAAGGAGAATTGTTATTACTTTCATTTTCTTTTCTAATACTGTATAGATTAGTAAATATCTACCAACTCTACCAAAATATAACTAGGGAGAAGTTCTATCATCACATGCACAATACTGTGTGTTTCTGGTTGGGAAAAAATGCCACGTGTTTTTTAAGTTGAGATTAATTGGCATAGTCTAATTAAATGGATATATATCAGGCTGCAACACATATCTAACCATCTAATTTAAGGAGATGTATTCAGTGATAATTGGATAAAGTGCTCATCTCCCACTCTGGAAGATCTGGCTTTTCCAGGATGTTCAGATTTGCTTTTGTGCAAATCTTTGCCAAATCAAAGACATTTAACAAAGCATTGTATGGCTTTACAACTGAGTGAGTTAAACCCATGCAAGTAACAGCATCAGAGCAAGTCTGTTCCCTGCCATTACTACTATGCCCCTCCAGCCCACCCACAAGAGTTTTTCCTTTGAAAAACCAATCTGCAAACAACTCAAATTTCCAGTGTTTTCAGTGCAAGGGTCAAGACATTTCGGAAAGTAAGATCAGTTCCATCTCATTCGCCTTAAGGGTTGGGATACCTGAAAAACTATTTGAGATGGTTGAATATTCATCTTATTAAGCACTGTCTATTTTCTTTTTTATTCAATGGCTTCTGGAAATTGAATGTAAATCCAAACAAAAACCATGGGGTTGGATTCTCATCTGGTTTATGCCAGCTAAGGACGTGCCTCAGTTGTTAGCATAATGCATTAAGATTGTACAGTTACAATCAAAGCGAAAATAACCCTGGAATTTCAAATGTGCAATGTGTTTGAAATGTGTAGGAAGAAATGTAAACCATATACTAATACAGTTCTTGCCAATGTAGGGAATGAGAAAAGGAAGTTGTTTCCACAGAAAGCTGTACTGTTACATTAAATATATAATTGGTAAATTAGTCAGCTATATATGGTAGATCTTCAAGATACCATCTTGGAAAGAAAACATGTGGCTAATTAAAAGATCAGAAACTGTAGCATAATTAGAAGACTTTGATGAAAGATGTGATTTAAGTAATACATGCTTTAATGGCAAAAGAGCCGTTCTCTACAGGAGTGCATATTAATCATAACAGTATGTGTGCTTTGTTGGCTGCTGCTGGCGTATGATTTCTTTGTTTCTGGCCACTCTGAAAAACCACCTATTCAGGCTTGCCACCCATCACACTGTGTAGGCGGGTGAATCTCTCTGTTGACAGACATGACTTCATTTAGCACCTGTGACAGGTAACAGCAGCTTTTTGTTTAAAAATAACCTTCAGAGACAAATGGATCGTGAAACTCTTGGGATCCAAGACAAAGCAGTTAAGTGTGGGAAAACACTGCCTGTCGTGGAACACAAACGTCCAACAGGTTTTCTGGAAACCTCAGGATTAGCTTTTACTTTAAAATATTTTATCTGACAGAATATATGACTTTTTTTACGGTGGTGTCTAGAGATCCCAACAGAGTTGTAATTTGCAGGGTGCTATCCAGGGAAACAATAAAAAACAGAACCCACTACAAAGAATTTACCAATTTAAACTAGCTATTTAACTCATGTAAATTATTTAATTGATATAAATTCACCATGTTTTTAACTAACTGAAGGTCTGGTTCTTTCTGGAAGACAAAATAAAACAAATGAAAGAAAACAGGAAGGGAGATGGGACTTTACCCAGCTTTTTAAAGTCAGTGAATATTTTGGTGATTCAGAGCTAGTGACTCCATTGTTAATGTCTGGATTGGAGACCTCTAAAACATTTATACTGTATACATTTTTGTTATCTACTGAAGATCTGTACAAAATGTGCTTTAGGATTTTAGAAACTATATAAATCTAGGATCCCTCAAATAAATCAGCCCACAGGGCAAGCAAGAGAGGGGACATTTTACACCTGTATCAGACACCTAGCCCCATAAACATATACCCTGGATACTCAATGTCCATCAAAGGAGACACGACTTCTGAGTTTAGAGATTTCATCCAAAGGGACTGCATAATAATCAGTGGAGACTTGATCTTGAAAAGTTTAGGTGAGCAAAATACACCTGTCATCTTAACTCTGGAGTATTACCACAAAACTGAAGTTTGTATAGATATCTTTGACAAATCCCAGGCCCCGCATGAATAGCAAAAGAATGAAATACCGCCTGTTTTCAAGGTATTTAGATTCATAAATTACATGGGCAGAAGAATGATACTCTATTCTGTCCTCGTGCTTCATCAGGTCAGAGAAACTCACCCAGTAATTTATAAATTATACCATTGTAGCTTGTGGTTCCTGGGAGTCTAAGTTCAAATTAAAAACTATGAACTATTCTTGCTAGCTTTGCCTGTATAATTTCTTCTTCTAGTGTTTGAAGTTAGCACATTAAGATAGGAATATGTACTGTGCCTTCATTAGGATGCTTGCCTTGAACACGGCCGTGTGATTATGTTTGAAGCTGTTTCATAAAGAAGTAAGCATATTCAGAAAGATAAGTGGTGTCACACTGCAATGTTCATTTCATAGAATGACTTCACACTCTCAAGAATTCCTGATTATCTTTGAAATCTTGTTCATCCTGTGCTAAATGTCTTTGATGTCCTCTTCACCTGCCTCATTGGTTTCCACTTAAACTGACACTTGATCCCACTTTTATTTCTGTAAACAAGATTATGTTGCGACTTAGTTGGAGGGAACAACAGATTTGGGTATATTAGTCTTCAGAACATCAGCTTTTTCTCTTAAAGAATTGATATATTTGTGAATCAGCTTCTTCTGTGTTTGTGGTTTTCTAAAGCAAGAGGCAATGAGTTTATAGCTTATCCATTCTATTATTATCACCCCTGTGCGACTCAGTTGCATTCAATAGGTGTTCGTAAATAAACTGAACGCAGGACAAAACAGGATCTTCTCAACTCCGGCCCCCTGCTATCAGAGGCTACTGTATCATCTAATCCATTTCATAAACTAATCAAGCTGTCTTAAAACTATGTAGTTAGATTCCTTGTCCCCACTAATCCCGTTGGGAGGCTGTTCCAAAGCTCACTTCTCTGCTGATCAAAGAACCCTTTTAATTTCTAGTCTTGAACTGCACCTATGCTTGAGTTGTGATAAGTGACATATTTCCTCCTGATGCATAGTAGATTTTACTTTCCAACACCATATTTTTAATTCCATTGTGTTCTCTAATTACACCTTAGGCAAAGTGTCGATGAATACACAGTGGTAGAACAGTTCAGCTTGATGTATGAGCTAATGGATTCTGATTTACTTGCACCCTCTTACAAGTAAAAAAAAGAAGAGATCTTGTATTGTTGGATGTTATGTACTCAATTACTTATTAAAGAAATAATTTAAAAAGTCAAAAATCGTAAAGAAGTAAGTATATTTAAAAGCATAACTGGGGTCACAGTTTTTTTACATATGTCTTAATTTAGTGACCTCTTAAAAATAGGCTGCTAAACAAATATTCAAATACATATTAGAATTTTTTTCCAGCTTTTTTATACAGTTGCCAAACTTAGGTTATGTTTCTTATTTCCTTATTATCTAATCAAAGGATAGTTTTCAGCTCCAACTCTGTAGTCTGTGTTTGAAAGTAAATGTTCCATAGAAATAGGAAAATATTAATTAACCTCCCATAACAACTGAAATTCTATAATCTGGGGGCTCATATTGTGGCCATTACGATTTATTAAAGAAGTCTGTAGTTTGAGCCAAGTAAGGGAATTAAACACAATGGGAACATAGAAGAACTGGTAAAAATTATGCTACTGCATAGCTCAATTAAAATAAATGTTGTGTAACATGTTTTCTGTTTTTATTTTTGCAGTACTTCACCAATTCAAATTAATTAAGGAACCTTCCAGAATGAGGTGCAGTGTTGCTTGCAAAAACATTACTTTGATAACCAGTAATAGATTTCTAGCCACATCACTGGCAGAATAGCCGTACAACTTGTGCAAAGTACTGATGAACTGTCTTCCATATTTTAAAATGAATTTTGCAGGCCTTTATGTTTAATAGCTATTTCTTATTTCTGTCCTCATTATTGTTGTAACATACAGTTGAAGGAGCACATTAAAATAACTTTCTGTTCATTATTGCACAGCTATGAAGGAGAAGATGACAAATGACAACATTTCAGAGAATTCTTCCTTTACAACAGAGAAAAATATGCAGTAGAAAGATGACTCATCTTACTATGCCATCGGAGATGTGTCTTAAAATAACAGTGTCCAAAGCTACATCCACATTTGCTGGTATATCCCAAAAATCTGTTCAGAGTTTTAACACTGGTGATCAGCATAGAGTTGATTTCCAACAGTTGTGGAATAATTGGCAGATACATATCAGGAAAGGCATGGGATGCAGATTGCCCTGTTACCTACTTAAAATATCCTTATCTAAAAAGTAGTAGAGTTGAAGTTTTGTTGTGGAGATGGTCCAGAAAATGTATGAGGCAAGGATTCTTTTTTGTGATACCTTTTAACAGTTCCAATAAATGATACCGGGAAAAAAACCATACAGACAAAGAAAACCATTTGCTTTCTTAACAAGCTACTCTGATATCCAAATAACTTTGTTAAAAGTTTAATGCAAGAAATAGTCTGAAGTATCAGTATTCCCCTTTACACTATAATCGAACGGGAATGTTATATCAGTCATTCAGCACCTCTCAATGATAAATTAAAGAAAAACCCCTAGATTAACAGCAAAATGGTTCATCAGAATTTCGTGATGTTCATAATGTGATATGTCTTCACCTGTGGTATATAAAGTAAGCTGTGATGCACTTTTTACTGCTTTTGTCACAATGAACAATGAAATTACTGGAGCATGAAAGACCTTTAAGAGCATGAAGTCTAGGAGAGAGATCCTAAAGTAGTATAAATTGCCATAGCTTCATTGACTTCAGTGTCAGGTACTATACCGACTTCAATGAAGCGATGATAAATTACATCAGTTCCTTACATCAATGGTCTTTACATACCATATTTCTAGATCAACAGATCCACTCTGGTATCTGATAATATATTCAAAGGGTAAATGAAAGAGACATTACAGATACTTGAGAGAAGGGATAAATGAAGAGTAATAAGGAAAATAGGCTCCTTATATAGGGTGTGGATTCAAAGTTCGCCTTCTAGTACATAATAAGTTAAATAACTGCACTACTGGAGAGTCAAGTGAGAAACATATATCCAGAGGCAGTGTAGTTTGATTCAGTTACCCAGACAACAAATATCCTTGAGAGATCATCCATAAGTATTCTGTAAGAAGACAGGAGAGAAAAGAAAAGACCACTTCATCTTAAACTTAGTCATGCAGAGATAGTCTTATGGAGCATCACATAAGAATGAAAAATATATACCACATTTAGTTTGGGAAGACACATACTTGGGTGTTTAAAAGCCGCATATTCTGTTTTGAGATATGGATATCCTGGTTCTTTTAAACGTAATAATGGATTCTGAGAAACTAAGGTTGTTTGTTGGGTTGATTGTATGACAAGGAAAGGCCAGTGGCATCTGCTTTAATTTCGAATTCAGTTTTCATTATTATCAGCAAGAGACAAGTTGGCACCTGGCAGGAAGTTCTGTTGTCAACCCTGACTTCTCAGATGATCATTTGTGATAGGTAAGTGGTTTTGAACAAAAATTGGCCCAGGTCCACTGTTTTTTGAAGCTATGCTTTCAAACACTCATGGATTCTACAGAGAATAAAAGTCAGTGTTGAAAAGGCCCTGCACTAAATGTCCATATTGATGCACATTTCCAGTCTGAAACAATTTGTTATTTTTCAACTTATGCACTGATGGGAGTCTGTATGGACCTAATTTATCACTAGTAAAGTTACTAAGGCCTCTGCAGGCTGTCTTGTGAACTGGAAGGAGCACAGCTATGTCCATGCAGCTCTGTAGATGGGCTACCTGTGCCACTTGACTTCTGGCCTTTCAGCATCCCTTTTGCCATCTTTAATGCCTGTAATTAGAAGCAAGTACAAAAGCAAAGACAAGTAATTCACAGACTGATCAGCAGAAAGTCTCTCTTTTAAGAAGAGGATGCCTGAAGTGGATGGCATTGGTGAGACCCAGAAGTTAAGATACAAATAAGTTACATGGGGATGGCTGTATCTTGTGGCTTAATTTGGTTGAATGTATTCTTTAGCGTCAACTCTAGTTAGGTGAAGACATGCCAAAAGGCATATTAAATGCCAAGATAACTTTATGAAGGTGGGGGAGAGTCTAAAGTCATAGCGTCTCATCATCAAATGTTGGTCCCATGGCAACATATGGAAGCTTCCACTAAGTCAGAGCCCTAAATATATTCCAGATATTTAGGAAATGACAGGTCTTCCACTAAAGAATTAAAAGTTAGAGAGAGGCAAAGCAGGTGGATGAAACAAAGACATGGGGGCAGGGAGAAATAGTGTTTGTCAGAGTATGTGTCTGCATATTTCAAAGCCAGTTCATAACAGGAATCACAACCAGTCCCTAGCACTTTTCTGGGCACATTTCAGCATCAGTATCTAAGATTCTCTGCCTGTCCTGACAGCTGGTCGAACTTCCTTAAACAGCAACACAAAACAAACAAACAAGAAAGGCCTATAGCATCTATGTTTTTATCAGCTTGTAAATCTATTGCTATGACAAGAATGATAAGATTGCACAGAAACTTAAGCCTCCAAAACTGAGCGAGAAAGTCATGGGAGTTGGGAAAAAAAATAGGATGAAAGCTGGTTTGGGTCTAAATGAAAATCATCTGTACACAATTATGTAAGTGATTTAACAGTTCTTTTATGTAAGATTACAATCAAATAACTCTAAGAAGATAGACCAGTTTTGAACATGTGCTTCTAAAGAAGAGGGGAGCATTAAACCTACATATTTCTACAAGGAGAATGATGTAAAATGATTTATCTTTACATAAATTATATTTTTGGTCTCTCTGTTTCTTTAAACAACTCCAGATTCCCGCCTCCCTCCCCCCCCCACACACACATTTTCCTCATTCACTCACTAATCAACAATCAACATCTGGTGTCATTTATCTTCATTTACTTAAGTCTGCTCAGCAATGGGTAGGACATTGCTCATTCTAATCTGTTTGGCAATCTTTGTCTGACATTGTTCATTATTGTTTGCCTTTCATCACGTCACCCATCTTTCACTGGCATTGTTTGTCTTTGTTCACAATACGTTTATTTAGCAATTGTCTGATATCATTAGTCTTTGTTCACTTGTGTCCACTTGGCAATCATTTGCTGACAGAGTTTGTCGTACTTTTGGTCAGATATTATAATTTAATGCTAACTTGGGCAGGATTAAGGCAAACAATGGGGAAAATTATTCAGGAAGGTTTCAGTAGACTAAAAACTGGGGGCTGAATCCTCAGGGATGCAAATCAACATATCTCTGTTAGGGCCTTGTTACATAGTAATTTTGGGTGGCTCCTGGAGCTCTTAACAACTGGATTGTCCATTCATTAACACCTGAAAACTAGTTTTAGGGATGTAGTTTAACTAGGCTGAAACTAGTTTTAAGCACTTGTTAGATGGTGCACAGTTATGCCACTCTAGGGCAGGATTGTCTCTCAACCCTGTTAACTAGGTCATGTTACAGTAAGGTGTAACCACTCTAGGCTACACCTTAATGTAAATACCCAGCCCACCCCCCTTTGCCCCACTGGCCCAGATTTGGGTCACTGATCCTCCAGAGAAGAGCAGCAGCCCAGCAGTGCTGGCAACAGAGAGGCAGACAGGTTAACTTTTCCTTGCCTGCTCTCCCGAGACGCAGAGCTTGGGCAGCCACAAGTAATCAGGGTAGGATTGAGGTGGAGGCATGTGGGAAATAGGGGAGCCCTGGAAGGTGGGGGGCAGGAATATGGGCAAAGCCTCTTACTTTTCAGTCCTCTAGGCCCCTGCTGGCTTGAACTGCTCCAGACTTGAGCTAGCAGTAACACCAATCGACATCTGTGTAGCTCACAGCATAACATGTAACAAGGCCCTTAGAATGAGTGGAACTGCAACCATTTGCACTAGTCAAGGCCCCAGCCATATGTTTCAGTTTACTATATTCACATTCTTTTTACACTCACTTTGTGGGGGGATTGGTGCATGCAAATGGACATCATAAGGATATAAAGGTGCATGTTAACAGATTCCATTATAGGATTGTTCACTGTTCAAAGATAGCCCATCCTTGGGCAAAGGGAAAATTATAGGAGTACCACAAAGATATGAGTGCATCCTTTACTTCTGGGACCATATCCACATATGCCACTTAACTTAAATTTTCCTAAATGCATTGATACCATATATTTTTTAAAATCAGGCCATGGTATGATATCCCAGTGCTCTAATAATGTGTGTCAGGCAAGGCCTAACTCAACTGGTCAAAGATCTTTCCTAACTGGCCCTTTATCTTTTCTGTACCAAGTCCCCTGACGAAACAGTTCTATAGCATTGCAACTGCATTGAATCATATATATGTATGCATAGCAGTGCATATGGTACTTCCACATATAGTCCCCAATAGAATGATCTGAAGTTTTATTTTTGTTTGTCATATGGGGAAATATCCATTCAGATGCCATTTTTAGACATGCGTATAAAATGACCTTGACTTCACTAGGAATTACATGGGGAGATTTGTTGCTTAATATGTATTCTATTCATATATACTGTTATATAGAGTACAGCCGTCTCTTTTCATATATGTATTTATGAGAGAGACAGAGATTCTAATGAAAAAAATGAGAACTGAAAAATATTGCATGCACCTTTGTAATTGTACTGATTTGTCCTCAAGCGTTAGAAGCTTTTTAAAATCATTCTAGTTGGTTAATTATTAGGAAATTATTGGTTAATGCTAGGGCCCTACTGGATTCACAGTAGCAGTAGATACTTTAATCTTGCAGGTCCCCCTGCACGCTCCACTGCTACTGATTTGTGGAGGGGCCCTTCTTGTGGCTTACACCTGATTGGCAGGGAAGTGAAAACAGTGGTTTTAAACATAGTACTGTTTTTGCCTCTCTGCCTGTCAGCAGCAAAACAGTGGGGCTGTCAAGGCCTCTTGGCCAATCAGTGACATGGAGGCAAAATCAGCACCACATTTAAAAATGTGGTTTCTACTTCCTTGCCGATCAGGAACAAGCTGAAATGGGGCCCCTCCAGAAATCAGTGGGAGGGCATGGGGGAAATTGCAAGATTAAAGGAGCTGCAGTACAGCCCACTTCTGCTGTGAATCCAGTAGGGCCTTAGTTATTGGGAAAGGTCAAAGGTTCTAATATACAAGGAGGTTTTTTTCTTCCCTGCATGATTTCTTAAAGTTCATTAGGAAAACAATCAAATACAATGCTATTTAACTCGTCTCTAATTTAAATAAGGATTATTTTCTGTCTGAACATAAAAATATACTTTTTCTTAGCCTAACATACGGCCCATCAAATTAACCCATTGCATGTAATTATAGTCCTATTTCATGCTAAGCTTGATAGCACTCCAGATTTAGAGACTGGATTCTAAATATCCCATCTAAATAATGACAAAGTGAATCAATCTTTTTTCACATATATCCAATTCGACCTAGGTGTCAAATACCTGAGTCATTCTGTCACTTCTGCTGAAATTGAAGCCTCTGATTGCTAAAGGTATGTTGAATGAAGCAGAAACTAACATTTCATTAACTGGTGCAAAACTAGTTAAAAATGTATTTTTCATTCTTAAATAACTAGAGGCACTGTTTCTATTTCCATTCCCTATAATTATACATATTAATGGTTACATTTTGGTGCTGTGCATGCATTACATGCAAGGCAACTGAAAAAAGAGCCTTGTTTGAGGCTGAAAATGTCAGCAAGTGATCAATATGGTGAACACAATTTCACAGTATTCCTTTGGAGTCCATTAATCAGTAAGTTAGCCTTTGTGACAGATGCAGTCATATGAGATTGAGAAAAAAAGTTGCATTACTTGATATTTAATGTCCTTTACACTAGAAAGTGCACTAAAGGTTATTAAATAACAACATACCTCAATGTCCACATAGTTATAGTGTCAGGAACTCTACAATATCAGGGATCATCAAAGACTAAACTTTATTCATTTACAATCCTACTCAACACTTCCCAACATGTTATAATCTTCTCTATTCCTGTTGTCACCTCTGTACTTATTGAAATGGACCTATGATAGCCTGCACTTCAGCAGAAAGACCTTTCTGGCACTGAAGGATGTCAGAGCAGTAGATTGAAGATTAGAGGATGCAATGGTGTGTATTAAGTAGAGACATACTGTGTTAAAAATAAATAAATAATAGTATTGAGCTGTCTTGAGACTCCTATCAAGATGCAGTTCCTGGATTCAGGTGGTTCAGGCCTGGACATGATATGATATCAGAACTGAGTCTGCTAAATTATTATTATTTTCTTAGCAGATCAGTAGATTCCTAAATGTCTTATATCTTTTATAAATTGTATTGTATTGGTAGCTAGAGGATTCAGTGGAGACTGAATCCCCATTGGACTAGGTTTCATAAAAAATGGTAATAGTTTTTGTCCCGAGGACATTACAGTTTAAATAAATGGCAATAACTGGATAGTACCCACTGATGGGTAATACCCAGAGACACCTTCCTGTGACTTCAGAGTACTGAGTTCAAACCAAAAGATGCCCCCACTCAACGGCCTTATGCAAGGCCATTTCGGTTGAGTGTGATGGTAGCCACATCCTTCCCTTGTGTATTGTTGGATATAAATACTGGCATGCCTTCACCATGCTAGTGCAATGGCCCATGCAGTATTGTGCTCATCACTGTCAACTTTCCCCCTAACTTACTTTTTTTAAAGTGTAGAATTAATTTGTATCAGTTGAATTATCCCCTGATATTCTCCAGGCCTATCAGATTTCATGGATTGGTTCTCCTGGTATGTTTTTTGTCATAAGTTGACCAATGATATACTGGAGTTCTATTTAATAAGCCTGCCTTTATGACCTAAGAACAGCAGTGAGCTAGCTTGAATTTCTTTCCTTCTGATTCCTTATTTATAAGTTATGTTTAAGAACTTTATGAGCAAACATCTTTGATGAAATATAGATTTGTTTTCATGAAATTTCAACTCAAGTTTTTGATTCAAGTACCATTATTACTTGGGGAAAAGACCCATCCCTCCCTCCTACATATGCTTCTTAGCAATGGGGTGATTGCTGATGTCAAAATAGGGGAGATTTTAAGTGTTCAGGGGAAAAGTTTATATTTTATTATAAATATTTTTCACATGTCTCTTTTCAAAACTTTAATAAAAGTAACTTTAGCCTTCATGGGCAGTAGTCCTTAGAAGAGTAGTTTTTAAAAAAAATTGAAGACCTTCTTGGAAGCATCAACATTTTTTATCCTGCCATCAGTTACAATCTCCTGACTCTGATTAATATTAATGTGAATAACTTTAATTGTATGCATGCCAAAGGCAGCCAAGTACAGAGAAAGTATTAGACAAGATGGAATTCTTGATGGCTCAGTCAGTTCTCATAACATCCCATTCTCTCACTTTTATCCTCTGTTATTTTTTTCCATGCTTTTCTAACTATGAAATGCTTTATTGTAGATTACCCAAGGCATTATTTTCCTCATGGAGATATTGAAACTGTTTTCTTCATACTACTCAGAGCCAATCCGATTTCTTGTCCAGTTAACACTGGTGTGAATTCAGAGAAATTACCCTGAATTCAGTGACATTATTATAATGGATTTACAGGAACATGACAGAGAACAGTCTTTACCCTTAAAGTGTATTTAAATCAAACTCTGTTACCCTTAATTTGAATATAAATATTTCAGTAGTTTTGCTAAATAAGGTCCCAACTCAAGCCAGTTATTCCTTAGCACATTAGACACCTCAAGTTGCTGGAGAAGTACCATCATTTTTTCCTGAAGAAGATCCTTCAAAACCAGTGGGAAGACAGATGCATCCTCTCATAAGCAAACACCAGGAGCATCAAGGCAATGATTGTCTGCAATCAAATTTGCTAAGCTGGCCACATCATTTTATAGATTTCATAAATTTCATAGACATTAGGGCTGAAAGGGACCTCAGGAGATCATCGAGTCAAGCCCCCTGCCCCAACAGCAGGAAGTCAGCTGGGGTCAAAGGATTCCAGCAAGATAAGCATCCAGCTTCTTAAAGGAGTCTAGAGTAGGTGCTTGCACCACATCTGGAGGGAGCCTATTCCAGGTCTTGGGGGTTTGGACAATAAAGAAGATTTTCCTTATGTCCAGCCTAAAATGGTCTTCAAAGAGTTTATGACCATTGGACCTTGTTATCCTTTGGGGTGCTCTGGTGAACAGACATTCCCCCAGAACCTGATGCGCACCTCTGATGTATTTATAGGCTGCTAGTAGGTCTCCTCTGAGCCTGCGCTTTTCCAGTCTGAAGAGTCCCATGGCTCTCAGCCTCTCTTCATAAGATCTGTTCTCCTGCCCTGTGATCATGCGCATGTCTCTCCTTTGGACTCTCTCAAGCTTCTCCACATCCTTCCTGAATTGTGGAGCCCAGAACTGGGTGCAGTACTCCAGTTACAGCCTCACCAAGGCCAAGTACAGTAGGAGGGTGAGATCCTGAGATTCACCTGAGAGACATCTATAAATGCAATCAAGAGTTTGATTTTTTTTTACCAGCTGTGACATTGCATTGGTGGCTTATGTTCATGTTGTGGTTAATCATGACTCCCAGGTCCCTTTCAGCTTTGGTGCTAGTGAGTGTAGTACTGCCAAGCCTATAAGAATGCTGCAGGATTTTTTTCCCAAGGTGTAGTACCTTATATTTGTCAGTATTGAAAGTCATCAGGTTTGTATCCACCCACTTTTTCAGCCTATCCAAGTCAGCCTGGATCACCAGCCTATCCTCTGATGTGGACTCTCTACCCCAAAGTTTGGTGTCATTGGCAAACATGGCCAGTCCACTTCTGGCTCCAGTATCCATGTCGTTGATAAAGATGTTGAAGAGAACAGGTCCAAGGGTAGAGCCTTGGGGGACGCCACTGGTCACAGAGCACCACAATGATTTGCTTCCATCTTCCACCACTCACTGAGTCTGGTCTCAGAGCCAATTCTTCAGCCAATGGACTGTGATGTAGCTGAAAATATAGTTGGCCAATTTTTACAAGAGGATATTGTGGGACACCAGATCAAAGGCTTTTTTGAAGTCTAGATATATGACGTCAGACTCTTCTCTCTTCTCCAGGTGATATGTCACCTAGTCATAGAAGGAGATGAGATTGGTTTCCTGCAACAAACCCATGCTGGCTGTCTTTCAGGTTTTGCCATCAGCCAGCTTGTCAAGAATGGACTCTCTGATGATTTTTTCCAGAATCTTACCAGGGATTGAGGTCAAACTGATTGGCCAGTAGTTCCCTGGATCTACTTTCGTCCCTTGCTTGAAGATGGGTACCACATTGGCCAATCTTCAGGTACTTCACCTGAGCACCAAGAGTTTTTGAAAATCTTGGCCAGTAGTTAGGCTATGGCTCCTGCCAGTGCAATCCATCAGCACCCGCTGACTTTGAGGTGTCCAGCCTTTCAAGGTGTTCCTTTACAAGGTCTACCCGATGCTAGGTATAATTTCACCTTCACCCTGGCTGTCCTGCATCTTGCTAGGCAAAGCAGTCCCTTGGGGTTGATGAAAAACTGATACAAAGTACCCATTAGGCAGGTTTATGCATGTAATGTTGACTGATATTTATTTATTTATATGTGTGTGTGTGTGTGTGTGTGTGTGTGTGTGTGTGTGTGTGTGGTCTACTCGTTGAAGTTAAGAGTGGGTACTGGAGTGAAGGGCCCCTCCCCTTCAAGAGGGAAGGAAAAAAAACTTATCTCAGAAGAAGAAGAAGAAAAAATATCAAAAGATACTTTCTTCTTGACTTAATTTTCTACTTACTGGCTAATACAGTTCCCTCTGTAAATAAGCCATTTCTTTTCTTCCAAAAGCTATAATAATTAACGGTCCAAATCTATTTTAGACAAATAACAAGGAAACACATAGGCTGGGAGCATTCAGTGAAATTGTTTTAAAGCCTGAAAAACATCAGGCCTGCAGCTTAATGTACAACATTCCCTTTAACATCAAATTAATGGGACGCTGATGTCAATTTGGACTTTTCCCATGGGTAAAGGACATTTAGTGGATTAAGTACCTTGTTTGTAACTGCTCAAATGTTTTTTCCACTACAGTTTTCTACTTTGATTATCCTCCTTTCTAAACTATGTAGATAGACCTCCACAGAAAGTTGCATTTTGTGCAACTGTCACTATAGCTAAATATTATTGGCTCTGAAAAACAAAACAACAAAGTTGAGAACTGTCACTGAGACTGAATGTGCCATAAGTCTGATACAAGTAGTGATCTCTACAGTCTGTCAAGACAAGATTAGAAGTACCACAGTTCAGTATAAGAAGGAAAGTAGGTTATGCTAGCTTTGCTTTAATATTACACATGCTGTGTATTTACTTTCCTAAACTAATATAAATCTTACTACTTTGTAAACATTTTTCACATCCTGACATTGGCAATTGTTGGGCAGAATTATCTTCTTAACTTGGGCTTCCTCTGAGTCCCAGTGTAAGCATTCTTCAAGGAAAACAGAACTATTTCTTCATAAAAAATATTTAATTTGCTGAATTGAGTTGAATGTTACAAAGAAGCCTCTCTCTCTTAATTTCCTAGGAAAGCTACACACTGGAAAAATGCATAGCTTTATAATTAGTCTTATGTTGTCTGTCTCTGATGCAGCCTGTAAAGTGCTGTACACAAATATTTCACAAGAGAAAATAATAAAGTAATTAGAGTAACGCTCTAGCTCAGTGAAATTGTGCAACCAGCTAAAATGTCTTTGACATAATTACATGCAATAAAATCATGGAACAGGAGTTGCTTAACATACCCAAACCATACCATGCAATACAACACAGTGTTATAATTCTCTTGCAAGGACAGTGAGGATGATTTTTCACGTGCTTTCAGGTAACAGAAATATAATAACCTCCAAAAGGATTCAGTGGGAAAATTAAAAGAATAATTAGGGGTGGTTGTAGAATAAAATTGATGTGAGAGGCAAGTCTGATAGAAAGTCCGCTGGAGTGGAGTCAATAGGACACCTCCATGGAACTTCAAATTGGATCAGGTCTTATTACGAAACCCCTAAAGTTATATGATAAGTTTTAAAGTAATCATTGCTTAAAAACATGTCCAAAAGTTCTGACAGACCATGAGTCTCAAACATACAGCCTGTGGACTGAATTCAACCTATGAACTGCTCGCTCTCATTTGCCATGTGGACCACAAGAAGCTGAGGTGTGTGGCTAGGGAGACCACACAGAGGGAGCGGGACCTGTCCTGCATGCTCCAGGCCACAGCTGGAGCTGCAGCTCTTGAGTGCCCTAGGAGCCCCAGAGTCAGCATCCAGCCTGGGGCACAAGGTGAGTTTGACACCTCCATGATAGACAAATGATCCTATACCATTTTTACTACTGGATGAAGAAAATGATGCCTTGAAGTTTTCTTTGTGGATTTTATGGAGTCTGAGAATTCTGCCTCTTCTTAATGAGATTCTGTTGACCACATTTTAGTATAATTTAAATCTAATTCCTATATACATCAGAGTTATTCATTATTATTTTCACCATTCACATGATTAAATACATGTGTCTGTAAGCGCTGTGTATCAGAACAATTATAATTACAGAAAATGTTTGGCGGTTTTGTTTTTTTTTAATATGGATTGGGAGGTTTCTCCTTTACATAAAATAAGGAATATTTGGAATTATGGCTGTATGTCCAAGAGGTATGCTGTTGGTGCTGTTAAACATTTGTCTGATAATAGTCTTAGATCTTTTGTGCAAGTATGTTCATGTTCTTATACTGTGCTAGTTAAACTGTATGAGTGATAGTCTATTTAGCAGGCGGTACTACACCATTTATGTCAAATGATATTTAATGGCTGAAGTAGGGTAGGAGGGATGTATAAGGCTTTTAGCCCTTTGGAGAATCAGCCAACAATGCTGATTCTATTATAACAAATTCCTATGAGAGTATAGGTAGAAATTTAAGGAGGCGGCACTTGTTGGTGAAGGAATGTTTATCTGTTTGAAATGGGCTGACTAAAAGATCCTGTTTCAAATTCAGCAAAATGTTGTGAGTATAAACCTCACAGAGCTGCTGAGATGGAGGAAGAAGATATATTCATCTTGGAAACTTAGATTTTACAGGGAGAAGTGGAAGAGGTCCTCAGAATGTGATATCAGGGTCTCAACTTCTTGGAAATGTGTAAAGAGATGTGCCCATTGCTTTCTTTCAGCTCTGAATCCTCGCTAACCCCTCCATCCCACAGGATCTGGACTTTTCAGGGGAAGGGATACAGTAGGCTATTTGGATGTCCAGGCCTAGTCTTAGGAACCACTGTCTCTCAGTCTTACCGTATCCAGTACCCTATAGCACTTAAAGAAAACCGGCCTTATGTCTTCTTGCTCCTCCTGAATCAGTCAAGCAGAACATATGAAAAGACTTGTGGGGAATGGAGGCATAAGGAAAGCTCTGTTATATCTTCTTCCGCCCTAAAATAATACCTATGGATTCTGTGACCTTTGAAATGTACACTCCCAGGCTGCCTTGGCAGCAAATTTAGTGCAGTGATATTTAGTGCCTGTACGATTACAAATGTAAATAAGGCTCCATTCAGTTTTTAAATTACTGATTAGATGTTAATCTCTTTGCAAACTGGAAATTATTAGCCTCTTATGCTGACTAATCTCAGCCTGTAGATTGATTATATATACAGTAAAATTTTCTTTGGCTACATTTGATCAGTTAACATTACAGCCTTGAAACAATCAATATCACACTGTGTTTAGAATTATCTTTTAAAGGACACAAAGTAGTCAGGTGGAAAAAATCTCAAGAGACCAGCATGAAACTAATAAGATTTGCTAATAGCTTTAGCTTTCGTAATTTGGTGGGAAACCAAACAGTAGAATCTGAATAGCCAGAGTCTTAATTGGATATTGATCTAAACAAATATTCTCTTTCTAAGTACCTTTTAGAATCAGTTATCATTATATGTTAGGACACATTATATTTATCCTTATTTCTGTATAACTGCTGCTGCTGCTCTAAGTTATATAAAGATACATTAGTAGCACACTTTTAATAGGCCAATTAAATTCACTTTACTTTGATTTATTCAGTATTGGAATGCTAGTTTAGTATTCGTTACAGCTGCTGAAAGCAAGAATATTGAAAATACTGTAATTATCACCATTTATTTTACTATTTATTTTATTCATTTGCAAGCAGCTTTAGTTTATATAACTGCTCTCACTTGTGCTATATTCATTTAAAAATGTGCACTATACCTGGCTCAATACAATTTGTAGGCCAAATACACTCCTTCAGACTTGTTCCTTTCACTGCTCTGGTGATGCCAAACCAACTCAAATCCATCATTAACCCACCTGTTTTGCATCAGTATTTTTTTTCAGACAGAATCCTGTCAAATTAAAACAATATATAGTCACACAGCCACTGAAAAGCAGCCAAGGCATGCCAGTAAATTTGGCTTCTCTTTTATTTTATTCCCTGGACAAGTTCTTTGACAATTTAAAAAAACTTCTGGCAAACTTAGCTCTATATCTGCTTGTCAGCAAGGTTTATTTAAAAACCATATAGATTTAGCCAGGGCCCCTGTAGGTTCAAATTGGTATAGATCCATTCAAGTTAATGGATCTACAGTGATTTACTAAAGCAGTTGAGGATGTTGCTTACTATGTAAAAAAATGTAGTTCTTTTTTCCTCCATTTAAAATAACATGAAGAAATACTTTTTGGAGATGTGCTCATTAATCCTTTTTTAGGCCCTGTCTACATGTTTTTTTTTACTGGTATTACTATTTTGAGTGGAACTGTGATTTTTTTCTTTCCTTTCACCAAATTTGTTATAATAGGATAACCCCTAATGTGGACAATTATACCATTTATAAGATGCCTTTTATTGGCATATCTTATTCCCTTTCCTCCCAATTATAGCAGTATATTAAGCATGTCTAAACCAATGCAACTATTTTTAGGGTTGTGCTAGCATAAGTATTTTGAAATATCAGTATAGTTAAAGTGATCCAACCTTTTTTAAGGAAAGCCAATTGTCATATAATGATATTTTCCTTAGGACAGGATTTTGTACTTATTGTCTTTAATGGCTCAAACTTTCTTTGTGGGCTGCATGCTGCCAAGAATGCTGCCAATATGTAAAATGATCTCGTTATCAATAAAAAAAATTTTATTTTTTTGTGGTGGATGAACAGTAAAAATTAAAGTACTTGTGGCAGCTGAAAAGTATGTCTGTGTGCTAAAGGTGCTTGCTGAAGGCTCTATGAAGATTAGACCAACTGTTTTTCTACGTTTGTTTAGATATTAAGCTATAAGTAGTTGCTAAAAGCCTAATTATAGTTTAAGACGTAGTGAGGCCTTGTATAAAGTAAAGCCTAATAAATTTAGCAAAGCCTTGAAGTAGTAAGGCCCTGTGGTGTAGTTAAAATTACCTTATCAAAGGAATGCAAGGCTTGTACTGCTATTGGTCAGTCTAAGAACAGTTGAAGTAAAAGGAATCTGAGCGGTCATACATTATCAGTGTCCTTCAGAAGCTATAAATTAGTTTGAATATTTGGAAACCATTCAGAAGGAAGATGAAGCTCTGTGAAAAGGATTAGTTAGCTGTGGCCTGGATCAGTGGGCCTGTGGACCTTGAGGAGCCCAGAAACTGCATTCCAGGGTCCTTCCTGGTACCCCTCGGACAGCGCTGATCGGGGATGCCCGACTTCACTGAACTTTGTGGAAAGAGGAACTTGCTTTGTATCAGGCATCAGAGGGGACTGCGAATAAGTTGCTGACGTGAATTGCTTTTGTCTGTCATTGTTTGTTACTATGTGTAGTTGTGTTTTTGTTAAGTCAATAAGTCTTTCTTACCTTTCTACCCCTGACCATACTCTCAATCCAAACCTCTGTAGGTGGCTGGGACAGTACTCTTTGAAAATCTTTTAAAAAAATTCATTCACATCTGTAATCACATTGTATGCTAGACATATGTTCCGTACACAACAATGTTTACTCAAAGAATTTACAAGTTAACTGACAATGCCGCATTAATAATCAATATGCCATTAAAATAAGCAACTTATAGCGTTAATATGGTGAACAAAATCCAGCATTCTGCTTGGAAGAATAACCAGTTTTCTTGATTGCATAAAGACTGACACACCTTTGACATTTTTCAGGTACTCCCCCAAAATGAATGTGTGTATGAGAGAGGAATGAATGTTTGTAGACTTCTCTCTTCAGACATGGCAATATTTATGAAGCTTTTACAATGCATATGTTGATATACAATGGTGCTTATCAACTTCTAGGAGATTTAAGTAGTCACATTTCACGTGTGGTATATGATATGATAGTGTATGCATGTGTGTTTGTTCCAAAGTTTTAAGATATGGATAATGGAAATGGAATGGTTATTCAACATCTTAACTGGTGAAAGGAAACATGACAAAGTCAGTCAGTCAATGGTGCTTTGCAGCTGTGTGGGAGAAGAGCCTGATGCATGAGTGACAAGCTTTTCCATAGTGGCTACAGGTCCACTCGTTAGATAGAGGTTGAAGCACACTGCTTCCTGGCTTACTTGTGGGCCTCAGCCTGGGTTCTCTGATGGCTCTCAGTGGTGACTGCACCAGCTTTCACCTGGCTTCTCTAGACTAAGCAGTTGTGGGCAGGGTTCTCCCATTTGTATCAGAGCTTTGGTCTTCCTCTGTGTTGTGGGTGGTTCTTGAGTTTCCATAGAGCACAGCCTTTGACAGACAATCTTGAGGGAGGCACTCCATGCATCCTAGCCAGAAAAGCATGTAAGCATCCAGCATAGTCTGCCTAGACTATAGGCCAGTCCTCTCAAGGATCTTCTTAGTGATCCATTGGCCTCAAGTAACTCCAAAAATGTTTGTGGTAGCTAAGGTGGAAGCTGTTCAATCTCTGCTCCTGTTTGGAGCATGTGACCCAGCTTCACAGCCATAAAGGAGGATACTCAGGACATAAGCCTTGGACACCTTTGTGTTCAGAGGTAGTAGCTTGTTGTTCCAGATATGTGAGGTAAATTCGCCAGAAGTGACAGAGCCTTAACCAATTCTCACATCAAGTTCTTATCAAGGCTAACATGGGTGCTGACTTGATGGGTGCTCTATGGCTCAAGCACCCAGCAAAAAACATTAGCAGTTGCTCAGCACCCACAAGCCACCGGTGCCTCAATAAAAGAGTCTTGAGGCAATTCAGGACAGGGACATTCCTCTGGAGGTTCAGGATCATGTGCCAGGAGGAGCCTGTTCTCATTGGCTCAGGGTCAGCCAGGAAATTTAAGAAAAACCAGAAGACAAACCGGTATTTGGCTTCCCCCAGAGAGTGGAGAACACAGCAAGAAGAAGCTGTGTGACCTGTGTGGAGATGTAGGACCAAGATGGACAAACAAAAGACCCTCAGAGGACCAGGGCAAGACCCAGCAAGGACCAGGCAAACTCAGGAAAGAGGCAATGAAGCAGGCAGTTGGAATCTTAAGGGCCAGGTAGTCAGGGCAGGAACTGGGCAGAGAAGAGATCCATGCTCCAAGACCCACTGGTACCCAGCGGCAAAAGCGAAGGTTGGTACCTATGAAGCCTAAGTAAGCTGGTAAGAGTTGAGTTGAAATAGCAGAAGTGGCCTACACTGTCCAGAGCTACATTATTAACATAGATTTTGGGTGGTATATTGGTGCCTTGTGACATGAAAACTGTTTTCTTGTTACTGATTGCCATACCACTTGATGCATGCATTAGAGAACTTGTTCATCATGATTTGCAATTAATCAGGTGAGTTAGAGATGAATGCAGTGTCATCTGCGAAGAGAAGATCCTGAATAGTGAGTGACATGCCCTTTGCTCTGAAATCATCTGATGTTGAGCAAGCTTCCATCCATCCTTGATTCAATTAGTACACCAGATTAATTGTTTCCAAAAGTATACTTAAGAAGTGTAGAGAAGAAGATGCCAAAGCTGGTAGGTGCTAAAGCGCAGCCTTGCTTTATGCTAGTATATATGCTAAACTCAGATGATGTTTTATTTTCATACTGGATGGTTGCCTTCATGGAACTCCTTGAGTAGAAAGAGCACCTTTTGTGGACAGCCAATTTCCCACAATAATTTGATAATAATCAGGTTATATATTTTGATTACATGATGCTATTTTAAACTCAGGAATACTCATATTAGTAATGCTGAGAAATACTTGTTTCATAAAAGTGTGCCACAAATACAAAAAGTATAGCCACAAAGAAGAATATGAAAAATGCAATATGGTTTTAAAAACAGTGCATAGCAATCACTATATGAAGTGCACATGCAGCCGAGGATTCCTCCAATCCTTTATTCTTATGATCTCAGTGTAATTCAGTAGAATTTTTCCTGTATGGCATGATCTCATCTATGCGATAGGTCAAATCTGAAGGCTATAGCCTGAAACTGTTCCTTTAAGCTTTCACATATCTAATTGTTGATTTGTCATAATTATTTCAGGATCACCTTTCAAGTCAGTGAAGCACATAGGATTGTTCACTTAAAAGCCATTTTAAGCCACTGATATATTGGAAACATGTAAAGACTTGCAATTGGATCCCATAATTATAGAGAGCTGCAAGCTAAAAATGTTTGCTCAATCAGTGACGTATTAATTCCATCAGGCTTTTACTATCACATCTCTATGTAGCAGTACTGATGACTAGCAGCAGGAAAAACTTTGTAGAATCTCAGCTCTACTTTTCAGTTAACTGAGATGGGAAACTGATGTGTTATCAAGATTCAGTCAGAAGGAATATGTGTCTATGTGTGACTGAGAGAGATACCCATGTAGAATCACCGAAAATTGAATTGCTAACAAATCCTTAGCAACAGCATCGCAAAGGCAGCATCAAAATAACCTAGAGGAAATGTCAACACCACCTCCAACCATGTTAGGAAGTGCCACTATGAAACACTGTCCATCAACTCCCTCCTGATCCATGTGAGCGAACACTGGTCTTAGGCTTTGAGGCTAAGTAGCACAAGAATTATTTGATTCAATCTTCATGGGTTAGTCTAATCTAAACATAGACTGAATTGATAAGCAAGTGAAAAGACGTTCATCTTTGATTTTGGAATACAGCCACATGCCTGCAGTGGCTCTGGCCAGAAGCTGGTGGGCGCTGGAGCATGCTTCACTGTTCAGCTGGAGCAGACAGCTTGGGCCAAGGCTAGCCTGCCCACCCTGTGAAGGGGTTTTGTAGGGGAGGTGCAAAGCATCCTGGGATGCCTGGGGACTGTGAGTTAATTTGAATGTGGAGTGGATCTGGGGCATTTCAATGAACTGATTTAACTTAAACCAATTAAATCTGATACTACTTCCATCCAGGTTTATCTTAAACCAGTTTTAGCCATTTTGAAAGCAGTTTATGTGCTGTGAACTTCTGTTGTATTACAAATTTGAACCGGTTTCCAGTCACCTATACCAGTTTATTTGTAGTTTCTATCCCTAGCCCAAGACTGTGGTGTGCTTATTAGTGAAGTTCTAGATGTTGTTACATTAGATTTTTTCAGTGGGTGCATCTACACGTGCCCCTACAGTGCTGCAATTACTGCACCATCATTGTGCATCAATACTGTGCATCACTAAATGACAGCAGAGTAACAGCCATTACTGCACTGTGCTGGTAGCACAGTTATTTTTAGCCACTATGTCTCCATAGCGATGTGCTATGGCAAGGTGGAAGGTTTTTTGCCCACCGATGCTACATTGCTGTAGCACATTGCTGTGGCCATGTAGTGCCTCATGTAGACATGCCCACAGTGCTGTTGTCATGGGGCAGGAGGCATGTATTCTCTTGGAGGCACTCCTGAGCAAGATCAGAGTTATATGGATGTGCTCAGTCTTCTGTAAAAATAAACAGAACCCTAATAACTATGTACAATATCATGGATTTTAAACCAAGTCTACTTGAAAGCCTTTTTGGGGTGGGGGAGGAGAGAGACTTTTGGCTCTGCAGAAAGCTTTTCTACATTAAATTATCTTCCAGGTGCCTGAGACAAAGAAATATCTCTCTGTTTGTGTTCCAGAAATGTAATTCTATATATTTTTTGGTTTGGATCCCAGACTTTGCGTATGGGCCTTTTATTTAGCTGAAAGTAATTGAATTTGCACAGCCCCTACCAGTTCGAGAGCAGAGCCCTGTATGTCTTATTATTTTGTATTCATAGTAATTTTTTTTCTAATGTATCAGAAACTTTAAAGGTCCCAACAGGACCATTGGATAAAATACACCTGGAAAATTTAAATCATGGTTTACTGCTCTGTCCACCCCTATACACCATCTCCACAGAAGTTCAAAATATACCAGTTCAATCCTACAACAAAGCAGGGGTCCACTTCTGCAACCTCATAACAACAGTGACACAGTGGTAAACACATAGTCCTGTTGAAATCAATAGGACCATTTGTATGACTACTGACAGAAGTAAAAGTCTGCAGGAAAGGTCTGTTACTCATTTCTTTTTACAGATTTCATCAGCCTAACTTTCTCTTTAATTTTTTTACAGGTGCTAAAGGATTTATTCACTGTTACAGCTGGGGATGGGTGTCACTAGAGATTACGGGAATACTGTTGACTTTCCTGATTATGCCCTAGTGCCAGCAGCAGGAAGTGAGGTAGTGTAGGCACTGATATATTGAACCAATATGTTCAGGTCCATGAGAAAATTCCTTTGAGTGATCCTTTCACAACTAGCTGTTCTGCCCATGTAGGACAAAACAGAACAACACTTTCAGGACAGGGAAAGGAATTTGAAGTAGGAAGAACAGTTCTGAATGGTATGGGTTAAAAACAAAAGAAAAACAAATAATGTATCCTTTAACAGTGCTCTTGGAAGGAAGGGAACAGGTCCTCAAACAAGCAAGAAGGTACCAAAAAGTGCGATGATTGCACCCAGGAGACCCAAGATAGAGGTGAAAAGAGTAGAAGGCTACTGCCCAGTTCCCTACCATCTGTTGGCTAGGTAGAGCTTCACTAGTTGTGATGATGGTACTTGTGTTGGGAAGGCAAAGGAAAGATCATTAGATCTGCTGGAGATAGTGGGTTAGTTTCAGGGGATAAAAGCATCAAGTAATACGTAAGAGGACACCTCCTAAATCTTGATAAACAGCAAGGCATTTGAACTTCTGTCTGCTTATCCAAAGACACTCAGACTCTGCATTCATCCATCCATATGTAACAACTGTTTCTCACTTAAATTATAGGGGGAAAGTCCACTTAAAATGAAGATGAGAAACAGAGTTAATGAACTCTTCCTTCATAAGTCAAGATTACTCAGAAGCTGCAAGGCCTGCTGGGTAGGATATCAAATTCAGGGCCTCACCACTGGCAAGACTGTTTTCTTAGTTTCTGCAATGGATTTGCAATGGGCTGAGTGATTCCATTTTATAGAAGTGACAGTTTTTAACCAAAGCTACACACTTCATGTTTCACAAAAGCTATGGGTCACATTTACTACCAACTAACTTGGATAAATTTATGGAATTGTGTAAAATCACAGCAGAAGTGAATTTAAACTAAATATTTTTAGTCCCTTATTTTTTACTTAAATAATTTTCTGTAAGTCATTTTGCTTCACATCCTGTCTATTGTTCTCATAAGCTAGGATCATTCTGCGGTAACAATAGAAACACCTGTGCATACGGAAGCACATGCAGGTTCAAAATGAGAGGTTACAGAAGACCAAAAACAGCATGAAGAAATCTTTGCTGCTGATTCCAGCCATATACGTGGCTACATGCCTGATTTCAGGAGTGTCTCTTCTGTTACTGCTTTCTGATAAATTCTCTTTCTTCTTTCTTTGCTCTAGTGTAATATTCATGTGAAAAAGACAAGACTGTTCCACCTTCACTGCCACTTTTAAAGTCATGAAAATTGCTAGGATTTTTGCATAGAACAATTTAAGTTTGATGATGAATCAAAAACTGTAAAGAAGCAATTATCTCTATTGGGTAAAGAATTTGGGCATATGCAAGAACAGGTCAAACCAATCAGGGGATACATTTCATGTATAAATCTGCCTTCTTCTGGACAAGCAAAATAGTCCTGGTCATTTAAGTCCATTTGGGCAACTGTATAATCCATGGTATAATTCCAGAAAGATATAAGCAGTGACAAAGACCATGAACAGAGCTAGCAGGCACACAACAGATTTATGAAGCTTCCTTTGATGTTATTCTGCTCCAAATATATCAAGCCTGCCTGAATTATCTTCGGCCACTTTATACATAAGAGCTAGGACACCTCAGGCAGAGGGAAGAGTGTATGTTAAATAATGAGTTAGTCAATTATGCATGCAATACTTCTTCCACTTTCAGCCTCTTTGCTGTACAAAATCTTTATTTTATTGAACATCTGCAGCATGTGTAAAGTGTTTTATGCAAACGCTGTTAGATAGCACCTTCACTTCAAATTACCATTATTTAAATAGCTCTGGCCAAGGGATCATAGCTGATTATTATGAATAATCCTTGGCTTCATCACTGAAATGCTCCAAATAATTCATCACATGAACCCTTCAAATCTACTTCATTTCTAGTTAAAAGACAATTGCGTCTGGAAATTGGGAGGAACATGTCACTTTGGAGTGGACGTCATTTTCGAAAGGCATCATGAAGTATTATGAAAAAGAAATTGTGAACACAAGGTCTTCTATCCTTGCAGGGTGGGTTCAAGTGACTCAGCTGAACTCCATGCATCTGTTTAGTACAACAAACTGTGCCTTTAGAGGGAATATTCTTGTATGCATATATTCCTACAGTTATGGTAACAGAAGAGCTAGAACAACAGGACAGCTAAGGCAGCTTATGATCCTTGACTGAATAGAAATAATTCTTGAAAAAGATGAAAAAAAAATCTCTTTTTTATATTCTTCCATTAATTACATTTTTATACGTTTTCCTGTAGAATGCAATGGTTGAGAGTTTCAGAACAGTCTAGGTCTATGAGTCTATGAGTCTCTGTTAAAAATCCTCCAGACAGCTTTTAAAATCCCAACCATTGGACATACTTTTAATATTGGAACGTGGGACTGAGGAAGACCTCTCATGTCATTGACTCTATCATCTGGCATCACAGGCAATCAAGTTATATGCTCCTTGGCCCTATCCTGACATTATAGTTTGAATGTTTGCCTTGCTTTACAGCTTCTGGAGCAGGTCCTAAATAGGAACAACACTAAAATGTAGTATGCCCTTTTTTAATTCTTAGCAAATTAAATATTATTTTGTCAGATGGTTTCAAAGGAAAAGGCTAAGCAGAATGGTTCATATGTAGTATGGGAATTGACAGTGGTACTTTGGAATAGCGGCATGTGCAGCATGTAACCGTTTGAGCCTTTACAGGTAAGTATTGTCCCAAAAACATGCTGTAAAGTAGTGCTGCTAAATACCTATTATATGAAAGTAGTTAATGTTTGAAATCCCTAGGAGAAGCTGTGACTTATTGGACTCCTTAGTTATTTTGTGACAGGTAAACAAAACTGTTCATTAGAAATATATAGTTGTATACTCAGCCATGATATAAAATGATTCCTAGAGACTTGGCAGTATTGTACCAACCAGTGGTATATTTAAAAAAAAATCCTGATTTCTCATTGCACAACTCCATTTTTATTTAAGCATAAATCCCTGGCTCCTACCAGTGTGTATTAAGAACAATGCTATGGTGAATCAGATCCCAAGTATTTTAATTAAATTATAATTTAATCTAAATATAATTCAATTTAAATTAATTTATGATGTCTCCTGGCTGGCTGTTTATACCAAACCAAGCTCTAAGGACTCGAAAGTGGATGGCTAAGGATTTTCAAAAGCACATACCACCAAGCCATAGTGAGTTGGTGCCTAAATTGCTAGGCATTTTTAAAAATCATTACACACTCTCTGCATACTTAGGTGCAGAAATATGTTTGAAACTTTAACCCTTAGGTCTGATCCACAATCTCCCGAAACTGTCTTACTGTCACAGATTTTAAATCAACCCCCTAGTTACTAATCTTTTCCCTTTCCTCCTATGATGCTATTAGAGTCAACAATCTTACACTTTGTGGTTCTTTTAAACTTCATATCATATTACAGCTTCCATAATTGCTTGCATGCCACTGCACAGCCATTATTTCCAGTCAAACTGGTGCTTGATACAGTGGATCCTTATACTGATATTAAACCTAAGTGATTACCTTTCATGAATGGTTGCTATTATCTGGCTTTTGCTGTATGTGAAGTTTATGAAACTGAAAACTTTTATTTCCCCAGCAACAACTTGCTATCTATAACTCTGAACATATTTTTAAACTGTACTTGGGAGTAAATATGATAATGTGTTAAGTTTCTAAATGATGAGTAATGTGCAAAATAGTAGAAACATGAGATGCATTCAGTTTTATAAATCAGTGTGAATATAAATTCCATCTAGATCTAGCAAATATTGCATGTTATCAGGAAGATTGGTTAGATTAAATTCTCAGGTTTCTACTCCCTCAGCAATCTCATCAATGCCAGAAACATTAGAAAAAATAATTCAGATGTTAGAAGGAAGGTACCATTTAATTCTTGCTTTCATTTTTAATACTAGGTCATTGCTTCTAAAAGCAGTCGAAGTGTAGGACTACTCGGTATCAAGTGCAGCCCCCTACAGTTAGAAGGATCCAAAAAATAGTCTGTTTTGTCCTTCGCCCCAGTTCAGTTGATGCTACAGGTACAATTGGCTCTGCAGGTACAATTCCCCTGGCTGTTACAATGACAGTAGCATCTTGGTTGAGAATCACTGCCCTTAAGACAGGAAAATTCACTGATATGCCAGCAGGTTCTTGTATGCTGATATAAACAAACAACCCCTTCAACCCTATCCTCCCCCCTCCAAAAACCCACCAACCCCAGTGTTTCTTCTGAAAAGCCTTGCTTCCACTCAGGTTCAGATTGCCTTGTTAAAGAGTTCACAACCTCTGTAAATCCAAGAGATTTTTCACAAGGAGAAAAAAGTAGAACAGTACTTTATTTCATTTTCTGTCTAGGCTTCCTTCCTCTCTCCATTAACACGGTGTAAATCGGAAGTAATTCCATGGCAAGTAAGTGAGAATTTCTTGGGTACATGACGGAAGAACCACGTGTCCGAATTACCACGTAGCCTGTGCTAATTCCAGATTGGGTGGCAATGGGACAAGTGGCAGGATGAGCAGTGGCAGTGAGTGGTGCTGTGTTAGGTGCTCACCCCCCTGCCGAAGGCCATTCCCAGTGTGGCCTCTTTGGGAGGTCTGCGGGCTAGAGGAAACATCTCTGCAGGCCGTATCTGGCCTGCAGGATTTAAGTCTGACAGCCCTCCTTTAGTCTAGTTCACTTTTGCTTTATCATTTGTAGCTGTGGGTTGTGGTGTCATTTTGGGATGTCTTCTATTTCAGTGACTAGAGACCTCAGTGGGGCAATCACCTGCGTTATATCACAAAATAGTGCATCAGGACACTAAAAAAAAAAAAAGGAATGGAAGTCATTTTTAGGTAAGTCACTCTGTTGTCTGAAAATAAAGACGCCATTAAAAATAATGCCTTTAATTAGGCAGTAAGAAATGACAGGTTATGCATTTTTCAGTAGCTACTAATTACAGGAAGGTGGACTAAATAGATCTTGTCCTTCTGTAATTTCAACACTTTTATTAGTGCCTTCATTAGTAGACCATTGTTGGTTGAGTGACCTTAACAGTTTGTGAGGTAAAATTTATGATCTATTGCTATAATACTCAGTGAATATACACTTTTGATATTGTTCTTATCCCAGTTTTACCAACAGATATGAATGCTAAATTCCCATTGACTTCAATGGCAGCTCCAGAGATGGGTCTGGTGAAGCAGGAACTAGATCAAACTATTAGATGCATGAATTATTATTCATAAGTGATAACTGTGTTTATATGGATTAGGCACCAATCTGTTCTTATAGCAAAATCAAAGTCTGGGTTACAGAATTGGGAAGAATAGGAAGAAGAAGACTGACAACACAAGGTAGGTCATTCCTTAGTTATTCATAAACTGATATGGATAAAGTAGTACTGGATTTATATCTTTTTATTAGTTATGGATAGTGTGTGAATTAGCAACACAGTCAGCACATTCAAAGTCTCCCAAATTAATCCCAAAATGGTCAGGAGATTCTGAAACTGAAATTACAAGATCTAAGGACCTTGTCACACATTCATTTTAGGTGGCTTCTTGAGCTTTTAACCCCTGGATTGTCTACACATTAACACTTTCAGCTAGTTTTGAGCACTCTTTAGGCATCTGAAAGTTGCACCAGTCCAGGCTAGGTTTATCCTTGCTCCATGTTACACTAATGTGTAATCACTCCAGGCTACATATGAGTGGTCCCCCCCTACCATCCTTCTCCTGCTGGCCTGAATTAGGCCCACTGCTGCACCCCCCTCCCCTTATTTGCACACTCCCAGGGGACCAGGCAGGGAAAGGGAACCTGCCTGCCTAGCTGCTGCAGCCGCTGCTGCTCCCTGGGCTGGGCTGGGCTGGGCTGGGCAGGTAGCCATAAGTAAGTTGGCGGACACATGGGGTATGGGTGAGCTGTCAGACCTAGGAGGCAGGGGAGAGCCCTGGGGAGCTGAAGAAGAGGGGAAAGCTGGAATGGGAAGGGAGGAGACCAAGGGGGAATTCTTACCTGCTGGCTTGAATGTGCTTGAACACTAGCCAGCGCTGTCACGGGTCAACATTGGAGCAGCTCAAAGTGCAATGTGTAACAAGGTCCTAGGACTAAAAATATGGGATGCAGCTATGGCTTTGTCCACAAAATACTTTTCAGCTCTATATGTTGAACTTCTGTGTTTCCAGAAAAAAGAACCTTTCTGGGATAGCTCTAATACTCGCATATAAATAACAAGTTCTCTTTTCAAATATACCTCTCAACAAGCAAGAGGCAGGGGATGATGGCACCTTTGAGACTGTCCGGTTCAGAGAGGAATGAGCTCACACAGGCAACAAATGCTTTCCTGCAACAGTTCCCTTCTAGTGAATGATTCTAGCTACTATAAGATAGAACAGCTTGCAGAATCTCTGACTTCTTTAAGTATGTCAAGAGCTAAATTTAGCTCTTGGCTAGCCTCTGATTAAGAAAGGCATAACGGCAGCTAAGCAGGAACCAGGCACGGGTAAAAAGTTTGACTTTTGTTCATGAGAAGGCAGAAACTGTTATTTCAACCACTTATAAACAAACAGATTGAGAGAGCTATTTTCAAAAAGTGGGGAGGGAGATATCAATTTCCAGACATTTGAGGGAAATGAATTGCTCAACATGTTCTCAAAACTAGTGCTTGTAGAAGAAATAGACAACAATAAAAATCATGACTCAGTGTTTGTTAGCAAAAGTCACTCGGAGAACTTCAAGTTGGTCTAGTGTAGCACTTGTATTTTGCAGTTACTATGTGTATTTGACAAGAATAACTTCTTTTGCCGAATGAAGTGAACAGGCTTCATGTCATGTCAAAAAATGCCATATTAAGCAAGTTCGGCTGTTTCTAAAAAGAGCCCACTCTCTTTTACCTGTCATCTTTGGTGAAACATGTCACAAGTGATTAGTGAGTGTATTAGGATGGTGAGTAAGTCAGCAGCACCCTCCCCTGCTAGAGGTCTGTAAAACCCAGGCTGTTTCTTATGCTGAAGCTCACTGATTGCTTATTTGGTTTGAAGAACTCTTTTAAATGCCTCTCTGGGTTTACAGTATATTTAGTTGTGTGACACTGTCTCCCTTTTTTTCTTCCCCCTTTCTGCACACATTTTGTGGAGGCAAATTTAGCTTTCTCTTGTTTTCTCTAGAATAAATTAGTAAAATGACTTTCACACATCAGAGAGCTGCTATTGTGATCTTCCTTTGCAGAAAGGCTACTTGGGGTTGAGGGAAAGCTTTTTCACATCTTTGCATGTCCTGCAAGTGGCAATTCTGATCTGGAAAATAGATTCTTGCATACTATGTGAAACACCAGATGACTTGTCATGAAACATAATGGAAAACATATGATTTAGAAGCAAATCTGCCTATTTGTTCTTTGATTTTGTTTTTGCTTGTGGTTACTATGAGAAGTACTTCCAGGAAGATCTAGAATCTAAATCACTGAGTATTTATGGCTATTTTGGGTCACTCTGATGGTACACTCTGAAATGATCCCACTCATATAAAAGAAACAGTCAGGTCTCCTTAAATACAAGTGTGACTGACCCTAGCCACTCCAATTTGCAGGCACTTCAAGGGATCCGGCAAAAGGACAAATGTAGAGAAAGATGGTGTGCAAATGATTATTGGTTACAATTATGTGAAAGTGTCCAAAAAGCTGTAGACTGAGGTGACATGCAAGCAATGTCTAGGGGCATCAGGAAAACTCTCGGGCCTGTTCTGAGGAAGACCATCCCTTTAAAATCCACCACAGGTGAAGTCATCAATGACTGGAATAAGCAGATGGATCAATAGGTTGAACATTACTCAGAACTCTACTGTCATGAAAATGTGGTCCGTGACTTTGCTCTCAGCACACCTCAAGACCTCTCAACCCTGACAGCACTTGACCATGAAACTACTATAGATGAAGTAGGAAATTGATCAGCTTGCTTGTGGTTAAGCCCCAGGTGTGGATTTCATACCGGCTGAAGTTATTAAGTGCAGGAAATCTGTCCTTCTCTTCTGTCTGCATGAACTAATATGTATGTGTTGGAAAGAAGGTGAAGTTCCTTAAGACATGAAAGCTGCAAGCATAGTTACTGTGTACAAAACCAAAGATGATATGAGTGACTGCAGTAACTATCATGGTATATCCTACTTTACATCATTGGAAAACTGTTTGCCAAAGTTGTCCTGCTAAGACTGAGTCTCTATGTGGTTTCAGATCTGGTAGATCCATGTTGGATATGATATTTTCCTTGGGACAGTAGCAGAACAGTTCCATGAACAAAAGAAATCTCTGTAAATAGCATTTTTTGATCTCACCAAAGCTTTTGATCTTGTCAACAGAGATGGTTTGTTCTGATCCTGAAGAAGGTTGGTTGCTTCTAAGCATCATGAAGTCCTTCCATGTCAGCATGTGAGGAATTGGTGCAGTTTGATGGGTCATGTTTGGAAGAATTTGAAACCAAGAGTGGTATCAAACAGGGCTGTGTTCTAGCTCTGAAGCTTTGGAGGATTTTCTTCATTGTCCTACTCAAATATGCATTCAGTGGCTGTTCTAAAGGAGTATAGTTCATACTAGATTTAATAGGAAACCCTTTAACCTTGTTTGTCTCAAAGCAGAAACAAAAACCTGAGAAGTTCTTGTCCATGAATTGCTTTTTGCTGATGGCACAACAATTGTTAGTCATTCAGAAACAGGACTGCAAAGTCTCATGGATCGCCTTTCTTGGGCTTGTGATGATTTTAGTTTGATCATTATCTTAAAGAAAACAGTAGTCATGGGTATACAAATTGACTGCCCTCCTGAAGTTAGAATAACTGATGAAAGCCTGGAAGTGGTTGAAAAATTCATTTCATCTCACAAAATCTTGGGAACTGAAATTAAAGCTCGCATTGGAAAGCCAAGCGATGTCATAGATAAACTTCAAAAGAGAGTGTGGAAAAAAATAGTACTCTTTCTGTCAACAAAGCTGTCCATCTACAGTGGTTGCATACTTAGCTTTCTATTGTATGGCAGCGAAACGTGGACTCCTTATACCAAGGAAGAAAGAAAACTGAACAGTTTCCATTTTCAATGTCTTCATTGTATCCTGGACGCAATATGGCATGACAAAACCTCCAACTCCACTGTTCTGGAATGGGTCAAGATACCCAGTATGTTTGTGCTTCTAAGACAGAGACGCCTCCATTGGTTAGGACATGTGAACTGTATGAGCATTGGCTGAATCCCCAAGGACATACTCTATGGTGAGCTGGCCACTGGCAAACATCAACTTGGAGGGCACAAACTCTGGTTTGTTGACGACCAACACTGGGAATCAATCGCTTCAGACTGCTGTCAGTGGAAAGCCACCATGAAGCAGTGACTACATTGCTTGAGATGGAGAGGGTCAGTGATGAGCTAGAGGAGAGGCATCCGAGGCAGGCAAGACAAAATGGTACTCGGCATACCAGTGCAAGCTCAACTGAGTTTGTATGTGCAATTTGCTGGAGGGTCTGCCTGTCATGCATCATACTCCTCAGCCTCTCAGGAGCTGTGCTAGTAGCTGGTAACCTTCCAAGTGCTCAGTCCCCATGGTCTCCCAAGACTGATGGCTGCCAGTGATGATGAATGATGACGGTACAAACTAGCTCTGTACCTTGATGCTGGGAATCTTTTTTTTTTTTTTTTAAGCACTGGGATACTGCCCAAATTAAAAGTTGATTGGGGAAAAGAAACTGGACTATTAACTATCGTTACTTTAGCTTGTCACCTTATATGGCAAAGCCTACGCAGAGTGCTTAGCGAAGGAGAATGAGGCAGCATCTTCTGCTAGTTCAGATCTCAGCTGCATTAATGCATGATCCTAGTAACAATGGTGCTTGCAGCCTATGTCTTTGGGGAAGGGAAATAATTTTGCTAAGAAGTATCTTGAGCCTATTGAGCAAGAGTCTGTTTCCTTTGGAGATTTGAGGATCCAGTGTAACAACAGGAGAAACCATCCTCAAGGCCACAGGATATCACAGAGGCTTATGCAAAACATTATTTAATGGCCAAATGCTACTTGCTCTTATGGCTGGTTATACAGAAAGAATCAATGAAGGATGTTTACAGCCTCTTTATATTTACAGCAAATGGGTCCAGTTGTTAATTAAAAAGCTCCCCAAAGAAGCAGAGAGGGGGCAAATGCTTACTGGGATAATGCTGTATTCCTTATTCTCATAAAAGTCTTTGTTCAGAATCTGTTTCAGTGGTTCTTCACTAGTGCTTCTTGTGGTCTTAGATTGTGAGCTCTTTGAATGAGCTTTAGTGTTTGCTATTTGTTTTAGTACAGCTTTCTTTTACATTCTACTGCATGCTATTACAATGATATAGTAACACTACAGATTATTTTATCAATAGTTTTACATAGGTTGTTTGTCCTAGACACTGTCACTTAATTTCCATAAAAGAAATCTCTTTTTCCTTTTTATTGGTTTGTGGTTATTTACTTTAGGTATATTGCTAAGATAAGGTTCTTTATATGTGTTTTAGAAGCTAGCAGAATTCAGCCATTACATATAAAACCACAGTCCTCTGTTTTTTTAGATGCACAACTCAAATATGGCACAGGGAAAGTGAAATTTGCTTCAGTGTGACACACCTTGGAAAATCCATTTAAAGCTTCACCTTCCCAGGAGAACCAGCCCCTTCAGAAATACAAACACATTAAGATGGTCTTCCAGGTAAACTGTGTGCATATTGCATTGTAAAACTTTAATGAACAAAATGCAGTAGTCAAGTTGGGTTTCACTACTAATCTCTCATTTGATGTTGACTGCTGTTGCACTTTGAACAGATATTTTTGTGACACAGACCAGAGTGATTGTCAGAGATTGAATTCTGATTTTAGTTACACCAGTATAATTCCATTCAAATTAATACAACAACTTTGTATTCTCATATATCTAGCAGCAGCTTCAGCTGAAATGAACATCTCTCTTGTGCATTAGTTTCTGCACCACCTTGATCCAGTGCACGCCAGTAAATCATTAAAGGATTACATCATACTGTATCAAGAGTAAAACATTTAATGGAGACTCAAACAATCTGTTTCTTAAAAGGATTATTAAAAGCAAGCATAGCTAAATGTCTTATTTCAGGTTTCCCCATAAATGACCAACAAAGTATAGTAAAAGAGGCAGACAGTAAAAGTTTTCTTAATAATTTAATTTATATGAAATATTGCCCCATTATGATAACTGATATATACCAGAATTCAGTACTTATTTCATGTACTACCTATTCATAAACATTTTTATTTTTATTGTGAAAAGCAAGGATATTTTGGGGGGATGGTATCTTTTATTGGACCAACTGTATGGATGGGAAAGATCTTAGACAAACTTTTGGGCACAAGGCTCCCTTCCTTGGGTCTGGGAAAGTATTACAGAATTTAAGTTAAGTAGCAGATAGAATAATGCCCCATCTATAAACAGTCATTTAAAGGAATGGAAGAAGGCTGTCAGATAGGAATAGCTATAAGATAAAAGGAGTGCAGTGGAAAGGATAATCTGTTTGATGTAAGAGAAAAACCGTTAAGAGGGAAGAGGGTTGTTATTACCTGTGGAGTACACAGAGCTCAACAGAGATCATAGGTAGATTGTAATGAGCCATAAAGTCAGTGCCTGTTCTTAGTCCATGTTTTTTAGGCTAAGTACAAACACTCAAAAACTCAAGGCTGAATTGATTAAATCTCTGCAGTTTAGTCTAAGCTGCACAGATTGAACCAAGAAGCAAGTGAACAGTCATTCACTTTTAAGTCTGGAAATGCAGCCACATGCCTGCAGTGGCCCAGGCTAGAAGCTGGGGGCTGTAGAGCATACCCCCCCTTTTTAGCTGGAGCAGACAGCTTGGGGAAAGACTAGCTTGCCCACCCTGCAAGGCGAGGGTAGTGGGTTGCAGGGATGTGCACCCTGCAAGGGGGTGTGGTTTTTCAGGGAGGTGCAAAGCATCATGGGATGTGGGGGGACTGTGAGTTAACTTGAATCTGGAGGGGATCTGGAACTTAAGTTCAATAAATTGATTTAACCTAAATCAGTTAAATCTGATATATCCATTCAGGTTCATCTTAAACCAGTTTTGGCCATTTTGAAAATAGTTTATGTGCACTGAACTTCTGTTGTGTTACAGATTTGAGCTGATTTCTGATCACTTAAACTGGTTTATGTGTAATTTCTGTTCCTAGCCCTAGTGTCTAGGAAGGTTATGAAATTTTGTTCTTGGAACAGTCTTCTGAATGTGTTTTGTAGATTTCCCTCGAGCATGAGAAGTGTAATATCAGAAAAAGATTCATTGTTCTATGAAAATGTGTTTCCTTGCTCACATGTATGTGCCTTTCCTTTATATTTTTTCTTGTGATAATTTTTTTTAAAGCCTACCTTACATCTAGTTTTATCCACATAGTTTCCATGAGGGCGTGCGGTGGAGAGGGAGCTATTGCATGTGGTGGAGACAAGCTGACAGGTTTTTCATTTACTATTAAGACAGGATTGTCTACTGATCATTGTGGGGTTTGCTTCTGATGGGCAAGGTTAGAGGTTGTTTGAAAGCCAGGAGTGGGGGAGGCTAGGAATACTTCTCTCAGGGCTACAATTGTTAGATGATTCTTCCTGTCAGTTCAGGTGTTGGATGATAGGTGAAAACCAGGGGTATGCAGTCAGTGGGGGGTTCTTTTTGTAGACCACCCCCCCAACGAAGTAGATAACTTAAAGATTCATTAAAAAATATGATCTTTGTTGGAGTGTCCTTTCTGTATAAAGGCATTTTGCAGTTGGTGAGGTGGATGTCACAAGTATTCTCTTAATTTTATTAGTACTTTTAATACATTTATTAGCATAAAATTGTATTTGCAATTTTGAGTCAGTAGAAGCCATAACCAGCTCAAATCTGCATCTAGAACAGTGATTCTCAATCAGGATTGAGACACCTTGACAGTGGGGATGCGTAGGGGCTGCACGGGGTTACATGTGCACCCAATGAGAGCGCTGCTGTACTTACACCCACTGAGAGCATTGGTGCACCCCCTGATTGGCTGCGCTCGTGGCTTAGGTGGTGGGCAGAGGAGGCAGGCAGGAGCACTGATGCCCCCCTTGCAAGTGCTGTCTAATCACCGCAGCTGCTCCCAGAAGTGGCCACAGCCGCTCCCAGAAGTGGCTGCAATGATCGGCCGCAATGATTGGCTGCAGGGAACTCCCTCTTGGCAGCAAGATCTACCATGGGGGACCCCACCCCGGGCAGCGAGACTGGTTGCAGGGGGGTATGTGTTCCCCCTGACTAAATCAGCACCAGTTGCCCATGCACTTTGAGATTCTTTCAGGGGTGCTGCAGGGTACCACTGTTATGTGTGCCAACATAATTCACAAGATAAACCAAGATGTTTCAAATAAGAATCCGTAGTGTGAATAGCATTCTGACCTATTGTGGTCTATCTGAATTCTTAGCAACTGAAGAATTGCTTTATTATGTGATAAGAAAATGAGTGAAAATGAAAAGCTGGCATTTTCCCAAGGCATTTCCTATGGAGTAGTGCCTCAAGTCTAAAAATGTCTAAAAGCCACCAATCTAAAATGTACCTCTCTTCAGTATTAAATCTTTATGAGTTTTAATGGCCTGAGTTTATATGCTTACTGCATCAATGTCAAATTCTGCATGGATGAAACCAATTGTGAGAGTCTTATTACACGGCAGAGAAGCAAAGAGCATTCACAGGATTGATAGATTTCTGGGAATTCACTCCATATTAGATACGCTCTTTGGTTTGTTTTAAATCTTTCTGTAGTAGAATAAAGATCTATGAACGCCTATGTAAACTACTTATTTCACTGAACACTAGTTTGCAGCAACCAGACCTTAAAGATGATAAAATCAACTTCAAATATATCAAGATCTCTTACTATATAAACAAATACTAACAAATGTAGATACATCTTTAATACTTCAATCCCAGCAACACATTTATACTTGATCAACACCCATTGGTCTTTTATGAATGACATATGCAGAGTAGCTTGTATGCTGGAATAGTGTGCATTCAGGAGCAAAGCAAAACACGGATTAGGAAAATGAGAAATTATTTTATTAATAAAATTAGTTTGACAGTTTAATTAGCAAGCATCACTTCTTTGCACAACTCAAGCCTGCAGTCTAACCTATGGCTCTTGCACTGTTTGAACAAGAGCTATTGGCAAGTCAGAATGCTAATTCTTATGAAAAGTGCCTTATTGTGAATCCTAACTGATTTTATCTGGTAAATTAATTTTAGTACTATTGACTACCTGAATTATGCTGTAGTTTTCAAAGGGGCTACTAAAATAGTTCCTGGTTGGCATTTATTTTACTAGCAGACAAAATAATAGAGATAAGACTTAAAATGCTGTCATGGATAGCAACAAAAGAAATCCACAAAGTTTTGTGTTTATATCCCTAGAGTTTCACTGAAAATATGGACCTTATAGAAAAGTCTCATTCTGAGACTCCTCTCACCAGATCTTATCCATCAGGGGACACACAGGAAAGTTAAGACAAATTAATGAAGGCTGTAGCATTAATGCCCATAAGTTAAAGTGCTTTGGACCCCTTGTGGATGCACTAATTCAAAAATAAAGTAGCCTTAAAGGAGGATTAACTTTTACAAAAGAACTAAAGACACTTTACTTTGGAGTTGAGAGGATCAGTGGGAGGGGGGGATACAGAAGGGAGAAATCAATGTGGTTTAATTTATACATGTTTAACTTAATAATTATAGTTGATTTTTCTTAACTCTGTGTGGTGTAAATCAGGAAGATATATGTAGAAATCAGTCGCATTTAAATGATGACAAAGCTGACACAGAAAAGTTCCTGTTTTTCTATTTTGGCTCAACATTTTGCAATTTTCACTAAAAAAGTCCAAACTGAGTTTCTTTAAATGGTAACATGGGAGTCTTGTTACTGAATTCAGTGGGAACAGATTTAAGCTAATGCCAAACACTTTAAAAATCCCATTTGCTGTAGGATATCCAAGCTGGCTTTTATTAGAGGTAAAGAGTGTGCTTAATTGTGAGAGAGTAAGAATAGCAGTGAAGATTAGTCTGGTTAGACATTGTGCATATGGTTGTCATGGGAGACTTCAACTACCAAAACATTTCATAGAATCATAGACGTCGGGCTGGAAGGGACCTTGTAGGTCTTCAAGTCCGACCCCCTGCCTGGGCGGGAGAAAAACTGGGCTCAAATGAGTCCAGCCAGGTAGGCATCAAGCCTCTTCTTAAAGACCCCCAGGGTAGGAGCCAGCACCACTTCCCTTGGAAGTTGGTTCCAGCTCC
>NW_017728910.1:11586844-11598709 GCF_001723895.1 Crocodylus porosus | reverse complement strand
CAGATCTTGCTGCAATCTTTCCCTCCCTACTAGCGTGCTCACCTCACCCCAAATTTTGGTATCATCAGCGAATTTAAACAGGTTGCTTTTCACCCCGTCGTCCAATCACTGATGAAGAAATTGAACAGCGCAGGCCCAAGGACCAAGCCCTGGGGAACTCTGCTGCCTACTTCCCCCCAGGTCGAATATGATCCATCCACCACCTCCCTCTGAGTATGACCCTTCAGCCAATCTGAAATCCGTCTGACTGTGCAGGCATCAATGCCACAGTCGCCCAGTTTTTTAATGAGGTTAGGGTGGGAGATGGTGTCAAAGGCCCTGCTGAAGTCTAGAAAGACTACGTCCATGGTGACACCTGCATCCATTGCTGTTGTGACCTGATCATAAAAGGCAATCAGGTTGGTCTGACATGACCTGCCCGTAATGAAACCGTGCTGGTTGCCCTTGAGCATCATCCCTGAAGCCGGCCCATCAGCGATGTGCTCCTTGAGGATCTTCTCAAAGAGTTTCCCAAGGATAGAGGTAAGACTGACGGACCTATAGTTGCCCGGGTCCTCTCTCTTCCCTTTTTTGAAGACGAGGACCACGTTAGCTATCTTCCAGTCATCTGGCACCTGGCCTGAGCACCATGAGTGCTCGTAAAGCTGTGCCAAGGTCCCTGCAATAAACCCAGATAGCTCCATCAGCACCCTGGGGTGGAGAGCATCTGGACCCGCTGACTTGACACATCCAGCCCCTCCAGAAGCTCTCTAACCCAGTCCTCCCCAACTGGAGGTCCGGAAGCATTCCCCTCAAGTCCGTCTGGCATCACAGTGGGGAAGTCCCAGTCCCTGCACAAGAAAACGGAAGTGAAGAATTGGTTAAAGAGTTCCGCTTTCTCCTCTGGGGCAACCACCAGATTGCCCAGCGTATTTTGCAGGGGCTCCACATTACCCGGTTCCTTCTTCATCCTCCCTATATATTTGAAAAAGAACTTTTTATTATCCTTGATCTTGGACGCTAGTCCTAGCTCTATGTCCACCTTAGCTTTCCTGACAGCCCCCCTACAGGCCTGAGCAGAGGAGGTATACTCCTCTTTGGAGATAGCACCCCCCTTCCACTGGGTGTACGCTGCCTTTTTGTTAAGCAGGCATTCCCGGATGCCCTTGGTGAGCCAGGGGGGCTTTCAGGCACTCTTGCCCCCCTTGCTTCTCCCCCTCATGGGAAGAGCACTTGGCCAAATCTGAACAGTTGTGTGGATGAGCTCTATCTGACTCAAGAAGTCTATGGACTGACAAGAGACAAAGTGTTGCTTGACCTGGTACTAGCATCAGGGGATAACTTAATCAGTGATCTAACGATCAAAGGGAAGCTGGGAGACAGTGACCATGAACTGATCACCTTCAACACCTGCCTTAAAGCAGAACTATACCTGTGACTGGGCCACAGATATACATGACTATAGCCTGTACAGGTGAGATCATGCAGATAAAAGGTGTGGGAGTGTAGCCCTCTATGTTAAGGACAGCTACACGTCCCTCCAAATTGACATTGGCACCCAGGAGGGATGACTGGAGTCTCTCTGGGTCAAAATACGTGGGGAATGTGGCTCAGGGGAAATCATGGTAGGAGTCTACTACAGACCTCCTAACCAGAAACAAGAGCTGGACCAGGAATGCATCAGGGAACTGGCTGAGGCTACATGCTCTTGGTGCATGGTTGTTATGGGAGACTTCAACTGCCCGGACATCTCATGGGAAAAGCATTCGGCCAAATCTGATCAGTCGCAAAGCTTTCTCATGTTTGTGGATGAGCTCTATCTGACTCAAGAAGCCTATGGGCCGACAAGAGGCAAAGAGTTATTGGACCTGGTACTGGCCAAAAGTGATGACATAGTCAGTGACCTAAGAATAGATGGAAATTTGGGTGATAGTGACAATGAGCTAATCACCTCTACTATCCATTGCAAAGCTGGCAAGTCAGTCAGCAAAGCAGAAGTCCTTGACTTCAAGAAAGCTGACTTTGCCAAGCTCAGGAGGCTTGTTGCCGCGGCCCTAAGGGACCATGACTCGACAGGCAGAGGAGTCCAAGAGGAGTGATTGTTCCTCAAGGGAGTGATCCTGACACAAGGGATGGCCATCCCATCTCAGAGGAAGCAAAAGGGCACAGCAACCCCCTTGGCTCAGCAGGGAACTCGAGGACCTCCTACACCTCAAAAGAGAGACTTGTAAAGGATTGAAGGTTGGAATCTACCTCCAAGGAAGGTTACTCAGCACTTGTCTGTACCTGCAGGGAGTGGATAAGGAAAGTCAAGGCTGCAACCAAGGTCCATCTGGCTTTACATATGGAGGCTAACAAAAAGTCCTTTTTCAGATATGTAGGGAGTCAGAAAAGAAGCAAAGGTAACATTGCACCCCTGCTGAAACAAACCGGACAGTTGATACCGGAAACTCACTGTCTTAGATTGAACTATTGGGTTCAGCAGACTCCCTACGCTTCAACAAAAGATGTACTCACAGTTGTTTTCACTCTTGCAAAGCTTTATTTAAGGATACTCGCAGAAGCAGGCGATAGAACAGAGCAGAGAGGACAGTCACCTCACATCACCTTTAGGCAGCAACCGCTACCCCACATGGTTCCCCTGGCCCCGGAGTGTCCTGATCCTGAGGATGTGATAGCCTGCACTGGGGCCCCGCACAAGTCAGGACTCTTGCCAGAGTGAAGGAACCCCTAGCAACCCAAGAACATACAGCTTATATAGTCTGAAGTAAACAACGTTATCACAAACTAGGAAAATGGGGATGAATCATGATCCAACGCACCTAGTGTTTACCACATTCCACTGTATCACAACATTCTACTATCTAGGTTCATGGCTCAGTCACACTTACAGAGCAGGAGGTTATGTGCCTCTTCACCGGCCTCCTATGGAATCAGCATGCAAAACTTTTGCTCTTAGCAAAGCTCTTACTATTACACCCACGAAAAGACCAACCTTTTCAACCGTATATGCTGAATGTTATACAGATGGGCAAGGGATGAAATGTGCTGATACAAAAAGCATGTCCATAATAACAAGCATACAGCTACAATACAAATAACAACAATAGGATGCAATAGAAGATTCAGTACAACATTCGCTTTAGGGTACCACCCTTTAAAAACGTCCCACCGATGATGCACCATAAAGTTGTGCTCTTCTTGGGTGATTCTCAGTAGTTCACCATGCTGGGCTGTTATCAGGACTCCAGTTCGGGCAATGGTGATAGCTATCTTCTGGAGCTAGCAAGTGATCTCCTCAGGCTGGTCAAGTAACTGCTCAAGCTGGCATGAGGTGCTATCAACACTTAGATTTAAAAAGAGACAAGCCCACGAATCCGGGAGGCATGTATAATTGCCAGAAATGCATTTCCGAGTTGAACCTACCCATCCCCCATGGTATTGGTAGGTAGCTGCAGAGACTGTGTCTCTACAGAGATACAAGCAAGACACAAAACAGTACATGACAAAGTTAAAGTGATGCATAGCAAAAACGGGTTTCTTCCAAAGAGGCTCTTCTGTATAGCATGTACCAATCTGATTAATGTTGTCAGCAGGGAGAAGGTGGCTACTAGCCAAGCAGTCCACCCAACAGCATCTTCAACGTCCCAAGGGGCCATCATCTGGATTGAATGCTAAGGGTTATAATCCCCTTGCTTTCAATTGGTCCCTGGGTATCAAATGGTAGTGATTTCCACCCCTAGGTGCTACCCAATCAGTCAGTGGATATAGGATCCTTCCCAAGTTGGGTTACCCAGACCCGTTTGTGCGGGCTACGGGTTAAGGCACCCCGACCTGCCTTTCACCACGGTGGTAACTGCCCTGGCATTTCCTGGGGGCTCCCACACCACTGAGAACCCCACCAAGCCACCCACTCCTGGCAGGGTGCAGTTTTGGGTCATACCCAGGACCATTCCCTACTCACCCCCCATACATCCAATTTTGCATTGCTTCTTCCCACAAAATCCCCAGTCCCCCCTCCATGGTCCACCAAGACTGTGGCCCTGGGTCATCATAGTCTCCCTTCTCTGGCCACTTGTCCATCCAGCATTCTATACACCAATCTAAAGCGGAACATGGGTGCCTGCTGGGGCATGTGCAGTATGCATTGTGGCATTGTATAAAGTGTCTCTTGTTAGATTTCCTAACACCTTCAATTCAGCTATGGTGACATTTACATATGCACCACCTTCATCAAGTACCCTTAAAATCCATGTTTTCAATCTCTCTTCTGGCCCTTGTTGAAATTTCTCTGCTAAGGTACCCAATTCCCCTGTTGTGTACCCCTTGATCTCTTGGGATCTACTGACTCCCACAGGTCCCTGGGTGGTACGATCATAACGTACTGGTCGTGCAAATGCACGTTGGCACTCCCCACCATCTGAACTCTCAGCATGTTCGGCTTCATCACTCCATATATTCCCATCCCACTCTTCCAGAACTATCCACAGACCTGTGATCCCCCTACCATCCCATAAAGGTATCCCTGTCATCGCTAGAGCAGCCTCCAGTTTCTGGGAGACCAGAAGGAGGAACAGTTTAGGGAGGCAGAATCAAGTTATTTAGAATATAATTCATGCAATATTGCTTCATTCAAATTCAGATGCATCTGCCAACAGACAGCCTGATCGAGCTGTTCCTGCAGACGGGCATTTTGTGTGCTCAGATGTTCAAGCAGCATAAGGAACAGCCAAGGGATGGTGCATCTAGCACCACTCTCCCCCTCAGACTTAAGCTCCTTCTCAAGCCACCATTGCACCTTGGTGGGAGTTGAAGGGCACTCCTCCTTACCCCAGTAAACAGATGGACTCAATTTGCAGAGTGCCTTTGCTACGCCATACCACAACCCAGTATTGGGCCAACGCAGCAGCCTTCTTTCCAATCCCTCTCCCTCCCCCTTCCACAGCCTCTTAAATAAATCCATGTCAAACATCAGGGGAATCCCACCTTTCACACCAATTGTCTTAGACTGAACTATTGGGCTCAGCAGATTCCCCACACATGAACAAAGGATGTACTCACAGTTGTTTTTACCCTTGCAAAGCTTTATTTAAGGATACTCACAGAAGCAGGAGATAGAACAGAGCAGAGAGGACAGTCACCTCACATTGGCCTTAGGCAGCAGCCGCTACCCCGCATGGTTCCCCTGGCCCTGGAGTGCCCCGATCTTGGGGATATGATAGCCTGCACTGGGGCCCCGCACAAGTCAGGACTCCTGCCAGAGTGAAGGAACCCCTAGCATCCCAAGAATATACAGCTTATATAGTCTGAAGTAAACAACGTTATCACAAGCTAGGAAAATGGGGATGAATCATGATCCAACGCACCTGGTGTTTACCACATTCCACTGCATCACAACATTCTACTATCTAGGTTCATGGCTCGGCCACACTACAGAGCAGGAGGTTATGTGCCTCTTCACCGGCCTCCTATGGAATCAGCATGCAAAACTTTTGCTCTTAGCAAAGCTCTTACTATTACACCCACAAAAAGGCCAACCTGGTTAACAGGTACTTTGCATCAGTCTTTCATCAGTCCAATGGGACCGTCCTGCCTAGCAAGACATGGGACGGCCAGGATGAGGGCTTATTTATACCCAGCATTGGTGTTTATCTAGTAAAGGATCACCTTGAGAGGGTGGACACCTTCAAGTCAGCTGTTCCTGACAGACTACACGTTAGCGTACTCAAGGAGCTGGCAGGTGTCATAGCTCAACCATTGGAAAAAATATTTGAAAATTCGTGGCTCTCAGGTGAAGTACCTGAAGACTGAAGAAGGCCAATTTGCTACCCATCTTCAAGAAAGGGCACAAAGTTGACCTCAAACCCTGGAAAGATTCTGGACAAAATTATCAAGGAGACCCTTCTTGACAAGCTGGCTGAGGACAACATCCTGAGAGATAGCCAGCATGGGTTTGTTGTGGGTAGGTCTTGCTTGACCAATCTCATCTCCTTCTATGACCAGGTGACATATCACCTGGACAAGGGAGAAGAGATTGATGTCATATACCTGGACTTTAAAAAGCCTTTGAACTGGTGTCTCTTGACCTTCTCATGGAAAAATTTGACAAATGTGGCCTCAGCTACACCATAGTCTGATAGCTGGGAAATCGGCTCTGAGGTCAGACCCAGAGAGTAGTAGTTGATGGCAGTGAGTCATTATGACAGTCCATAACCAGTAGTGTCCCCCAAGGCTCTGTCCTTGGACCGGTTATCTTCAACATCTTTATCAATGATGTGGACATTGGTATCAGAACCGCACTGGCTAAGTTTGCTGATGACACTAAACTTTGGGGCATAGTGTCCACACGTGAGGACAGGCTAGTGATCCAGGCTCACTTGGATAAGCTTGGTAAGTGGGTAGACACAAACCTGATGACGTTCAATACTGATAAACGCAAGGTACTCCACCACGGAAAAAGACCCCCGTGGCATACTTATAGGCTCGGCAGTGCTGCGCTTGCTAGCACCACTGCTAAAAGAGACTTGGGGGTCATAATTGACCACAGAATGAACATGAGCCACCAATGCGATGTCGCAGCTGGTAAAGCAAAAAAACCTTGGATTGCATCTATAGATGTGTCTCCAGTAAATCCTCCCACTGTACTCAACCTTGCTTAAGCCACAGCTGGAGTACTGCATCCAGTTCTGGGCTCTGCAATTCAAGAAGGATGTGAAGAAGCTTGAAAGAGTCCAGAGGAGAGCCATGCGCATGATCACACGGCAGGAGAATAGGCCCTATGAAGAGAGGCTGAGAGCCATTGGACTCTTCAGTCTGCAAAAGCACAGGCTCAGGGGGGAACTCTTGTAAATATACAAGAGTTATTCATCAGGATCTGGGAGAATGTCTGTTCATCAGGGTGCCCCAAGGAAAAACAAGGACAAATGGTCATAAACTCCTACAAGACATTTTAGGCTGGACATAAGAAAAATTTTCTTTACTTTCTGAGCCCCCATGACCTGAAATAGAATCCCTCCAGAAGTGGTGCAGGCACTTACTTTGGACTTATGCAAGAAATGCTTGGATGCATATCTGCTGGGGTTCTTTAACCCTAGCTGACTTCCTACCCTTGGAGCAGGGGGCTGGCCTTGATGATCTTCAAGGTTTCTTCCAGCCCTAACATCTATGAATCTATGAATCTATCCCAAGGAAGAACTTGGAAAAAATTATAAGAGAGACCATTTTTGACAAACTGGCTGATGGCAACATTCTGAGGGATAGCTAGCATGGGTTTGTTGCGGGTAGGTCTTGCCAATTTTATCTCCTTCTATGACCAGGTGACATATCACCTGGACAAGGGAGAGGAGATTGATGTTATATATTTTGATTTTAAAAATGCCTTCAATCTGGTATCCCATGATCCTCTCATAGAAAAACCGGCCAACTGTGGCCTCGGCTACTTCACAGTCAGATGGCTCGGAAATTGGCTCCGAGGTCAGACCCAGAGAGTGGTAGTTGACAGAAGTAAATCATCGTGGTGCACCATGACCAGTGGGATCCCCCAAGGTTCTGTCTTTGGGCCTATACTCGTTAACATCTTTATTAATGATGTGGACATTGGTATCAGAAGCAGACTGGCCAAGTTGACCGATGACACCAAACTTTGGGGTATAGCAAGGATGGTGATCCAGGCTGACCTTGCCTGGCTCAGAAAATGGGCAGATGAAAACCTGATGGTGTTCAACACTGAAAAAAGCAAGGTACTCCACCTTGGGAAGAAAAACCCACAGCATGCTTATAGGCTCAGCAGTGCTAGCACTTGCTAGCTTCACGGCCAAAAGGGAATTGTTGGTCATGATTGACCACAAGATGAATATAAGTCACCAATGTGGTGTTGCAGCTGGTAAAATGAGCAAAACTCTGGCTTGCATCCATAGATGCTTCTCAAGCAAATCCCAGGATGTCATCCTCCTGCTGTACTCAGCCTTGGTGAGGCTGCAGCTGGAGTACTGCATCCAATTCTGGGCTCCACAATTTAAAAAGGATGCGGAGAAGCTTGAGAGAGTGCAGAGGATAGCCATGTGCATGATCAGAGGGCAGGAAAACAGGCCTTATGATGAGAGGCTGAGACCTATGGGATTCTTCAGCCTGGAAAAGCACAGGCTCAGGGGGCACCTGGTGGCTGCCTATAAGTACATCAGAGGTATACATTAGGATCTGAGGGAATTCCTGTTCACCAAAGTGCCCCAAGGGATGACAAGGTCAAACAGTCACAAACTCCTCCAAGATCATTTCAGGCTGGACATAACTTCTTTACTGTCTGAGCCCCCACGGCCTTGAACAGACTGCCTCCAGAGGTGGTACAAGCAGCTACTGTAGACTCCTTTAAGAGACATTTGGATGTTTATCTTGCTTGGATCCTTTGACCCCAGCTGACTTCCTGCCCCTGAGGCAGGGGGCTGGACTTGATGATCTCCCGAGGTCCCTTCGAGCCCTAACGTTTATGAATCTATGAATCTATTAATGAATCTATGAATATGGGTTGTGCATATGTAAAATAAACTTTTTAAAAATCAACTTTTGGGGTACCGTCAGGGGCATTATAGTGAATATCTTGTGTCTTTATGCTGTCTGCACCTCACTGATTCTTGGAAATGTAGGTACTGTAACTGGTTTATTCAAAGATTTTTTTCTGGCTCAGAAATCAGGTTATTAACAAAGAAAGAGACTTAACTTATCTTGTTTCAGATACCTGTAGAAAAGTATCATGAAGTTCAAAAAGATGGGCAGACAATTAACAACATTTCTTCAGCTGTATGTCTGACTTCAGTACAATGTAGGATCAGGCCGCAACTGGGACCCTCCAATATTCAGAACGCATCCCAGATTTACACACACTCCCAAGTCAGGAAGTCCTCTCTTTCCAGATGCCTCGACCCACAGCTGAACTGACTGCCTTCAGAAGAAATCAAGCCTTCCAGATCCCTAAGTCCTTTAACACAGTCAAAGCCTAGAGAACAGTTACAAACACTTTGCAGGTTATCCACACAACAACTTCTATTATCGTTAACAGTAGTGGTACACTGAATCCCCTGTGTGTAACAATAATACTAATAAAATGCACCACTTGGATTTTTAAATCCTCACTCAACAAATTCAATTAATTTCCAGGAAATCCAATTTGGAAATACATGAACTTTGTTTACGTGTTGTCACCTCCTAAAGCTTCAGCATCTCACACTGTGATGGAATGCATTGTATCTATAAACAGAACAAGAAAAAATCTCAACATACGGTGTATCTTTGTAATTTCCAAAGCAGAAGCATAGCCTTGTTTAAAAACAGAACAATAAATTCCAGAAAGAAGCATTGCCATCAAATGCTTCAGCTCTCACCGGTACACCAGACCTATCTCAGTAAACTTCACAGTATTTAATCCTTTATTAATTACCTGTACAGACTCTTTCTCCTAATGATTTATTCTTGTATTCATTTTCTGAAAATAATAGGTCTCTATAGTATAAAGTCTAGGCCTGATTCTGCTTACAGTTTATGCTAGTGGACTTTAATTTCCATGAGGTTACCACTGATTCACACTAGTTCAAGCCCTGAAAGATAGCATGCTTAATACCATGTATGAAGCTTAAAGCACAGGAAAAGTTCTAATGAAGACTAATTGAGCTGCTAAACTTTACTGATATATCAATATCTTGTTGAACTGGGGCCTAATTTAGAGCAGAATCAGTCCCATAGCCCTCTGGATTTCTTTATTTGAGTCAAACTGGCCTTTTAATCATTTTTTCAAGGAATGCAAATGGTAAGATTATCAAACAGCATTATGTTTAGTACAGACTGAGAATTCCCATGCTTTCCACATTATAAGAAAACATTAATGAATGAATCAGAAAGGGGGAAAAGCAGATTTAATTTTTAACAAAGAGAAGTAAAGATATTTAGATGTTGAAGAGTGGAACACGTGTAAAATTCACTTAGTTACTGCTCAGTTATTCTGTCTCAATATTTTTTTAAAAAAGCAACAGTTATATACTGTGCATGGGAACATGGAAGGATGGACAAAGAGGTTTCCTGAGTGCTTTATTAGCTGCCTACTATTCTGGGAATGGTGATCAATAAAAAAGATTTCTCATAAAATAAATCGAATATTTCACCAGTAAAAAGTGATTATGCCTCTTTTTCTCTCTCTCTCATGACCAACCCTAATAACTCACAAACTCTGTAGGCACTTGTGATGCCTGTGAGTTATGAGACTTTCATACTCATGAAAGAAATATAATAATCACTCTTCACCGCTGAGATATTCTATACCACTCATATTAAATCAGCAAAAGGCACAAGATCTCTTGCGACTGCAAGTAGGTGGAGTAAACGCATATGATATCCATAGCTATATGTATAGCATATGAGGGTCAGGAAAAGGTGTTTATATGTATACAGTCAAAATACAAATTCTAAGGTGTTTTTCTTCCTTAAATGAAGCATAATATGGCTGAAAACAGTCTATTATTTCTTTACACAGACCACAATGCCATTTCCATGGTGAATAAAACCATTGCTCCCTCTGCTCCAGGATTCTTTATTTGTCAACAGATAATATCTGCTTCTTCAGAGGAAGGTCAAAACTCTCACATTGAAAGAACCAACCGAGTTCCTCCTGACTATCCACGAGCAGAATATTCCCTTCTGACTCTTAAGACTATGAATCATAAAATCTGACTTGCCTTATTTCCAGAACTAGAAATAATGGGCACTGCCCTGATTCCTAGGACATATAAACCTCCCACTAAAATTAGTGAGTGTTCCGGGAATGAAGGATCATCTGATTTGTCAGTACTTGCCCTTATATCATTTATCCATAGAGCGTGACTTAGTAGTTATTGCTGGAAGTGAATACCACAGGATGATGATGTGTTGAGTGACACAGTATTTCTTTTTTGTTTTTCTTATACTTGCATGCAATTGATTTGCTCAGTAACAACAACATAGCATATCATTAATATATGACTTTAAGATATTATAAAGTAGAGTAATGGTTCAAGCACAGGGCTGGGGGTGTTTAAAAATCTGCACAAAAATGCTCAGTTGCAAGTAGGGTGTAATGAATTGTCTGACAAACAATTTTTCCCCTCCCAGAATTGATCAGTAGTCTAGATAAAAGTTTTTCTGTAGGGTTTAGACAAAGTCCTGCCCATCTACAGGTTTGGAACATGCAAAAAGTTTTGCTTGGCCTGGCCTCTCCCCTTCTTTTATTTGTAGCAGCTGAGCTTAGTAGCCTGCATGTGTGTCTAAACCCTTTAAGCCAGTGGTTCTCAACATTTTTAGACTCAAGAACCCCTTGTTAGATAGGAGACATCTCTAGGAAATATTTAACTCTTAGTTTACTCTCAATTTTTTACTACAGAAAAATAATAGAGCATTCTTCTGTTGCAAAGAACTCAGAAAGCCTACAACAGCTTAGCATGTTTTTAACACTGTGGTTTCCTATTTTAAAACTCTGCCTGCATTCACGTGAGCATGGACGTTTGGTTCCCTGGGGACAGCTAGTGGAGGTACACCTTGTGCTGTTGCTAGTTGCCCTTGGAGAATGCCTGTGCCATGCACCCTTTGGCATATGGTAGGTTACCCAGGTGGGGTAGGGAAGACTGGGGCCAGCACCTGGACTGACCCCATCAGCGTTACCTGGGGTCCTGGGGGCCTTCTGGGCTGCAGCAGCAGCAGTGATCCTGCCACTCAGAGCCTGTACGGCAGGCAGAGTGTCTCTCTGGCTGTCCAGGCTCCAGTTTTGAGCAGCATGCACTGCCCCAGCATGCACCACTCCCCCTTGTTTTGTTTTTTTGTGCAGGTTTTTTTTGAGCTCTGGATATCCAGGAGTCACACAATACCCTGGAG
>NW_017728910.1:11561512-11585747 GCF_001723895.1 Crocodylus porosus | reverse complement strand
ATCTGACTGTGTAGGCATCAATGCCACAGTCGCCTAGTTTTTTAATGAGGATGGGGTGGGAGACGGTGTCAAAGGCCCTGCTGAAGTCTAGAAAGACTACGTCCATGGCGACACCTGCATCCATTGCTGTTGTGACCTGATCATAAAAGGCAATCAGGTTGGTCTGACATGACCTGCCCCTAATGAAACCGCACTGGTTTCCCTTGAGCATCATCCCTGAAGCCGGCCCATCAGCGATGTGCTCCTTGAGGATCTTCTCAAAGAGTTTCCCTAGGATTGAGGTAAGACTGACGCGCCTATAGTTGCCTGGGTCCTCTGTTTTCCCTTTTTTGAAGATAGGGACCACGTTTTGCTATCTTCCAATCATCTGGCACCTGGCCTGAGCACCACAAGCACTCATAAAGCTGTGCCAAGCTGCAATAACCCCAGCTAGCTCCCTTAACACCCTGGGGTGGAGAGCATCTGGACCCGCTGACTCGAGGGTGTTGCAGCCTCTTGGCTGAATCATTTCTTTAAGCCATGAATTGCTTCTATACTTCTGCTTACTGAACAATGAAGCGTTGGGCTCAGGATGATCCAAAGTTCAAATTATTGAGGGCTTTATCTTACCCAGATGGATAGGAAACCTCATCAGAGTAACTTTGCAACCCTGCCTCCATCTCTCTAGTGACAGAATGTCAAGAACTTCCTGAGAACTCCATGTCACGGCACTTCTGTTGCTCCGTGAAGGGGTAACCTGTGCTGCAGAGAACGGGATCCGAATAAGGAGAAAATAAGATGGTATCTCTGTAACAGAAGGGCTTTGAAATAAATGTTCTCAGATCATGGAAAAAATACAGGCCAAGATGTGAGGCTCCTGAAGGAGAATGATTTTTTTAAAAAAAAGGAGAGACCAGAGGAAGTTTACTGTGGACTGTAAACAAGCTTTCAGAAGCTTGTCTAAGTCCAGTCTGACCATGCAGTTGGTCTAATAAAAGAAATCACCCACAAAAATCCATAAAGTGGCACTTCAGAGAAAAGCATGGACAAAGTCTACTGTAAAAATTATACCACTGTTTTACCATTTTACAGCACTTCAGCCAAGGTCAAGTATTATATGTTTTAAATTTGATCAATTCTTTTGCTAGGGACTGCTTTTCACACATGGAGCTGGGGGATATAGTAGGTCACTTGCACCTCTCTCTTCTTTGATTTTATGAACTAATCTACTTCCTCATCAAACATTGCCATCAGAGACAAGGTTATCACTTGGACTTGAACTTTAGCACGTGTGGCTAGATTTTATAGGAGCATTACAGGAATGAATGCTTTTCTTAACATAGTTGCTATGATATATAGGGCATGGGACATATTTAGGGTGCCATGATCATCAGTTCTGTCTGATAAAGATCAAATAATCTAATCAGGTATTCTGAACAAGATTTGCGAGAGTGCAGTTCCCATTTTTATATTCATAGCCTTGGCATTCTTGAATTCTGGTTCAAGGCAGCCACAGTGCTACACTTGGCTCTGTGTACATTTGCACAGTTCTGCACGTGGGGTGGAATAACTGCACGTACAAATACAGACCAGAGAATGCCTGAGAAGGCTGCAGTACTTTAGTTAAAGAGCTGGGGCTTACAGTAAACCATAAACTGAATATGAAGCAACAGTATGAACTAGGAGCCCTGTCAGCTTGGGAGCTCCCAGTTTCAGGTGTACAAATGGGTACCCTGCAGGTAGGAGCTTCTAATCAGCTGACGGGTTCCCAGACACCGAGGGCTTTGGCCACATGTTCAATTAATGGTGTGATAGGAAACAGCTGCTAAGTTACTACACATACTTTGTGGAATAATTTTATACCTTAGTCCTCTTTTTATCACGCCACCAATTGACTGAATGTATGTCTGGGTGACCACTTAAGGCATGATTAGATGTACATGGGGCCTTCATTTTACCCATGACAGATTAAATATATTTTGTTTTTACATAAAAGTTTGTGTGAGAGCTTTCTCTTCTTTGCATTTTTTTTCCCTTCTTTGTAATGCTCGTCTATGTTATCATTTTAAGGGGAACTCACCTACCCTACAGGAAGCCTCCAAAGAATGTTAGATACAAATGCAGAGCCTGTCTTTGAAGGTTTGGCCTTTTGAGGCTTGCAGCTACCTCAATATTATTAAAGTAGTAGAAGGTTAAGAGATGAAAGAACACAATAAAGATTGAAAACGAAATGTACATTTGCTTTAATTCTTCTGCTCACCTGATCTTATTGTACTCACTCCTGCAGCTTGTTTGGAACAGTTATGAAAGAAATATATTCTCCTAGCATGATTACACTCCCAAATGTCCTATTTGCCCCCTACAGAGTGGCACCAGTTTACTAGAAGAAAGGCTGAAGGAGTTGTAGTTAAATTTTCTTATTAGCGTAATGAGGAAAGACATAGATAAATAATTCACTTGGCTGATTGTTCTTGCCAGCAGCCAACCACCACAACGTTCAGACAAGAAGAGACTAAGGGAGATGGAGGGAGGGAGAAAAATCATAAATTGGAAATGACTCTGTTGGCTGCGAACAGCTCTTTTTGCAAAGGGACTGAGAAGCAATGCTGCTCCCTCTGGCACTTTGAAACAGGGTAATTTTGGTGTATCTCAGGAAGTAGATCCAAACAGAATTAAATTTAAAAACGCATTAGCAGCTACTGTGCTCGCTAAGAGGGAGAAATGGAATTCACAGAGCCAAAAATACCAAGCAGTGTCGAGCATTAAGAGCCTACCCAAAGCCATGTGGTGCATTGTAGTCCACATCCTACCAACTCAATCTTCAGGAAGTAAGCATCAAAATAATTCCATGAATATTAGAGGAAATGTACAGGTTATGAGGATTTTGCTCAAAAAGAAAATGGATGTTGTTCTAAAGAATTGCTAGTATAAGGAGAATGACATGTAAATGGCTTTAATTACCTGCATAAGCTTTAGGAGGAGGTTGTAAGCTACACTGTAGCTTAGCGCTACAGATGTTTTAGAGAATCTGAAGATGACTATCTTCCAGATCAATTTTTGCTTTAATTCCCCTTCTTCTCCTCCAGGTCCTTCCATTAAAGTCCGTAGGAGCTATTCCAGTAATGAGCTTTTAGACTCTGAGATAGAAGTATAATCTTTGAAAACACATGGCCCTAGGACTGGGACATCAAAACAAACAAGCTCAAAGGGAAGTGAAAGAGCTCACAAAAGGTGTGAGGAGCATCACCATTCTGTCATCTTTTTACTCTATAGTTTTTGCTTAGGTTGTAAGCTTCTTAGGGCAGGAAACTTGTCTTCTTACTAGCTGCAAAAATACTGAGCATACTTTTCACATTATACACACTATAATGTAATTTGGAATAAAATAGTCACTTTTTGTGCCTCTAAGCAGAAGTTGCAATTGTAGATATTTATTCTCCTTTCCGTCTAGTGGATTCTGGATGTTGTCATTTTGAATGCTGAATATCCTCTGTCCATTTAATGTCACTGAAAGTCAACAATGGTAACTGGATTTGCCTATTGTACTGCAATTTACCATTCAGTTGTCAGACACAATCCATTGATCGAGGATGATCTCTACCGCAGCTCATTTATGGGTGATTTAAAAGTCCAATCCTTGAGCCACAGCTCCACCTGGAGTAGTTACAGGCCTTTTGGCAGGGGGGAGTAGGCTGCAGGCTGGGATTTCTGTCCTTTTCCTTCCTCCATTCTCTCTTCTCTGCTTCAATGGCAAGATGCTTTACCTCAAAATGGGCTGCCGCTTGGCTGAAGTAGCAGCACCATTGGAGTCAGTCAACAGTCAGCTTCTCCCAGCGCTTGATGTCAGCATCTATTTTCTTGAGATATGCCTTCAATGTGTCCTCTCAGCATTTCCTCTGGCCATTATGAGATCTCAGGCTGTTACTAAGTTGAGAGTAGAGCACTTGTTTCAGGAGTCAAGAGTCATGGACCCACACACAATGTCTGGTCTAGCAACATTGATGCTTGAGGATCACTGACCCAATGCTGGTACCATTGGTTTTAGTAAGGGTGTTGGTGTTTATGTGGCGATCTCCCCATTTGAGGTGGAGGATTTTCCAGAGTATATATTCCAAGTTATTCCAACTGGGAAAACGGCTTGCTTTATTTAAAACAGAGCAATATATTGCCAGTGTTTAAATGACAGCTGAAAGAAGCTATCTACAGGCCAACAGACTGAAAAGACATTACTAACCTAGGTATGAATTCACCTTCATTCTTTTTACAGTTCATTACACCTCTTAATCTTACTTGTACAGCACACACTCATTTTAACATCAGCACATTGGAAACTATCTGCTTACTAGCTATGCACAGCTCCACAGTTGGGTTTTGGCAAGGGCTTCAGAACACTTTAAAATAGAATTATTAGTATATTTGTATCATAATTATAGCTTGAATTCTGCATGGACTTCATGAAGAAAAAATGTAATTGATATAAAGAACATTTAATTGATCAAATGAGTAACTTGTAGCCTTGAAATCATTTACACAGAAATTCAGACAGGATGAGTGGGAAGGAAGAAGAAATAAAAGAATGCTATTTCCATAATAACAAATGGAACCAGAGACTTCTATATAATAGGATGTAGGAGGAGTCTATGGATCACCTCAAGGACAGTTTTAATTTGTAGTCAACACATTTGTCCCCAGTGTTCCCATTCTATCACCCTCTTCAGTTGAGCAAGACTTTCATTCTGAAAGTAGAGTAATAAGGCAACTCATTAGTAAGATGCTTCTCAATTAAAAGGATCTTCACTTGTCCTCTGGCATAACGAAGAGCAGCCTCAGGGCTCTTCTAAGCTGCTGCAGTTGTAGCAAGGAAGTTTGGCACCCAAAATTCTGGTGTAGCAATGGATACTTTTCTACTCCTTCACCTTCACTTCCTGTGACTCTTCATGGAAGGGGGGCAAATAGGAGTTGGTGTAAAACCATTTATGTAGGATTTGTGCCTCCTATGTCCAATGGGAAACCTCAGCCTTCTAGTTAATGCAGGCCTAATGCCAAGATATGGAAGGGTAGAAAAAAATCCAAGAGATCTGCATCTCCTACAGCAGACACAAACAGATAAAGAGCAAACTGCTGATGCTAGAGTACTGTTGTGTGATTGAAATCCGTAAGTTGGATGAAATTCAACTACAGTGAAGATGTACCACTATTAGTTCAATCTGTCTAGGTTCTATGGCAGCTGTCTGCTTTAAGAGAAGAAATCTCAGCTGTGCTGTCACTGTGCATTGCAAGGGTACTACGATGTTCAGCATAATACGGCCACACAAGTGAATTCACTGAACGAGAAATCATATGGCATTTACTCTGTGTGTATGGGGTGAGTGGGGAGGGGGCATAAAAATATTAAAATACAAAAACTTGTTCTGTTAACTCCCTTCAAAGAAGCTGAGAGCCCGGGACTGGGAGAGTCTTTCTAGATAAAATCATTATAATAACAACGAGAGAAAGAAGGAAACTTTAATGTTACAATAGCTTTTTTCTTGTCATTTTTGTCAGTGTTACACTGTAAATAGAACTAAGCTGAAAAAGGCATTTTCTTTTGATTTATTTTTGAAGGGCAAAACCTTAGGAAATAAAACATTAATATGGGCCCTGCGAGTCAGGAGGGTCAATTTGGACATTACAAGGAAGGTGTAATGAAGTTGCCTCCATTTACAGAGTTGAAAAGTTATTAAAAACATAATATTGCTGCAGGACATCACACTTCATTGCTTAAAAGGAGTTTTCACTTTCTACCCAATGTACTGTTTTAAAATTCCAGGAGTTAAATTGAGCATAGACGGGGGACATCCGCCATGCTCAGAACAGCTGCTGCAACATCACAAAGAACATTGTAAAAATAATGTAAAAGAAATTAACTGCCCATCAGCACAATGCAGACTTTTTGTTTCCACACAGTTGACTAGAGGCATGGGGTGTGCATGTGTATTAGGGTATTGGCTTGGGATGCGGGGGATCCAGATTCAAGTCTCTTTTCCGAGTAATTTAGAGAAGAATTTTTTATTGCGGTTGCTTCTGAAACAGAGGGAACATAAACTTGAACTTAGGTCTGCTTGGCTAGGTACTAAGCTACAAAAGAGTTTTTCTTTCTTTCTTTCCTTCTTCCCTTCTCTCTCTCTCTTTCTCTCGGTGCCCAAATCCAAAAACTCTAGGCAAACTCATATCTTCCTACAGCTTATGTTTAGCACCATTCTACTTCAAAATGCTTGTTTATTGACAGTGCTTCCACCTTTACCACTCTGAGTATTTACCAGCTGTGTTTCATCCTAGGTCAAATCCTCCCTCCCCTCTATTAAAGAGGGTTGGGGTCCCTATTAATGGTTTAGCTCCCAATTATGAAAGATGCTGACAGAAGAACACTAGCAGCCAGAGTCAGTTTGCTACTTATAAAAAAAACACCTTATAGAAAAGCCCAGTTAAAAATATGTACTGGGGAATGGAGAGCCAACACTAATACCTTCTGGATTTTAGGCAAAGGATTCATAGCTGTAAGGAAGGGCTAGACTCAAGGCATTAGGTGACTTGAAAATTTGTGTAGTATTCTGGCCTCAGTCAGCAAGGTGCATGTCACTAAGCTGCATGGAACGGCAGTAATACGTGCCTACCAAGCTTTCTCTCTCCCTCAGCAAAATATGTACGCTTACATGTCTCTTCCTTTCTCCATTCCCAGGGCTGCAGTTCTGCACTGCCTTTTCTTTTGCCTGTGGACATTGGGGGTGTAAAGTACAGATTGAAAGTCAATTAGCTTCCAGGAGTATGCTCTTGCTGGAGACTAGTCAGGTTTCCCAGAGGACCAGGCCATGTAGGAGGCTGCTACTGGCATTTCTCAGTCATTTAGACCTGTTTAATTAACAAAATCTCATTGTTCAATCAAAAACAATATTGAAGGAGGATGAACTTGCTGTATAACATTTACTTCTCTGTTTCACAGCCATATTATAACTATGTGGCTATATGGCTATACAGTCACGTTCATTTGCTTTCTTAGGCACCAAGAACAGGAGCTACAAAAATAGCCCTCCGCAGTAGCTTGGGAAAACTTCCATGTGTTGCCCAAATCATTATCCTATTCTATGATTCGATGTTTCAGTAAATGCATTCCTCTAACATTAAATTTTGATTCAAATTGTACCATGAAAACCACAACTAAGATTACACAGAGCCAATGTTCAAGAATAAATATCCTCTGCCCCTGTAGAGAGACTAGGAAGGGAGATGGGGAAAAGAGGCAGGGAAGCATTGGGACTGTAAGATAAACACTTCATGGGACAAGGAGGAAACAGAGCTTTTTCTTGATATGAGGTATTATAAGATATATTACAACTGTGCACTGCCCCCATAGCTGGGGAACAGGAGGCAGGACAGTTTCCCCTTAGCACCGCCTATGTTGGCATTTCTCTGTCGTCGTTGGTGGCAACATCAGTCCCTTGATAAGACAATGACAATCTCCCAGTAAATTGGAAGTTATCAGTGAGATTGAGGTTATCAGCTGATTGAGGAAGCCAATCTGAAATCTGCATGTTTGATTGAAGACATGGGACAGGCTACAACTAGATCTCCACAGGTTACAGAGGTGGGCGGATGAGAATAGGATGGGTTTCAATATGAACAAATGAAAGGTGTTGCACCTGAGGAGGAAGAACCAGCAGCATACCTACAGGCTGGCGAACTTCCTTCTTGTCAGCATAGAGGCAGAAAAAGATCTTGGAATCACTATTAATTCCAAAACTAACATGGGCCGGCAATGTGGGGACAAGGTCAAGAAGGCTAACCTCACCGTGTCATGCATCCGTAGATGCATCACGAGCAGGTCCAAGGAGGTGATCCTCCCCCTCTATGCGACACTGGTCAGGCCACAGTTGGAGCACTGCCTCCAGTTCTGGGAGCCGCACTTTAGAGGGGATGTGGACAACATCAAGAGGGTCAAGAGGAGGGCCACTCGCATGATTAGGGGGCAGCAGGGCAGGCCCTACGAGGAGAGACTACGAGACATGAACCTGTTCAGCCTCCACAAAAGAAGGCTGAGAAGGGATTTGGTGGCCATCTATAAACTTGCCAAGGGGAACCAGCAGGCAATGGGAGAGTCCCTGTTCCCCCAAGCACTACCGGGGTAACAAGGAATAATGGCAATAAGTTGACTGAGAGTAGATTCTGGCTAGATATCAGGAGGCACTACTTCACTGTCAGGGTGGCTAGGAGCTGGAAGTGGTGCTTGCCCCTATCCTAGGGGTCTTCAAAAGGAGGCTAGACAGCCACCTAGCTCAGGTCATTTGATCCTAGCATCCTTTCCTGCTCATGGCAGGGGGTTGGACTAGATTATCTGCTTTGGTTCCTTCCTACCCTACCAACTATGAAACTTTGGCAAATAGTTCTGGGAGGAAGGACGAGGTTCTGGTGATGTTTGGTCACATCTCTTTCCCTTTGTCTTTCTCGTGTATCTGCTTCAATAGTGAGGCAAGTTTGCTTGAAATGATCAGTTCCTCATAATACATCATGGCACCATTGGGGATGGTTCAGTGCTTCCAGTTATTGATGGTCTTCAAATCGGCCACCAAGGTGTCCTTAAACCTTTTATTTTACCCACTTCTAAATTAGTGACCATCAGTGAGTTGGGTGTATAGGGCATCCGTTTTTCAGGCAGGTTTTAATATATATCCTGTCCAACAGAGCTGATGCTCTATAAACAGGGCTCCAATAATGCTGGTGTTTGCTTGAGCCAGAACACTGGTGTTGTTCTTCTGTCCTTCCAGTTGATATGGGGGATTTTTCAAAGACATCACTGATGGTAATGTTCCAAAGCTGTCAGTGTGTCTGACATGTTGTCTAACTTTCACACAATTACAACAGGGTGAGAATGACAACAGCCTGATAAATAAGAAATTTTGATTGAATCCTGATGTCACAATCATCAAAGACATGATTTTGGGATGTCCAAAGACAGCACAGTCAGATTTTATCCAGTGCTGAATATCATTGTCTGTGTTTACTTTCTGGGAGAGGTGTGAAACAGCACTGTTTTGTTTTGACTTCTGCTTTGCCATTTCACCGCAACAGTATTTCATTTCAAGTTTCATTTAATTTCAAAAACGCTGTTCTGATTCATTTAGTCAAAACTGTTTTGCTGCTTTGGTTTTGTTTTGACGTTTTGCCCATAGGCTATATTGAGGAAGCACGAAACTGACTATAATTTTGTCATTGGTTGTCTGATTTAGATGAAACTTGTAGGGATGGTAGCGCCTTCTAATGCCATGAAGCTTGCCAAGTTTCAAGGAGATACGTTCAGAAGTTTCTTGGAAACATTACCTCAGGCTGCTGACAAACAAAACGTGTCATGGTTTCATAGCTGGTAAGGTCGGAAGGGACCTGAGGAGATCATCAAGTCCGACCCCCTGCCATGGCAGGAAAGAGTACTGGGGTCAAACGACCCCAGAAAGGTGTTCATCGAGCCTTCTCTTAAAGACCCTCAGGGTAGAAGCCAGAACTACTTTGCTTGGAAGTTGTTTCCAGATCCTAGCCACCCTAACAGTGAAGTAGCGCCTCCTAATGTCTAGTCTGAATTTACCCTCTGCCAGCTTGTGACCATTATTTCTAGTCATTCCTGGTCATTCCTAGTCAGTCCTCAGGGGAACAGGGACTCCCCCAATGCCTGCTGGTCCCCTCTGACTAGTTTGTAAATGACCACTAGATCCCCCCTCAGCCTTCTCTTGTGGAGGCTGAACAGGTTCAGGTCCCATAGCCTCTCCTTGTAGGGCCTGCCCTGCTGCCCCCTGATCATGCGAGTGGCCCTCCTCTGGATCCTCTCCAGGTTGTCCACATCCCTCTTGAAGTGCGGCACTCAGAACTGGATGCAGTACTTTAACTGCGGCCTAACCAGTGTCACATAGAGGGGGGAGGATTACCTCCCTGGACCTCCTCGAGATGCATCTGTGGATGCATGACAAGGTATGGTTGGCCTTTCTGACCTTGTCCCCACACTACCGGCCCATGTTCATTTTGACATCAATAGTGATTCCAAGATCCTTCTCTGCCTCTGCACTGATAAGAAGGGAGTTCCCCAGCCTGTAGGTATGGTGCTGGTTCTTCCTCCCCAGGTGCATCACCTTGCACTTGTCAGTATTGAAACCCATCCTGTTCTCATCCACCCAACCCTGTAACCTGCCTAGGTCTGATTGCAGCCTATTCTTCCCTTCTAGCGTGCCCACATCCCCCCACATCTTAGTATCATCTGCGAATTTGAACAGGGTGCTATTTACCACCTCGTCCAAGTCACTGATGAGGATGTTGAACGCTGCGGGCCCAAGGAATGAGCCCTATAGAACCCCACTGCCCATATTCCTTCAGGTTGAATAAGACCCATTCACCACTACTCTCTGGGTGTGGCTCTCCAGCCAATTAGTGACTGATCTGACTGTGTAGTTATCAACACCACAGTCTTCTAGTTTCTTAATGAGAATGGCATGAGAGACAGTGGCCAAGGCCTTCTTAAAGTCCAGAAAGACTATGTCCACTGCGACACCTGCATCCAAGGATTTTGTGACCTGGTCATAGAAGGCCACCAGGTTGGTCTTACAGGACCTGCCTGTAATGAACCCATGTTGGTTGCCCCTAAGCATAATCTCCCCTGCTGGCCCTTTGTGGACATGTGCCAGGATAATTTTCTCAAACAGCTTGCCCAGGACCAGGGTAAGACTAACCGGCCTATAGTTTCCTGGGTCCTCCTTCCTCCCTTTTTTGAAAATGGAAACCACATTGGCCCTTTTCCAGTCCTCTGGCACAACCCCAGAGCACCACGAGTGCTCGAAAAGCCATGCCAGGGGTCCCGCTATGACCTCTGCTAATTCCCTCAGCATTCTGGGGTGGAGATCATCAGGACCTGCTGATTTAAATACGTCCAGCCCCTCCAAAAGTTCCCTGACTAGGTCTTCTCTGACACTAGGCCTGGGTGCACCTCCCCTGGAGCCTATGGGGGTCTCAGTGGGGTAGGGATGACCTAGTCCCTGCTCAGAAAAATGGAGGCAAAGAAATTGTTAAATAGGTTAGCTTTGCTGTTTGGTGCTATGACCAGATATCCTAGCATGTCCTGCATAGGCCCCATGTTACTCGGTACCTTCTTTTTTACCACCTATGTATTTAAAAAAGGACTTCTTGTTGTCCTTGATCTAGGTAGCTAGTCCCAGTTCCATCTTTGCCTTGGCCTTCCTGACCACCCCACTACAGCCCCAAGCAACAGAGGTGATGGCCCCTCCCTGGTGATGGCCCCTCCCTTCATTGGGTGTATGCCCCCTTTTTAGCTAGGACATCTTTCTGGATGCTTTTGGTGAGCCATGGGGGCTTTTTTGCTCTCTTGCCCCCTTTGATCTATGTTAGGATTACCTCCTTTTGGGCTTGGAGGATTGTCTCCTTAAGGAACGACCACTCTCCTTGGACACCTGACTCCCTCCCTCCGGGACCTATGTGTCTCCCTGACTATTCTCCTTATCTTATTGAAATTCACCCTTCTGAAGTCCAGGGCTGCTACCTTGCTGCAGGCCTTTGCCACCTTGTGCTGGGTGGTGAATTCCAGCAGGTGATGAAGGCTATCACCTAGGTGTTTGAGCACCCACAGACCCCTCACCAAGTCATCAGCCATGGCCAGGATCAGATCCAACAAGGGGTCTCCCCTGGTGGAGCTGTGCACCTCCTGGGTTAGATGGTGGCCCTGTATTTTGGCTAGGAACCTACATGAGTGGTCAGACTTGGCTGACTGCTCTTCCCAGCAGATGTCTGGAAAGTTTATGATGATGACACAACCTTTTACCTAACTGCCTCCGTGAACTGACTTAAGAATTCCCAGTCTAGCTCTTCCCCTTGGTTGGGTGGTCTGTAGTAGACCCCCACCGTTATGTCCCTTTCCCCTCGACCTCCCTGTATTCTATCCCAGAGCACTTCAGTGTGCCCCTCCTCTGACCCAGTGCTACTCATTAAGGATATGTATTTCTCTTTGACATAGACTGCTACACCTCCACCTTTCCTCCCTGTCCTATCCCTCCTGTACAGCCTATAGCCCTTGATATTCACCACCCAGTCATGTGTTGGGTCCCACCACGTTTTGGTGAGCCCCACTATGTCTGGGTTGGTGTTAGCTAGCAGAAGGGTAAGTTCCTCCTGCTTGTTCCCCATACTACAAGCATTAGTATAGAGTCATTTGAGGTCTCCTAAAGATGCATGCATGGCTCCCCTAATCTCAGTACTACCTGGTCCCCTTTTGTTTATCTGGGTATTTGTTGGTCTAGGCTGGGCTGTTCTTGTGGGTGATGCTTGGTTTAGTGGTCCAAGGCTTCCTCCACCCTCATCTTCCCCTTTCCCCAGTGAGCCTGGTTTAAAGCCTGCTGGAGGAGGTCAGTCAACCTAGAAGAGAACACATGCTTACCTTTGGGGGGAAGGTGAAGCCCATTCCACCTGAGCATGTCTCACAGCCTGATGTGTGGGTCATTGTCTAGGAAGTGGAAGTCATGTGTGTGTTAAGGCATATGGGGGGTGAAAACTGCAGGCATGGTAACCCCTGCTGAGGCCATGAAGCCTGCCAGCTTTCAAGGACATAGGTGCAGGGGTTTCTGGAAAACTGCACCTCAAACAGTTCAGAGCAAAACTTGTGTCACTTGTAAGTGTGAAGGCACAGAGAAAGTGCAGTTCAAACCATGCATTTTATGCTGTTTTTCCACCCTCCCCCACTGGGATTGGAAGGGACCTCAGGGAAGGATCACAGTCACTGGCCAGCTAGACAGTCAATATGAGAGCAGTCCTTACCCGCCTCTTTCCCCTCCCTCTCCTTAGTTTCTCTTTAGCTGCAAGCAAGCCTAGCTTTGAAACTCAAAACATTTTGAAACTTTTGAAACATTTCAACAGCCCTTGTTTCATTTTGAGGCTGTTTCAAAGCCTCTCCTTTCATTTTAATTTCACTGTTTTGAGCTCAAAATGAGTCAAACCAGCATCAAAATGAAACAGCTGGTGAAATTTTGCACAGCCCTAGTGGCTACCCAGGTAGGCTATTCTCCAAAGCTTGCCCTTCAATTGTAATGTGTGAATGAGCAGCTGGTTGGTTTGGGGTAGGTTTGTAAGGGATTATGTACATAGTATGTAAAATGGTTTTCATGAAGTTAACGGTGAGTACAAGCATTTCATATGCTTCCCAGAAGCAATCAAGAGCTACCTGGAGCTCTTCGGTTGAGTGTGCACACATGACACAGACATACTGAATATCAGTAATGGAGGTGTTTGTACTTTGGGTCTTGGTGTCATGATCATAAAAGACATGATTTCAGAAATATCCAAAGGTAGCACTGGCAGATTTTACTATAGAATCATAAGAAAGTGTTGGTTATCTTGGATTTGGAATGTATCTAGTTGATATTAAAGAGATTCCCATTTGTGCAATATTGGATGCTGACTTCAGATGGAAGTCTATCAGCAATGAAATGAGGAATGAGTTGTGATATAGATGGAAAAGAGTGTCGGTGCAATCACACATCGTTGCTTGGTTCCAGTTCTAATAGTGAAGAGGGTTGTTTCCCAACTATTGCTTAGGACACTTGCTGACATATCATCATGATGTAGTCTGATACAATAGAAACAAATTTAGGTAGGCTTCCAAATCTTATCAGGATCAGAGTCCTCTATACAGGAACTGGGAGCACCTTCCTACAATCTTAGCTCAAACTGTAATTGCATTTTTGAGTTTATATAGTAAAAACCCTGGTGTATGGATCTCTTTCATTTTGGCAGAATGTTTAAAAATGATCTATTTAAACAAATTAGAATGCTATAATGTGCTAAATGGCCAGTTGGTGAAGATTGTCTCAGTCCTTTAACTTCCCAGTTAAATCTCTGTTGAGGTCCCTTATTAAACCAAACAACTGATAATGAAAAAAGAAATGGTATAAATTAGAATGAAAATTAACTGCAATCTGAAGGAAAACGGGAAATCTTTCCAAGCTAAAGGCAAAGTGTCTCCAAGTCAAACAGGGTTAAAACAAATCTTCTGAGGTTGACAGTTAATCATTTGGATGGTCATTATTTTGAACGGTCAAGAATCAGTTTCTTTGGATTATGTAATTGAGCAGATCAGAGAGTTTGTTACTGCCTCAGATAACTACTAATTTTTTCTATTACTTTTCTTTTACAGACTGCAGGTATTCAGTTCTCTCTCACACTTTCAGGGCTAATTCATGAAAAAAGTTTTCTATACACTCTGATTACCTACCTTTCAAAGCTCTTGTCCTTGAGGCAGAGAAAAATAATGGGGCACATTCTGCTTTCACTTATACCCATGCTGGGTCTCTGAAATAATTTGGGGTTGTGCCATAGGTGTCAACTTTTATTTTTGCTGGGGATAGGGGAGGGGCTAAAATGATGGACATGTGAAATGTTTTACACATTTCAGGTGCCAGCCCTCTTCCCAAGGGGGGCTGGGGCCCTTGGGCCTCCACAGACTTGGCTCTTCTGGGTTGTGCAGTTGCATTTAGGGGAGATCGTGAGTCCTAGGTGTTCCTATAATCCCCGGTCAGTAAACATGAAATAGTGATATCATTTCCACCCCCTGCCATAAGACTTCAAAACTTGTTTTTTCTTTTTCTGTGGGAAAAATAGGACCCCTCCCCCCCCAATTTATACCTTACTTACATTAGGAGCTCTTTGGCAGCACAAAGAAGTGCGTGTGAGTTACTCAATGGTGCCAAGGAGCTGCTGTAACTACAAAATCCAGGCCCCTATCTTTAATCAAATTACATAGACATTTATCTAAGAAGCACGGAACAAAGCGTGTGATAGACTGCAAGCTCTATTGATTAAATAACCTATTGTCACTTTTATATCACTAACTTTGTGTACAACTTTTCTGGTGCGCATGGTTTTCTCCCCAAAATGAGACCCCCTCTCTCCACTCTAACTCTCACATTTTCCTAATCCTCATCTTGTGCATGTTTGCTTGTGTTCAGCTTTGCTGCCTTCACTAGCAGCCAAGAAGGTAAGTTGCTCTTTTCTCAATAGAGGCTGAGAATGAAATGAAATGGGCACCTTCTGGGGATGTGTGATTCCAGAAGGGGGTGCTCAAAGCCTAAGAACAATGTGAGTAGTTCTGTCCCTTGGCAGCTATGTAAATCACTCCTGTTATGCACTTTAGTCTCTCTTCAGCCTCCAGCTGTAATCTCAAACCCAGATCTTCCATTGTTATGCTGCAACTGCTATTTCTTCCCTGCAGATTCTTTGGCAGCTGCCAATATATTTTTTACTCTCAGCTAGGTTTACGCTAATGCTGGACAAGACCCTTCAGAATTATGCTCTATGCGGTCATTCATCTTGGATCACACAGGATTATGGCAGGCTGTTGCGGGGAAAAGAAATATGGAAATCATTGCACATCTCACAGTGCGACACACTTTTCCAGAAAACTTGTAGCTTATAGTATATTATATGGAAAAAAGTGGTTGGTTTTTGTGGGAGTCCCATGTTTTACACAATTTTAGGCACCCCTTTTATGCCTCACATACTTTTAGACAATGCAGATTTTTTAATTAATGCTCTTTTATATTGATTCTACTTTCCTAAGGATGCTACGTAATAAGACCCTCCCTTCTCTCCAGCATCCTTTTGCTAATATTAGTGTGAAACCGTCAGCCATTATTGTGAAGCTGTTCAGTAGATCTCAAGTAAGTTGAGTTTTTTTAGTTCTCCACATAAGCCCCTTGACGGTTTTATGTAATTCGTTCCTGAGTGGCCTGCATTTAGCAAAGAGACTGCACTGGCTGACTCGGAGTCCAGTCATTGCATTCCTGAAACAGGCAGGTGAAATAATCAGGAGGGAATGATAGTTAGATCTAAGTCCAAGTACAAGACCAAGTCTTGCCTTTTTAGAAGGCTCTTTTCAGGATTGAAAATGAATATTCTTCTTAGCTGGCACGAAAATAAAAAGTGGAAATTGAAACAGATGAAGTGAAAGAAGATTTTTAACCATGAAACTGGAGTTACATTTTCAAAACCATTTTAGTGAGACATAAAATGAAAATGGGCAGATTTTGAAGGTATTCGGCCCCTTCTTCCCCTTAAAATTAAATACTATTTTCAAAAAGCATGTAGGTGTTTGAGAACCAGCGTTTCACCAAAACTCTTTTGAGAGTTGAAATTAGACCCTTAAGTGTTTATGAAATTCTAGACTAAACAACAAGAGCATTCCTTTTAAAATAGTCATGTATTTAAACAGATTATCGGATTAGAATCCGAACCAGGGAAAAGAGTGAGCTTCTGAAGGAAAATGAGTATCTTTGCATCCATTTTGCACAATGCGGGAATTATGGAGTGAGAGTCTATTGTTTGTTCTATTCAGCAGGTCAGACTAGATGGTCATAACAATGGTTCCTTCTAGTCTCACTTCTAATAAAGTCTGTGAAATTTCTTCAAGGCCTCAAAAAAAAAAGTTAAAAAGAATTCTCATTTTTCAGCCTAGTAATAGTGAAAATTGTAATAGTAGTAGTAGATCAATACTAAACAGTGATTGCAATCTTATACTGTAACTATAGGAGGGGATTCAAAGTAAAAAAATAATGGTGTAGCAGAATTTGTCCTATTCATATGTTCCTACTCACTATGGGTCATGACTAATGAAAGAAATAATTGGATGTTAGGGAGAAGATTAAAACTCCACTTATTCTTTTATCTAACATAATTACCAGACAGATTTTTAAAAAATTGTTAAGTAGTATGGGAGACTACTTCTTTTTTTCTAGTCCTATGTGATCTATTTTGGACAACAGGCACTCCACAGTAAACTTATTATTCCTTCTCAGCCATGCTATTTTGTTCTGGATTGGCTGCCTCCTAAACTGGAAGCAGTATAGCCACGTACATATGGTACTAACTGACTTGGAGAGGTGAGTTAATTGGTATTGCACTCAGCAAGTCTAATCATCAGGCCAGGAGTGCCATGCAGATGCAGGTAGGCTGCAATAGTACAGCAGCCTTGGAGGTCCTGTTTCTAAGGGTGTTAAGTATGCTGTACAGACAGTGGCATAATGTAATACTCTTGATGTATCTCATGGCATTTTAAGATATATTTTAGTACATGACATGCTAACAACTTCAGCCCGTGTGTAATGTATTACTCAGGTCATACTGCACAGGAGAAACCCATGCATCAGCCTGCCTTAATCTCAATTCCCTTATACTCGTGAGCAAGAACATCTGGTAAATATTTGTTTATTCAAAGCAAGCTGGGAAGAAAGGGGGATTGTCACAGTTTGCCTATCATTAATGATTACGCAGACTTAAAGTGCGGAGTGCATAAATGAATGCATTCCTGATTTTATTAATGATGCAATTCATTATTTATCAAGGGGTTGTAAAATTGCACAGCCCTTTACAAACACTGAGCAAGACATGTTCTCTTTCCTGAAGAGCTAACAATTCCACAGAGGCAAGATGACTGAAGACAAAATAAAGGACAAGGATTAAGGTCAGAAAAGGTGAAGGAAATGTGGAAAGATTTATTAAGAAGGGATGTAGGGTGGGAAAGAGGAGTTTGTGTTTACATGAGACAAATTATAGCTTGAGAGCCCGGATATTCTGAATCCATAGCTATAGCTTGGAAAGACAGAGGTCTGTTTCTTCTGAAGCAGAAACTTTACCAAACTTGGTTCTTTGTAAGAGTCTGAAATACACAATGTTATAATTTTCTACTTCAGATTGCTGACTGGGAAAAGAGCTCATTCTTCTGGGGGTTTCCAGGCTAGACTCAAGAGACTCAAAGAACTCTGATGAGCATCCTTACTTCTCACTTCTCTTCCAAATATATAGCTGAATTCTGAAGCTTTTTAGTTTGGAGGCATAAAAATGCATTGCAAGGGCTTATCTATATCTAATTCATCAGAACCTACCCCCAGGAGATGCCGAGTACCTCTGGAGAACTGCTGAATGCCCTAAGTAGTGTATCATCACAATGTTCATCTAACGTTCAAGGTCACTTAACTATAAAAGTAAGTTTGGTTGCATAGCAATCCATATAAACCAAGGGGGAAATTGAATATGAGAATATGGAAACAATAGTACTTGCTTTCTAATTCTCTTGTGTTGGGATGCACAATATAAAGGATGTCTCTATCCAGCTTATCAAGACCTAATCTTATTTGGTCATGACTGACCTCAGTTCCCACTGAGATACTATGCCTTCCAGGGTTGAGCCATCATTTATTGTAACGTGTTCAGTTTAAACTCAAGGGACTACGGAAAACTCATCTAGCTCCATGAGCCTGTTTTCCCCATGGGTCTTTGTGGATACCTCTATAACTGAATCTGCCTTGATATCTTACAGCTGTAACCTTGAACATTTTATGAAGATTGTGATAATAGGTCTTTAGGGAACTATAAGGCACTGAAAGAGCTCTGTTTTTGAAAGGTTCAAAGGGAAGCCAATTAGGAGATTGTGATTTGTACTGATTGAGTTTATTTTCTCCCTCGCCAAAGAATGTGGATGACAGCATTAATTTGGTAAAAATCTAAACTCCTTTCATTAAAATCCCACTGTTCAATCCCTCCTCCTCCACTCCATACTAGCACCAATATTATTATAGTAATGCTTTAAAATTGCTATTCAGGATAAATATAAAAAATGGGGGAGGGGGGCTTCAACCTAGGAAAGAAATACAACTTACCTATAATGTGGGTAGGAACATTATACCCTGCTATGCAAATTAATTTGCCCTTTTTATGCTAATGCAAAACCTGTTTGAATCGCTCCAAGGTAATAATTTAATTCACTTTTTAAAGCTTTAAATAAAAAAAATATATATATTTATGCTACAAAAACCTCCCTTGTATCTAATGTAAATTCACTCCACTTTGAACTGTCACTCATTGCTAAATAGGTTATGCAGGAGACGTTAAAGGTGAAAAAGGCAAAACTACGAGGACATTGTAAGATGTGAATAGAAAGATAAAAAGGATGCTGTCATACTGGATGCAATTAGAAGTTCAAACTGTATTCTGCTTGGCTTCTGGAACCATCACTCAAGATGCCGTAGAAGACAACAATTAGAAAAAGAAGCTGATCTTTTTAGGTTGCAGTTAGGAAGTATATCAGAGACAGTTTTATTATACAGGGTAAGGTACAAAAAGAACATTTTGTAAATATATCCCAAGATTATGTATCTTATGCAAGCTTGATTGCATATTTTAATTGCACTATAATCGTTAAACATATCTGCTTAGTATAATTTTATTTTTTTAATTAAATCCACATTCTTAACATTAGACAAGAATTCTGATGTCACATTTACAGTTCATTAGATTCATAATTAAAATATGCAACTGGAATGGAAAATTAGAGAATATTTAATTTGGAAAGGCTTTTTATTTCATTGCTTCTGTAACGGGCTAGGATTCTGCAAGTGAATTGTACATTTAACATCTAGGCTTATTTTTACAGGATTTGGTTTCATTACTACCATGTACAGAGGATGGAAGGCTAATATTTTTGTATAAGTCAAGATCTTTATGTACCATGAAAGTTTGTGTTCCTCCCTCAGTCTCAGAAATCACTGGACTACACTGCACAAAAGCATGATTTGTTAAAGGTGTACCATAGATTTTTAGGTTTAAATTGGTCATAGGGGACAAGGATTTCTTTCCCTGATGAGAATGCCACTTTATGTTATCCAGTTTGTAAAAAGTGGTAGAAGCTAGTATCCTGCTCTGAATTATTTTATCATGATGGTCCAGAATGTACAGGTGCCTCCTAATAATCAAAGTAGCCTAACTTCCTCATAGATACCCCCACAAAGTCATCTTCAGTGAAGATCATGATTTAGGAAAGACTCTTTATTTTTGTCAGTTTTGACCACAACAATAACTGCTGCTCTGCAGGATTTCTGCCTGTCTCCTGTCTATAGAAAATCCCACGAAGAAAAAAGAAAAGCAGAAGAAAAGAAGAAACTTGGAATGATAACTGCTAAATCCAAAATGATTTTTGGTTCACATGAAGCACATTTTGGCCACAATATCATAATTAATTGTTTGTAAGTAGCCTAATTATCCAACTTCTGTTCATGTGAAGGTTTGTAGCTACTCCAAAGGCATATTGGACGTATCAAGATTGAATTGGTATCTTAATTTCATGAATATGTTTGCAAATATTTTTTTCTATAATCACCTTGTTCAGTTCTTTAGACCTTTCCAAGCAATGGAAAAATAAATGATTGAACAATAAGAACATATCATGGCATTATGAAAGGACACTATGGCCTCATCTACACAAGATGCCTAACTGAGCAGTAGTTACACATGCACACGCTAACTATGCAGTAAACCTCGCTAATCCTGAATAGTTATACTACCAGAAAATGCAAGTAGAAGATTTACTTTCAGTTAGTAACAGTGCAGTAGTGCTTGTGTAGAGGACTGACCAGGGAGCAAATCTGTTCCCGGTCAGCCGTCCACCAGGGAGCAGGAGACTGCTTCCCGTCTCCAGAAGCTGCACTTATTTTGGGTGGAGGGCCGCTTACTGAGTTTTGGCAGGTCATCAAGGGCTACATAACAGGCAGCCAGGGGCAGATAAATATTAATTTCCTAAATTTTTAGGGGCCTCGCAGCTGAATAGAATGACTTGGTGGACCATATCTGGCCCCTGGGCTGCATTTTGCCCACCCCTGCTCTACCACCTGAGCCTGGGTAGGGATTATAACAATCTGCCCTGGCAGCAGGGAGCTCCAAAACCCCTGCTCTGAGACTACAATTGGGCAGCAGGGACTGGGACATTATTATTTGGGAGCTCACTGCTAGTGGAGGCTGGGAAGCCTGTTCCCCACCCAGCTCCCCAGCCTGTTTCCTGCCCAGCTCCATGCTGTGGAGCTGATCAGGGGATGAGCTGCCCAGCTTGTTCCCCATTCAGTTTTGCATTTTTGAAGCTAAGCAGCAAAGACGTTCCCCAGCCTCTGGCCTGTGTGTGGGGCAGGGTCTCGGAACTGTTTTGGTTATGGGCAGGTTCCAGCCCTATGCCCCAATTGAGTGATTGAGGCGTGGAGCTTGGAAAGGGTTGCAGGAATGGGATATATCCCAGCTCCCTGTCCCGGTCTACTGGTGGGGCAGCTAGCTCAGTGCTAGCTGTCCCACCAGTGCATCTGCTCCTTCCCTGCAGCTCTTTCCAAATCCCCCGCCCCTGGCTGGGGAGCCAGAGACTATAGGTCCCTGCTGCTGGGGCTCCCCCTGGTGGTGGCAGGGATCCATTGCAGGCCCCCCAGGAAATGGAAGCAGTTTGCTGCCATTAGTGTGAATGCCTGCTCGGAAGCGTTTACTTGCGAGTACTTTGCTCATGACTAAACTGTTCCCAGATCAAATGCATGTGTAGATGCACCCTGTTTACATTAATCCTCTTAGTACCTGTGATAGTTCAACATCTTCATTAGTGATCTGGACAAGGGTATGGAGAGCACCCTGTTCAAGTTCACTGATGACACCAAGCTGTGGGGAAAGTGAACACACCGGCAGGCAGGGACCGCATCCAGGCAGACCTGGATAGGTTAGAGAAGTGGGCGGATCTGAACAGGATGTGGTTCAACAAGGACAAGTGCAGGGTGCTGCACCTGGGGAGAGGGAACCAGCATTATGGTTGTAGGTTAGAGGCTGACCCTCTCGGCAGCACAGAGGCAGAGGGATCTTGGAGTCAGAATTGACTCCAGGATGAATATGAGTCACCAATGTGACAAAGCAATAGGCAGAGCCAACCACACCCTGTCATGCATCAACAGGGACATTACTAACAGGTCCAGACAGGTCTTGCTCCTCCTCTACACAGCACTGGTCAGGCCGTAGCCGGGGTCCTGTGTCCAGTTCTGGGCACTGACCTTCAAGAAGAACGTGGGGAACCTGGAGAGGGTCCAGAGGAGGCCACTCGTATGGTTGGGGGCCTCCATGGCCAGCCCTATGAGAACAGGCTGAGGGACCTGAATCTCTTCAGTCTCTGCAAGAAGAGACTGAGGGGGGATCTTGTGGCTGCCTACAACCTTATCAGAGGCCAGCAGCAGGGACTCGGGGAAAGTCTGTTCACCAGGGCCCCCCTTGGAGTCACCAGGAACAATGGCCACAAGCTGAGGGAGGACAGGTTTAGGTTAGATATTAGGAAGAACTACTTCATGGTAAGGGTGGCCAGAGCCTGGAATAGGCTCCCCAGAGAGGTGGTGCTCTCACCTTCCCTGGAGATCTTCAAGAGGAGACTGGATAGGCACCTGGCTGGGGTCCTATGACCCCCGCCACCCCCAGTGCTCCTTCCTGCTCATGGCAGGGGGGCGGACTAGATACTCTGACTAGGTCCCTTCTGACTCATTGATTCTATGATTCTATAGTAAACCACAGATTTCCAGATTCTCAATTAATATGAGCTAATTGACTCCAGTGGTTCTCTGATGATTTATGTCAGCTGAGTTTCTGGGTTTAGTATATACTCTGGGGTGTAGTAAATACCTAGGGCAAAACCCTATTTCACTCTACACACACGTACATTGGGTCTATTTTAAAAACAAAGGACTTTCTGCTTCCAGCTTGGTCTCTTAGCCATAGATCTTTTTCTCTCCCTTGACTGCCTGGGAGGCCATCTTCAAAAGGAGGACTGAAGTAAGCATTCAATATGTCTTACCTATGTCTTGATGACTGTATTGGGAAAGAAAAGAGATACAAGTTAAAACCCACTCCCGGGTGGGGGAACCTAGAACCCAGGTCTCTGTGTTCCAGATGAATACTGTAACCACTTAGTTTTGGAACTAAAGAATGGGAGGATCCTTATCTTCTTTCTGTCTTCTCCTCCAAGTCATGGGTTTTGGCAAGTAGAATTCTTTGTGTACAGAGCTAAATACCTGTCCAGTCAGTACAGAGTCTATTGCATGTGGAATAGGATCACAGACTGTGTGAAAGTGCCAAAAAAATTCCATTTAGACACAGACAGAAAGCTGCCATTTGGGAACAAAGTAAAATATGATTCTGCCTCTTGGATATAGAACGTATCTCAATTTACTCAGCTCCTGCCAGTTAAGCACTGAGGGACAGTTTATAATCTAGTTTTGCTTATATGGGCACTTTTGGCATTGTTTTCCCAAATTCCGTTAAAAATGAATGTGGACTGCTCAAGAAAAGAAATCACAAGCTACCAATTTGGTGGATTACACTGTAAGGTTAAGTAGAACTTAAAACTTAAAAATATTTTTAAAAATAGGAATCTCACAAAGGTGAGAGAAAGAAGGAAAATTGTTGTCCTTTATGTCAGTGCCAGAAAGGAAAGTGATTGCTTGCTTGTCTTAGAATTGGATGATAAAAGAGAATGGAATTTCTTTTGAGAAAGATGATGGTAGAAATTGTTATCCATCTCTGAACTACTTACTTGTACGTGACAAGGAGGGAGGGGAAGAGCTGCCATGAAGGCAGATGAAGATGATGTACCTCCTAGGAATCACTGCCTTACTAAATAATTTCTGACGGCACAAATATTAGTCCCACAATGCAGCACTTCAGTTCATGTCAGATGAATGCAAATTATTTTTAGACCAGTTTGCACTGACAATTCATAGTGTGCAGAAGATACAGATTAGATTTATAATGATCTGTTTAACATTCAGTTTACTTCACTAATTCATAAACTTTGCTTATCAAAAAATGGTGACTATGCCTTGCTTTACTTTGATTATACTGATTATCACTGTCATAATCTTGTGGCTATCCCTTAGTGGATTAGTTTGCTAATACAGAGTGGTCTTTTTATTTTTAAATCATCTTTTTATTAAGGCTGTGCAAAGCTTTGACTTAATATTCAATTCAACAAATATGACCTTGAAAAGTGAGAACCGAGTCAAACAGCAGCTGGTCAAATAGCTGTCGAATCAAATACCAGAAGTCGAATATTAACAGTGCGAGTCTAATATTAACAGCATAGGTCAAATATTCGACAAGGTTCGAATATTCGACTTGCTTATACTGGATTCCCTGTGGGGGGGGAAAAAAAGGAAAGTAAGGGGGGAAGGGGGAGGGGGAAGGTGAAGGAGTGCTTTCATGACTGACATGTGTGGCTGGCCAGTGACCTGTCAGCATTCTCTGAGGTCTCTTCCAATCCCAGTGCTCTGGGGGAGGGCCAGAGAAAATGCATAAAAGGCAGCAGTTTTTCAGCTCCCTGCTTTCTGCCTTGGGGTCAGTTTCTGAGCTGCTG
>NW_017728910.1:11549616-11561107 GCF_001723895.1 Crocodylus porosus | reverse complement strand
TCTTTCCTCCCGCTACAAGGGATGAGGCTGCTACAAGCAGTAAAGAGAGGGGAGCAGCAGCGCCACCAGAGCCACTGCCTGTGCCTGAGACTCTCTCATGTCCAGACACAGCAGCCACAACCTCCCCCAGCATAACTGCAACCAGCACAGCAGCGCACTCCACTCCTGTGTCCCTGCCTATGCTGAGCCTTCCAGTGCCAGAAGAAGAGCTGGCGCTGGATCTGGATCTCAGTGCCCTGGCAAGGGAAGTTCTGGGGAAGGAGAGGGAATCAGTCAAATTTGTGCTCAACACCCCTCAGGTTTTTTCCTTTCAAGCCACAAGGTCTTTCCCAGAAGGCACTTCAGAAGGTGCCTCTGTACAAGTGAAGGCAAGTGGCTCAAATGAGTCCGCTCTTTCTCTTGCTGTGCCTCTGACTGCTGAAGAGGGGGAGAGCTCAGCAGCATCCACAGATGCACCCGCACGCCAGAGGGAAATGCCTAGTACTAGCATGGTCTGGGATCATTATGAGCTGGCAGATGATCCCGTGTTTGCTATCTGCGTGCACTGCCGAGCCAAAATCAGCTGGGGCAAGGGAACAAAGCACATGACCACCTTGGGGACGCTGAATCATCTCTGCAGGTACCTCCCCTTTGCCACAGGAATGGCCCCCACTCACTCCACAGTCCCCATCCCCCTACAGCAGAGGCAGGGCCCCCTGGAACATTGGCTGCAAAAGGGACCAGTTACAAATGTGAGCAAGGTCACCCAGGCCATTGGGGAGATGCTTGCTCTGGATGGCTAGCCCTTCACCTTTGTTGAGTGGCCAGGGTTCAGGTGGCTCCTGGCACTGTTGGCTCCATCCTACCAGGTGCCTGCATGCACCACCTTCAGCAGGACGGTGGCGCCCTCCCTATACGAAGCATACAGGGAGCACTTGCGGGAGGAGCTGCACAAGGCACTTCACCTCAGACATCTGGAGTAGCCGGGGTGGAGATCATGCGTACCTCTCCCTCACAGGGCACTGGTGTGGCCAGTCAGGCCGTTGGTGGGGTCTCCTTCATGCCAAGGTGATGAATGAGTCCCACACAGCAGCAGAGATAAGGGAGGCCATGAACCGCATGGTGCAGGGGTGGCTGGGTGTTGGGCAGGCTGAGCTCACCTGCAGCTTCATGGTCACTGACAATGGGGCCAATATGGTCAAGGCAGTCCGTGATGCCAACTTTGCTGGTATTCACTGTGTGGCACACAATTTAAATCTGATTGTGAGGGATGTCTTGGAGGGGGACAGGTCTGCCAGTGATGGCACCAGCAACACCAGCAGGCTTGTTTCCAGAGCAGGAAGGTGGCAGGCTACTTCCACCGGAGCATCAAGGGGGGCAAGATGCTCCGGGACAAACAAGCAGAGCTAAATGTCCTGCAGCACAGAATCATGCAGGATGTGGAGACTCGATGGGACTCCATATACCTGTTGCTCGAGAGGCTGATGGAGCAACAGAAGGCCATCCATGAGCTGGCCTTGCTTGGGGAGATTGGGATCAGCAGCCCCCTGACCAAAGCTGAGTGGGATGCCATCTCCCAGATCTTGCTGGTCCTCAAGCACTTCCCTGAGGCCACTGAGACCCTCCATGCTGTTGATGCCCTCCTCAGCCAGGTGGTCCCCATAGTGAAGGAGCTCCACAGCTAAATGGAGAGCTTCCTGGGGGCCAATGTTCCTGGCTGGGGCAGGCTGCTTTCACCAGATGTGCAGGCACTAGTGAGGCAGCTGAAGGAGGGCCTTAGGAAAAACCTTGAACCCTTGGGGTCCAACACAGTGCATATGCTGGCCGGTATCCGTGACCCAGAGGAGAAGGGCACCATATGTGGCAGCGGGACACTGAGTCACTGGAGGGAGGAACTTATTAAGAAAGTGATGGAGGCAGAACGGTGGAGGCAGGGGGAAGTAGAACAGGAGGATCCACTGCCTGAACCCAGCCTGCCATCCACGAGCCAGTCTTCCCCTCCACCACAGGTGCTACCAATATGGGCTAAGGCCATGGCAAACATTTGGGGGTCCAGACCCACCAGGGCCTAGGATCAGGGAGACAGCTCTCACGCTGTGGTGTCTGCCTATCTAGCTGAGCCTGTGGAGCCCCTGGACTGCAACTCCTTGGCCTACTGGGCAACCCACAGCCCAGTGTGGCCGGATCTGGCCACAGTTGCCCAGGAACACCTGTCCTGTCCACCAACCAGTGTGCCAAGTGAGAGGGTGTTCAGCATGGCTGTGGATGTTGTGACACCCCACCGCATCTGCTTGGATCCTGGTTTGGTGAAGTAGCTGATGTTCCTCAAGGTGAACCTCCCACTGCTGGGGCTCCCCAAGATCCTGATGCAGGCGGAGTGAATGTCACCCTCCTTACTCCATCTGTATCACAAGTTTTGTCTGTCAGCGCAGTTTCCCCCAAACCCCTGAACCTATCTTGTTGAAAGTTGGCAGGCTTTGTGGGCTCCTCAGGAGCTACCATTCCTGTACAGTTCATCAAGATCAGACAAGAAATGCCAAAGTTATAGCCTGCTTTGACCTTCCCCATTATAGTCTATGGGGAAGTCAAAGCAACTCAAATATTTGACTGAGCTTCGACTTCAACTCAAAGCAGACGGCAAATCGAAGCAGGACCTGGCTTAATATTCAACATGGCTGTCAAATCAAATATTACCTGTTCTGCACAGCCCTACTTTTTATATCTGGCTAGTCAATTATGATCAATTTCTGAAGTGGGAAAGTGACTTGCATTCCATCTGCTTGTAAAATTGGAAGCAGGTTTTGCTCAGAAACAGAATATTGTGCCTTTCACTTATTAAACTGACTAGTTTCTAAAGAAAGTCTTAGGCAGAAATCCTCCTTGATGGAGTACCAACATGTCTGCAAAACAACTTATGTCCTTCTCTGTTCAAGTCAGAGTGGGATAGAGCCATATAGTTCTTCATACACAAGAGGCAATACAAGTAAATACTTATCAACCACCTGTTTCCTGAAGTCTTCAGATAAGTAGGATTTTATATTCATCAGATTTCCTCTCTAAATCCCATAGAAAAAATGCCAGAATTTAGAAAGTTTACTAAAAGCTGCCCATATTAGTGGGGACTACCTAAAATCAATAATTTTGACTAAATACTTAAAACAATCCAGGGGAATATATATTTCTGTGGTAGGCCTGTGCAAATAGGGAAGTATTCAATTTGGATTTGGATTCAGCTGATTCAGAGGACACTGATTTGATTCAGAGACTCAGATCACTGTCCCAAATGAATTTGGCTGAATCTGCTTTGGAAAATTTGGCACTGATTCAGAGAGATTTGGAGATTTGGCCATAGACTGTAATGGGGAATCACTGAAATACTTATAACTTTGTCCTTTTTTGGCTGATTTGGATAAAAATTGCAGGGATGGTAGCCCCTTCTGAGGGCATCAAGTGTGCCAAGCCTCAAGTTGCAAAGGTTTCTGGGAAACTGTATCTCAAGTGTGGGGAAACAAACCTACCAAGAACAAATATAAATTGAAAGAAATGGATCAGATAGGGATAATTAGAAGGATTCTAGTTAGCAAGTTATATCCAATCCTTTCCAAGAAGATATAGCAGGAGACTGACTAGGGAGAAAGCCAAGCCAGTCCAGTACTTTTCAGACACAGTTGCTCAGGCAGAAACAGCTCACAAAAGGCACAGAAAGCCGGCAGACAGAGGCTTATGTGCTGTTGATACGTCTCTCCCCCAGAGCACTGTGATTGGAAGGGGACTCAGAGAGAGATCACAGTCACTGGCCAGATAGAAATGTCAGTCTTCCCCCCCCCATTCCCCCTCCCTCTTCTCAGTTTCTGTTTCCCTGAATCCTGATTCCTTCTGAATCTCCAAATCTCCAAATCTTTTCTGAATTGATCCAGAGGTTTTTTCCCTTCTCCCTGTTCAATTCAGATTTGATGATTTGGCCTCCATATTGGGCCAAATCTTCTCCATACTGAATCACTGACTGAAGCTTTGCACACCTCTATTAGATGGGTATATCTAACCTTTTTTTGTTTTTTTTAAATGCCACTTCATCCATGTACTGTCACCCAAAACAATCCCTTGATAAATCACATCTTTTCCCATAAAGTACATCCATTGGCAAGGTTGCTATCAGACATTTTCATTGATATCTACAAGTTTATATTACTAACAACATATTTACTGTTATACACATAATTTTTCTATGTGCATTATGAATATATGACTATAATTATGATATCTGTGCATTATGAATATTTGATTATGAATATATGGTTCACACATATTATGATAGTTCCATTTTCAGGCAGAGTATTCACCCGAGTAAACAGTTCAATAGCTTCCCACATGTTCTAAAACAGCGATGGGCAAAATACAGCCTGTGGGCTGGATCCAGTCCACCAAGCAATTCTATCCATCTTGCAGCAAGTCCCAGGCATGGGGGAGACTGGGCTGTGACATGTGCCATTGGCCCCACTGTCCTCAGGTGCAGAGGTACTGCCTGGTGCGGCTCCTGGGTACCCTGGGAGCTGTAGTTCATGGGGTCGGGTGGCACAACAGCAGGGCAGGGTGGCATGGGGTAGACTCAGCTTCCCAGCACCACCCATGGTGGTGGCTTGCTCTGCCCTCACACTTCCACCTGCCACTGCCAGTATCTTTGTCACTGCTGCTGGACCCAGACCTGCTGCCCAGGCACCCTGTCCCATCTTCCCTGCATCCACTGGTACTAGACATGGCAGGCAGGTCGGGTCTCCATTGAAACAAATTCAATATCCCCATGGGCAGGGTGTGTTCAGCTGGATGGATGTGATGGGTCCATGGGTGGGTGGGGAGTAGTGTTCAGAAGCAGGATGGGTGGACAGGGCCAGGGCTGGGTTCTGGGCCAGGATTGCAGGGCAGTGACAGCACAGGGCTAGGGCCCAGGACAGAACTACAATTCACTCTCTTCACATCCACATGATGGGCACTAGTTCTGTCTGCAGCCTCTGTTGCAGGGAAGTATGGAGGAGAAGATTGTGGCTCTGCAGCTCTCCCAAACTCCTCATGTTGCGCTCCAGCCCAAATAATACCACACCCCTGTTCTAAAAGATGTAAACTGAAAAAGGGCTTATCTTATCTGTGAGAGTGGAAGTATTCAATTGCTAGCTATAAGTTGAACAGATGTTCCCTCTTTGATATTGTTGAGAATTCTACTAGCTATGTGCAATCCTTGTATTAGATATAACTAATAAAAATCTATTACTAAATCTTTTACCAGTGAAAAACAAATATGATCTATTACGATTTAAAAATATGTTCCCAAAGTTAGTTTGGAGGATTAATTCTTATATTCAACTACATTAAAAACACCTAGCATGGTTTTTTTTTTCCATCAGCACAACATCTGTTTAGCACCAAGATCTTTAAATCTTTTATCCATTCAGTTCAGCTATAAGTTATAAGTTGCTGTGTAGACTTAGAGCTTGAAAATTGTATATGTCTTTTTTGAAAAAAAGGTGATGACAGGGAGAAAATGAAGTGATAGTACAGAAGTAAAGAAAGAAAATGCCATACTGAGTGTGTCAATTGTAACACTGGCTTGTGCAATCCACATAGCATTGCTTTTAAAACTTCAGTCTGATTTATGTACTAGAAAATCTGAAAATTGTCAGTGTAATCACAAGGTCATATTATTTTAGAGCTATGCAGATACTGATACTATACATGATGTTTCAGAAGTTCCTCTAATTCAAACACTTGACAATTAACTTCTAGTCATCTCATTTTATTTGTGAGGGTTTTTTTTTTTCTTTACTTTCAACTTTATACTTTTAAGGTATGCAAATAATTACACACATTTAACTACTACTACTGCTTTGGAAAGATGCCACTGACAGATTACATCCACCCAGGCATTACTGAAGTGGAGATTATTTCATACGAATAATGCCTAAAATAGTATATTTTTTATTTGTTTGACTGATTTGGTTTTACTTTTAACTGAGGGATTAGAAAACTGCTTGCTCACACCGTAAAATCTGTTCTGCAAAGAGAAATGTTGAAGTTACATACCCAGTTTAGTATCTGTAGCTTTCAGTCAAGTAGGCCATTTCTAGACAAAAGAATAAAGTAGAAATGTAATGCTTTGAGGTTAGATTGTAACCCAGCCAGTGGTCATCACAGATCATAAGGGTGAGTAAGACTACCCCCACCACTAGTGAATAAAACTAGCCGCACGACTACCCTTATGCTAAACCAAGAGTGGATTGTTACATAGTTTTACAAAGCTCACTGAACTTTTGATCTAGGCAAAGGGTCATAAGGTAGAGCTAAAGGAGACCTCTAATCCAACTTCCTGTAAAAGGCAGACTCATATCTGATGAAGCCAATCCATATGAAAGTGATTTTTCCAATGTTTGTGGTTGCATATCCCTTTACCTGCAAAATGGTGCCGCTTATCATATTCCCTACACCTGACATGTCTCTGCACATTCATTGCTTAGAAAGAGTGCCGATGACGACCCCATTGGTCAATGCACAGTGAGTAATCAGAAGTTCCACTATCATTATTAAGATTTAGGCATGTATCCTTTGGCTAAGTGCCATGTACCCCTAGGGCATGAGTACCTCAGTTAGAAAACCACTGCCCTATGTTATAGTAGGATATGAGTAGTTATTTTGTAGTTTTCAATACCATCAATCAGAGGTCAAAATCCCCTAAGTCACAGTATCTACTACTGCACTGATGCTTCTAATGCAAATGGTTGAAATCTGGAAAAAATCCTGACTTCATAGATGCCTACATATATTTGGCAATAACTGCAGTGGGACCAAGATTTGGCCCTACATTTTTATTAATTCTGTATATTGACTTCAAGGTTAATTATGCATTTAAATGAAGCTATGTGATAATGTTTCCTATTTTTATCTACTGTTTGTAAATGCTGAGAGCTCTGTTTTGTGATCCATTTTGTTTACTATATAATGATGTAGTAGTTAGGCCTAGCTATGCAGATAGAACTGATTGAGCAATTATTTTTTTTCTTGATGCAGCGGAGTCTTCCATACCCAGTTTAGTATCTTCTTTTTTTCCTGATAATCATAAAGGTTTCAAATTTACCTGGAAACCTGGCAAGAGATTAAGGACACAGTGAGCATTTGATTCAAATTGTCCCAACCTCCTCTCCTCTAGAAAATAAGCCCAAAATAGGGGATATTAAAATGTCTAATTCTGAAAAAAATAATATGCAGTCCCATGGTGCATTTACTATGAAAGTAATAATCCTTTTTCATTTATATCTACATTCTGTACTTTTACATTGTGATTAAGCACTTAAGGCCAAAAAGTTTACCTTTGAATTTTAAATAAGGTCCGTGCAGAGAGTGTGCGCGAGAGAGACTGGATTTATATAGCTTGTAGTTACCTTGATTTTAATTTTCCTGCAAGGTTTCCACAAGACACAATGTGTTATTACCCCAATACATTGTGAAGCACTGATGCTATCTGACAATCCACACTTGGTCCAGTATGAACTTGTACTAGCCTTACATTATTAATATTCTGTTACTCATTCTTTACAGGGAAAGAATTAGCCAGCATCAGTGTGTAGGGGATATATAAAACACACAAGGGGCTATACACAGAACCAGAAATGTCTCAGGGAATATTATTTTATGTTCTTCTATTACAAAACTTATGTTGCCTTCATCGTCTGGAGATCTAATAATTGCTCATTCCCATTTCTTCCTAGCACTATTATATAACTGTTAGCTTTCTTTTAAGAGGTCATTGAGAGGCAGGATATGGATGAGGCCATGACTTCATTCCCTTCTAAACTAGAGCATCTTCCATCTATGCACATCTAGGTATGTGCAGAGTATGAATATGCTACAAATGGCTAATCACCCTAAGGTTCCTGGGGCTATGAATCTGGTATAAATCATAGGATTATTTAGTCCGGCTATACAATGTTGCAGCCTGACCCCAAAGCAGAATCTTGCCCATAATTAGCTTTTGTCCTACATAGATAGACATGCTGAGCTGTCTGATTATGCCTCTGTCATCAATGAAATGGGAATACATTGTGCTTTCTCTCTCCCAGAGGCATTCAGAGCATGAATGCAGTAATTCTCTCTCTCTCCCTGTCTCTCTCTCTCTCTCTCCCTCTCTCACACTCACACACATGCACACACACTATCAAATGCTATTTAAAGGTGTATAACAATGATATAAGATTTGAGTATAAGAATTGTTCATTCACACCGAAGGGCTATCAAGCCACATTTAATACCAGAAATCTGTTTTAACTTCTGTTTGAGTGCCCAGGCTTATGTACACATTTTCTAGCCTCCTTTAAGCTTATTCTCTACTCCTCTGATTACTAGCCATGCACTGACATCCATCTGCTAGGCTGGGCATGTCTCAAAACAGTTTAACATTTAGGGCTAATTCAAGCAAATCTGTGGAATCTTCACATCTGGATAAAATATTCAGTTTTTGCACCCATTGCTCTTACACTTTTCCTACTGCACCAGCTGGATGATTAAGATACGGATGAAATAAACAGTGTGTCTCTAATTAACATGAAGGATATTTGTGAAGGCATTTTAAGAGAAGAAAGAAGTTATGGCATGCCACAACAAACTCCAGACTTGGAATTCCACTGGCATTTCAACCTCTCCTAGGAGAGATGCAGAGGAGTAGGACATTAAAGCCTAGTCCACAGAGGTGCTTTTAGGTGCCCAACTACCAAATTCTTAACTGCCATTGAAATCAGTGGGAGTTAGGCATCTGTACACATTTCTGAATCCGGACCTAAGTCTTTGGCTCACTTAACAATTACGAGGGTCATTTGTGTATGCAGTTCTTGTTTAAAAAACCCCTAAAATTATTCTGCAGGAATGCCAATATCCACTCTGAAACAGACTTAGACAGTTTACGGTATTGCAGTTGTTTTTGAACTACCACCAGTAACTTTACTTCTTATAAGCTTGTCACTAAGATTTGTAACCCTGGTAAATATTTCACAATAGCTCTGCTACAGATAGACAAAAATTACCTGATAAAGAATCAATGTTCTTGTTAAACGAATAATTCCCTTGCAAACAAAATTGTCAAATAAAATGGGAAATTAACTAATAAAAAGAATCCCATTTGTTTTTTGTCCATGGGGTTCAATATACATTCTTTAAAACAGATAAACCCTCTCAAAAGCCATTTAAAGAAATAGACATGTTTAAACAATTGTGGTTTTCTTCATGAAGATTATAATGACATTACATTATGTATAACTTGGTTAACAACATGGACAGTGAAATATATTATATGGCTTTATTTCTATACCCCTTCATTTTTAATTTTTGCGTATATATATTTAGTACGGGAGAAATCCTGACCCAGACGAAGCTGGAACTTGGGAGAACTGGCTTCAGTCAGTACCATAACTAAGGCAGAGTGGCAAGGGAAGCAGCCCTGGGTACCAACTTATGGTAGGGAGAGAAGGACAAATAACAGCCCTTGTTATCTCCAATTGGCCACATCACTGGCACTGGTACTGGCACCCAGAGCTACCCTTTCCCCATGTGTGCTACTCTACTGTGCACTGAGCTGCTTGGTTATGTCCCTGGATTCAATTCTCCATTTATGAAAAGGGAATACACCATGCTTTCTCCCTCCCAGAAGCATTCCAAACATGAATACAGTAATTCAGAGCTACTCAGACACTACAGTAAAGGGTGCCATGGAGGGACGGACACAGAGCAATGGTCTCAAGTTGCAGCAAGGGACCTTTAAGTTGGATATTAAGAAATACTTTTTCACTAGGAGGGTGGTGAAGCACTGGAACAAGTTACCTAGAGAGATGGTAGAAGCTCCACCACTGGAGGTTTTTAAGACCCAGGTAGACAAAGCCCTGGCTGGAGTGATCTAGTTGGGGTTGGTCCTGCTTTGATCAGGGGGTTGGACTTGATCACCTCCCTTCCCACCCAAAGTTTCTATGATTCTATGAGAGAGGTGTGTTTAAATCACTTTTTAGACTCAAGACATCCCTTGGAAGATACCAGCTCTTAGTTTTCACTTCTTTTTGACTACAGAAAAATGATAAAGCATTTCTTTTGTTGCAGAAAACTCGGAAGGGCCACAACAGGTCAGAATGATTTTAACATTGTGGATTCCAGTTTGAAATCTCTGGGTTCATCTTGTGAATCAAATCGGCACACCTAACAGTGATAGGATTGTATTGCACACCATCATACTCTGCCCTGTGGCATCCTGGTTGAGAATTTCAGATTTAAATGTTTTGCTGTATAGCTTTTTTCCCCTGAAAAGAATCAAATTAAATGTGATGTAAGCACATTCACATGTCTCTGTGTGTAGGTTTGTTTGTGAAGTGGCAATGACAGACTTATAAAAGTAGCCTGCTTTCAAATATAACCACCTTGTTTTTTAATTGTGTCTAGCTTTGATCTATTTTCCTGCGTGAGCTGAATTTTTCTATGCTTAGTCTATGCCTTGGGTTAATTTTTTGGAGCATTTGAGGGTCTTACTGTTTCTCAGAAAGACACCAATGCAAATAGATAGCCTTGTTAGTGAAAAAATGACATTTCTGGGTATTTTTTTGAGTAGCTGTTGTGAGGTTTAAGATGTAAAAATATGGCATGGGGGTAGGGCATGCACTGAAACACAAACATCATTTCCTGCAATGTCGGTGTGTCCTTTAAAGATCTCATAGGCAACTCCTGACCAAACCAAATGTTGTTAGGTGGTGGTATCAAGTGGGATCACAATACAATATTGTAGGTTTGCATTTAACAGGCTTCAGCTGTGAAAAGCTTTGTCACTAATTCAATTTAGGAAAGCAATTATCTTGAACCAGAAACTGAAATGCTTTTGAAATCATAAGCATATGTTCCGAGGTCACTTAGGAAACGAGAAGGTTTGTAGTCTGTTGTGGCATTTCAAATAAGCATTTCAATACAAAAATAAAATTAAAAAAATTGTCTTTACCCACGTGTACTTCTGATTTTGAGGAAAAGAAGACTAGAAGCTAATAATAATGAACTAACGTCCACCATACAACACCAGCCCCTTTTAAAGTGTTCTTGCATTTGTTTAGATTACTAATCACACATAGAATAGGTGGCTGAAAAGCAATGAGAAATCTTCCTGAGGTTTCAGATTGTTTAGTAATTCAGTGGCATCTGTGACTGATATACAGCCTGGCAGACAACAGGTAAAACCCCTGTGCAATCATTATATAACTAGCCAATGCAACCACCCAGGTGTGTGTTCCAGGAACTCCTCCGATTTTTATTATTGCTAGAGATGAGTGTTTTTTAGAATAAATACAACCTGTATTTAGCCACTGACTGATCAGCAATTCATAAACTTTTTTGGGTGGTGGACCCCATTTTCAGGGTTTTTTTTATTTCATAGATTTCATAGACATTAGGGCTGGAAGGGACCTCGGGAGATCATCGAGTCCAGCCCCCTGCCCAAAGGGCAGGAAGTCAG
>NW_017728910.1:11511995-11549605 GCF_001723895.1 Crocodylus porosus | reverse complement strand
GGCTCCCGGGGGAGAAGGGCCTGGCAGTAGGAGTCTATCTCCTGCTCGCAGTCCCTGATGGCACACAGTCTCTGGACTGTAGCCTGGAGCTCCTCCAGCTGGCGTGCCAGAGACCCCAGTAGGGAGCAGACCCCGCAATTGCCTACAATTCTATCTTGTGGGTAACTGAGAAAATAATTCTTTATGTTACTGCAATTCTACTGTACCGTTTCCAAACACTTCTCAAACATTGTAGACTGGTTCATTTCCCCACCCCTTCTTTCATGTCCCTCTGTTATATTTCCTTTCTCTTCTTCTTTCTCATTCCTGCCTTCAAGTAGCATTCAGAGAGCTGTCACATAAACCCCAGGTATATGTTGGTTTATGTTGGTTGACAAATTTTGAAGTACATTAAACATAAGTTCCCTTTGTATTTTCTTATTCCTCTTTATATTTTCAGCAAAAGTAAATGATTTTGCTTTTCTTTCTTGAATCTTAATGTTACCACTGCAACTATTGTTGTTGATATTTGGGAAAACCCTGCCAAAGAGATGAAATGGAAGCATCAACTTTTTGTGTTAGAACAGTAGCCTCAAGAGACTCTGCCAAGGGCTCCATCCCTAGGCTTGTCACAGATTTCCTACATAATTTAAAGCTGCTGCATCTCAGTACTTTACCTACAATTGTTGGTTCTCTGGGGAAGGAGTTTTGCAGTCATGAGTGAGATGGAGAACGCTCGGTCTTTTATTCCCATCTCACTTTCTCTGGTAAGGGCCCTACTCTACTATACTTGATGTTGAATTGTATCTTATGCTATGATCAGAAATATTTGTGGCTGGCTAATTTTCTCCATTATACTCCCGTGTTTTTTTGGACACAAGTCATCTTTCCAGTCCTGTATAGTCATCCAGCAGCTTTACACATGCCTTATTTATCACTAAAAGGCAAAGCCCAAAATACAGAAGCGTAACCTAAGGCATAGAAAACACAATGTCTTCTGTAAATGGAAAAAAAAAAATAAAAGTTTTCCTTTAAACTGGGAAATAGTGAAGCAAGTTTTTATTGTTACAGCCCAGGGTTTTAATTTTGTTCAGTTCAAGTCAGTGCAACAGTGGCATAATTCCCAAAGATACCAAGGGTGGAAAAATTAACCCCATAAACAACAGATGAGATTTATAACAGTACAGCCATGACTAGAAAAATAAATAGTGCAGTCAGAAAAATACACAATATCTTATATCAATAATTAAAATCAAGGCTATTGCTTGATGAGGGAATATTTAATACAGTTTTTTAATATCCAATATATCTATTGAACAACATTTTCTCCAAATACAAGTTTCTATCATTTAGTGAGAACTCATGAATTAGTCTGGTATTTTTCACAGTTTTTGGCATGTAAAACACAACAGCTATCATCATGGATAGTATTTCAATATCATTTTCCATGGCAGAAAACCCACTGTTGCATCTGTCATGTTGAATTGACAGGACTAGAGTTCAGAGTAAAGATTTCGGCTGGTTTCTGCTTTTACTTGGTATATAACAGAAATGATGGCATTGAAGCCAACAATTATTCCAGTGTGTACAGGTAGACGCTGGTGTTCTGTCTCCTGTTGGCTTATAGATGAGACCACCATACTGTCACTTTGAGGGGTCTTCTGGACACGTTGTATTCTGAACCTGTATGTTCACTTCTGCACCCAATGTATGGATTACAGATTACTTCCTCCTGTATTATCAGTACAGATCACCCTCCCACCTGCAAGACTAGAAAGACAACTCTACATTCCCTGCACCCTCCAATGCCAAGGCACCCCTACATATGAGCCAAGCAGACTCTGGCCCTTGTTTTTTCAAGCATGTCTCTTGCTATGAATAGATAATCAGAGGCAAACAAAATAGTAAGTAACTTTATACATTTCTACAATAAGTATATGCTACATTTAATTAAAGTAATGGCACACCACAGTAATGGAATAGATTGTTTCAGACCCTGAGTCAGGCCCTAAATGGTACAACAACGTTAAAACAAGTTACAAATCTATTGCTGTGCACAGGCAAGGGGAGGGCAGTTGGTCTGTATGAAAAATGATGGTGAACCATTTAAATATTTCTTTCATTTCATAAGACCATTAACTTCAAACAATCCACATTAAATTGTCGGGGAAGACTGAGAAAAAGATATAGTTAAAAGTATAGTAATGGAAGTCCATGCATGAAAACTGGCTGAAAAACATTGTTGAATATTTTAACTTCAAACTGGTCTTTATCTTTCCTTCTGATCACAGCAGACAGAATGAAATGCTGCTATAGGAAGTCTGCAGGGAACATGATGACTTGGGAAGTGATTGAAATGCTTATAACAAATAAATCTCTCTCTAAAAGATGGACTTTTAAAGCCATTTCTGGGAATTAGGAAAGTTTAAAAATATATAATCCGATAGCAACCCGCATTTGAAAGGAAACTGTAGAAGTGGCATGCTTTGTTTTGCACCCCAGTATTAAGCCCTGTATTCAGGAAAGTACTTTATATCTAAACATGTGAACAGTGTCTCTGAAGTCTATAGAATACCACATGAAGAACGCGCCGAACCGTTTTGGTGAACTGAGGCCACTTTTGTGAGGTACGTTAATTAGGACACATTCTTCTATTTATCATGCTAGAGCTGGTTGAATATGATAATGAGAGAAGTTTGCTGTTATTAAATGCAGTTTCACTGACATCCAAAAATGTTGTAGATTTAACAACATTTTCAAGGGAGAAAAACTTTCTCATTTGCCTCTGTTAACATGAAGTGTTTAATGTCTACTATGTTTAATTTAATTTCATTTTTATCTCAGCATTATTGAAAACAAATTATTTTAGTAAAGCAAAATATTTTGACTGGAGATTTTACAGGCAGATTCTTGCTGCACTCCTGGGGATTGCAGCACTCCAGTTGAGAACCACTGGTGTCATTTAAACTCATCCTATCAAAAACACATCCACTTGAAAAAGATTCATTTCTGAACAACTGCAGTATTTAATTACATTTCCTGTAACTTTCATCACATATATTAAAATAGTTAGTATAAAAAGACCTCAATGTTCGTAGATAATGGTGCGCATGAAAAACAGAAAACATTTGCCATGTTAGTTGAAGATGGTTGATTTTCAGAGATGTGTAATGGACTAAGAGCTTATAATAACTGTAAATGCTTTTCCTCTCCTTTGGAGTCAGATTTTTTGGATATTATATATATATTTTCAGCTATATTGGATAAAGTGATCTGTCCAGTGAAAATACACACAAAACACATTTTATAGTTATGGCTAGAGTTAAGATTTCTCGTTTATTAGGAACAAGAATAAACAAAATATTAATTAGTGCTATCTTATTACATTATGTTTCTAATTGTGATATAGATATGTATTATGCCATAATAATTCTGTTCTTTGTTCAGATAAATCTGGCAGAACTTCATAAATTTCCTTGGAGTTCCTTTCTGGCCTTGTTCCAACTAGTGTTGATAATCTTAATTTTAGATTTTTATTTCAATTAAATACATTTTTTCTCTTTAAAAATAAACCTAATTAACTTTGCAAGTATGCAAATCTATGCCCAAACATTCTAATTCTATCATCCAAATGAAGTAAAAATAGTGCTCAAGTAGTATATCTTTTTTGCTGCCTAAGCTTTAAAGAAAGTCAAACCACTGAACTGTCTAAGCACCGCACCAGAATTGTTGAAGTAATAAACCAGATTTTGGCAGCTGTAGCCTCTTTTGCAGGTGCAGAGAGAATATTTTCTTCATTTCAGTTTATTCACTTTAGTTCAGTTCAATAACTAGGTCATTCAAAGTTTGGAAACCAGTTAGAAGTTGAAAAAACCATGCAAGCTTGCTATCTTTTTCCAATTGATGAATAAAATTTAGGTGTAAGAGGCTGAGGTCTACTAAAATCTTGAAGGACATGGTCATAAGAAACAAGCAATTCAATTCAACAGCTACAAATAATACATCTTTTATTGAATAAATCAATTAATGTTAATATTAAAACATATGTTGATAGACCTTTTTTCTTATTATCCAGCACATATAGGATATTTTTATCAAACAAATGAAAATGCTGCCTTTTCTGCATTTTTAAACAAATTCTAATTTTCATCCAAAAGCAGCTTGACACAAATCATGAGTAAAATAGTAATCATGTAGTAAATAAGAAATGTTATTCACCTTGTACTGATATAATGAACTGTAGAAATGAAGGATCTGAATGAAACTGTGCTACTGTTTTAAAATGAATAAAGTTACCAAAGAGAAATAACAAATTTAGAATAAAAGATACTTTTTGTTATAACTCAGCATGTCTGCATTGTTGCCAACAAATAAAAAACGGCTTTTCTTAAGGAAAATTGCTAAACAGTAAAATGCAAATAATAATCAAAATCAACTGTTTTTGCTTGCCAGTTGAAATCACAGTTAAAATGGGTGATCTAAATCATTTAGATTTGTTAACCTCCCCCATTCTGCAACTGCAGAATATGTCCCAAGACTGACAAGATTACCAAGTAGATTCTCCTTTCATCCTGATGTATTTATAATGGAAAAGTATAAACTATTGGTCTGGACTTTTTCAGATATCTTTTAAGAGATTTAGAAACACAACACGGTTTCTTTGTATTTACACAAAAAAGCCCAGCATCTGTTTAGTGCTTTCCACTTTTCACATACACAATAATTCACCCAGCAGCAAATTCTCCAAGGCTTAATGCCCAAGGCCTGTAGAGTCATTTCTGTAATGAATCCCAGTGTGAAAGTAATTCATCTGGGGACAAAGTCCACTGAAATTGAATCTAACAAAGGAGGATCAGAGTGAAAACACATTCCTAATATTTTGACATTCTATGTCTCCATGAATTACTTTTCATAATGCATCTATAACACATACGGTGCATAAATACTGAGGCTGCAGGACTAAATTGAAAGGAGCCTGAAGTATTTAAAATTTGTTACAGCAGTCTGCTTTTATCACTTCTGGTGCTTATGACAGTTGATATGATAACATGTTGGGATGATCTCAAAGCTGGGGCCAGAAACTGCAAATAAACAAAAGACTGCCATTTTCACTTAGATGCAGGGCGAGTAGTATTATGCTTCATACACATATGATTATTACTCTCTCTCTAAACAATAGTATTTTAACTATATAGTATCTGAAAGGCATCATGCTCCTGCAACTTTTCTACTCTCAAGAAGGGCTGCAGTAACACTTATTAATGAAAGTTAGTCATTTGGCTTTGATTCTGCCATTGATAAAGTGGATGGGTTGTCTTATCTCTGCTGATTGCATCAGGGCTCTACAGCATTACAAGAAACCACTCAGGTGCCATCATTCCCTTATCTGCAGCCCTACATAAAGGACTAGTAATGGAGTTCACTTCTAATCCAGGTGAGCCTCATATTTCATTTCTCCAGTGTCTCCCCCAGCACAAGGAAGTATTTCTAGCCAGTGTTTAATGTTGTGTAGCTGCATGCATGTCTCAGACTATATTGGATATGGACACTAGGAACAACCACCTACAGTTGGAAACTATTGACAAATAGTTCAGTGGAGGCCAGCCTGTTTGGGAGGTGTGCCACAAGTTAGCCTTATACCCTTCATGAGCATCACTCCTCTGCCTGCTCTACTTTTGCTTCAGGATCTATACTCCCTTCACACTTCGATGCTTTGCTTTCTGCCTCCTGCCCTATCAGCTGCTGGGCTGCCTGCTCCTTCCCTGATCTGCTGTGTGCCAGACCCAGCCTGCCCACGGGGTGGTTGCATGCATGCTGTATATTGGCCACTCCTGCTATGGCTATTGTTCTGAGACCAGATAAATTGTTTACAGCATTAAATGTTAAGTTGCACAGAAGGATCTGCACCAGTGAATGCAGAATGCAAGGTAAAAACAGTGAGAACAAATAAAAGAAATTAAGAATTTGAATGAAGTTGTAACATTATGTAACTTAAAATATATTTCGTGTACCTTTCTAGTTAGCAAAGAGATGTACCAAGGGAAACTAGGGGAAGGTTGACCTTAGTGGAAGGGGCCAAGTGTGGAAAAAGGACAGTGTCTATACAGTAACAGACCACACTAAGGCACACAACTGCAAACATATACCCAGCTACGCTGCCTGCAGAGAAATGTGATGTAGCTCTTCTTGTACACATAACCAAGACTGAGTGTGGTGCTGAGTGCACACTAGGCACATGTGCAAGGCAGCAGCTGCTTTACTCCCTTTTTTTCATTTTATGCTTATGGAGTAGGAGGAAGGGGGTAGGCCATGTTTTTATGGCCATCATGGTATAAACGCATTGCAGGAGTTCAGAAAGGTTGAAAAACAAACAAACCCCCATAGTGGATGACTGATGGCAACAGAAAAGAAAAGGTAGAAAGAGGCAAAGGGGAAAGAAAGCAAAGACATGGGAGGACCAAATTGAGAAGGGGAAACTGGCCTACATATAATGTTTTAATTTCCTACAATTGGGTAGCATACTACAAAGATTACTATGGACATGTTTACATGGGAAACTTGCCATCCCTAGAAGCAACACCCTTGAGATTGCTTCATTTCTCCAGATAAGCTGCTTCTTAAAACAGAAGCAGCTGAGTAGGAGTGACGCTTTGAGCAGGGTAATTGGCTCTGCTGAGGGACAGTGTGCACGGGTTCTCCCAGGGTATCATGTAGATGCGATGCTCTAAAAGCAGATCCATTGACTTGAAGAGGCATACTTGCAGAGGAAGGCACTACTCAATGTGAGGAAGGAGAATTTGGCCCTGCACAACTGGCATATTCTGGATACAATCAATATTAAATTTTACAGTGATCATTTGCAAGTGCAGTTGTTCCTATGCGGGTGGGGGGCAAACCTGGAATTACATATGCCTTGCATAAACAACTAAAAGACAAACAGATTTCATTCCCTCCTGCCCCACAGCCTGGTACTTGAAAGAGAATGTACATGCCAGGTTTGGACTACAAATTTTCTCTGCTAAATTATACAGCCCCCAAAAACAGGGTACATAATAGGAACTAAAACTAACCTTTCCAACTCACAAAGGCACCAGCAAAATAAACCACAAGATTCAATCACTTGTAAGCTGAGATCCCAAACTGAAAACACATTGTACGGCGAAGTGCAAGCCTCCCTTTTCTTTCTGTTGTTCCCTTCTCCATGCAAGGACTGTCTGGGATATTAGCTCTCAAGTCTGAGGGAAAGACATTTTGTGACTTCATTTTTTTTAAAGGAAATGAATCTATTCAAGGTAAAAGCCTTAGAATTTATTGCCACTGCACTCCTGCCTAATTAAGTGAGTTGTACCAGGATTGTTTTTTGAAGTTTAAATAATTTTAAAAATTAAAATCAAAATAGTTACCCAGCTGAATTAAATTAGATCTATTCAATGGGTTTTAATATTGAGTTATTGTTACCACTTATTTGTTTTTGTGTTCAAGTGAATTATTTAATTCTTTTAAAAACTCTCTGACTGTGAGTGAGCTTTGCAAAAAATCTCACAATGCATATTAATTAGGGTGCTGACCCTGCAAACACTTATTAATGGCCAAGAATTTATTTGAAGCCTTTTACAGGATTCTTCACAGTAGTAAGCAAAGCACAAGCTGAAAGCAACGGCAGAGCCAGCCCTAAACTTGATGGCAAGCTCTGAGTAAAGTGCCATTCAAGGTTAGGGCATAACAAGAAGTCACTAAAATTGTTCTCTCTTTTACTCAGGTGAGAAGTAGCCTTCTAACACAGATTGCCTCCCACTCCATACTAATGGTGAAGTTACACATTACACTTACACAATACTAAGAGCACTTAAATGTGAGCACCTGCACCATTTGTTTGTTAACTTGTGCTATGTGCCCTCTAAATGACTCAAAATTCAGGTGAGGGTTATCTCTGGGCCATTACTGCCTAGCTTGTGCTAGGGTGACTTCCATCTGGTCCATGTGGATCAAGTAACCACTTTGCCTCTAGAATCCCAGAATGCACTGCACCCAGGCTCCCACTTGTTGGGATCAGGGCCTCTGCTTCGGTGTCCGTATTGCTAGCAGCACCCCTGCTCACTCCTCTTAGCTGCACGTGTACGTGCGTGAATTCTGGCTCACAACTACATCCTCAATCAGCATTACTTTTACTGAGCTTTAGGAATATTTATCTGAAAACTAGTTGCTGGTTAATTTCATGACAGAAATATCTTTCTCGTGTATTCTTTGTGGGTAGAACATTTGCTATTTGAAATCAGCTGTAAATATCAACTTCTTTTTCAAAAGACCTAAAAGCTAAACGTTGCTTAAGCTTTGGGAACAGATAATTATATATAAAGCACTGATAATACACACCTATTACTTGTTCCATGAGTGAGGAAAAATCATAGAAACTGTATGAAAGTCATGAACTTCACTTGAAGTAAAATGAAGACTGTAATTTTTTACCTTTTTTTTTTTTAGTAGCAAAATGCAGAATAACCCTGCCTTCAATCACCTCTTACAGAAACGTTCTGAATATGAAATATTATCTTGGTCTACAAAATGATCCATTTCTTTAGATGCAGGTGAACTTCTTGCTTAGTTTCATGGAAAACTCTGCATGTGAAGTGAAACTGGCAAATACCTGACTTTTGTCATTGCAATTTTCTAAGGGTAAGATATTTTTCAGAGAGGGCAGCACTTTTCAAACAGCGCTGTTTTCAATTGCAAATTAGATATTTACTGTGGCTGAGTAACTGGTTGAATACTAGCAATCATTGACAAATCTGTGCTGTATTGGAAATGGATTTTGGGAACCCCTTGTTCAATATTTCTTTCATTTGGGAAGCTAAAGTTTAAGTCAGGTATGTTTCTTTAGCAATAGAACTAGAATTGTCTGAAGATTACAACTCGTTTTTTCTTAAGATGCTCTTTAGCTTCTTGATTCCATGTTAAATACATGAAAAGAAAAGAAAAATATGCTTGTCCAGCCCTATTTTAACTAGGAACACAGGTCTTCTAAAACCTTAATCAGCTGTCCAAGTACTTTGGGCATTCCTAGCAAGAGTGTCTCACTTGCTTACTTGTTGTCCTTCTTCTCCATGTATGTGTAAAGAAACTGTACTTCCATTTTCTCATCTTTATTCCCACTTTCATATTTGTATAGTCTCATTTTGTGTTCCCATATTTGAATAGTTGTCTGCATAGCAAGTATTTCCAGTGGCTTAAATCTTTCTTTTTCATCTGTTTGCTTTGTTTCTAAAAGTTACTTTATTTGTTAATCGCACAGTATTCCTTGCTGGCGGTCTCACTAAACTGAATGGCAAGAATGCAAGTTGTGACTGCAACATCTCTACATATTTCTCTTTATAGAGAACTCAGGATTTCTAAAACTGAACTGGCGCTCAGCGGGGTATTCAAAGATGCTGCAATGACAAATATTCTAGGCAGACAGACTGCCTTCTTGGTGCTTCCTAAAGTCTGTGGGCCGCCCTTCAAGTTCCCTGCAGACTACTAGAATTTGAGCACCTTATGAATTTTAATTAAACATAATTTCCCGGAAGCAAATATAAATCTTACCAGCATATGTACTTAAATTTGTTTGCCATGTAATAGTTACATCTCTCTGCCTGGTATGGTTCTGAGAAAATTATTTTAGTTTTACTTGAATGGGTAAACACATAGAGTTTTACACCAGTCCTTGTTCCATCTGCTATTTATTTCTATGCTGTCTGCTTCTCCCCAGGGACCTGAGGAAGGATACAGTGGTACCCAATAGTTTTCCAGTCTAGCCCAACCATGCAGTTGGTCCAATAAAATACATTACCCACAAAATCCTTGCCACTTGCATAAACAAATGAATATGTTTTTCATTTGCTTGTTTCTCTCTCTCTCTCTCTCTCTCTTACATATACTATAAAGGATTTTAGATGCAACAAGCTAGTGGTCAATTTTGATTAGGAGCCAGTTAAAATGCTGACAGCAAATTACTGGTCTATATTTAGGATTTTAACATCATCCTGACTTGTCAACACTTCTGAATTAGTCATTGCTTCTTTTCATGCAAAATGTAAGTCTTGTCACTGAAGTAAGTAAAGAAGTCTGAAAGCCAAAGAAAACATGCCTTACTTGAGACTTCTTTTGCATATCTAGATTAGTGCCTGCACAGTTTTATTCCTACAAGGTAGATGGAGCAAACCCACACAGACATGGCGTTTATTAGATCTGACTGCTAATTGTGAACGATCATTTTTCCATATTGTCAGTTGCTTGTCTTGACTCGGATGGAAGGGTCTGGAGGTGGAGGAGCACCGCTGGTATTGAGTTACTCCTCTGAACTCTCAAGGGCGAGATCTTACATTGCAGCTGGAAGTGTACAGAAAACTTCTCCCTGGTGTTGGGACTGCAGGGGGGAGGGAAGGGGAGGAATTTAACAGGCAAATATGCAAAAAAAGGGAAAGATTTTTCATTCGCCTTTACAAGTTGAAAAAAACTTACTTTAGGGAGGAAACTGGCTCTGCACCAAAGAACTGTGTTTCTTGGTTATTTTCCTGGGGTTCCTCCCACCAGCACTACTTAGTTCAGAAAAGAGCATTGCAATTATACTTTACCCTGGTCAGAAGTTATGTTTACTCATGAAGCACTTGAGCAAACCAGACTAGATAGTACAATGATTCTTCAAGCCTTAGAAAAGATCTAGCCATTGAAAATATATAACGTTATGTGTAAAGCCAGGGAGATCCCTTAGAGAGTAAAGCACTTTGAAGGGCATAGAGCAGAGGCAGTCATAATCTAACTGCACACAATTACTTCACAATGAAAAAAGAGATTTCATAAAGGCTGATTTATCATTTATTGGCAGAAGAAAAGCACAGGAGAGGGGTTAGTTGTGTGAAACTATTGCTTTCACCTCTTGAGAACTTTGTTGCTGACTTAGCTTTTTACAAGCCTTTTATCATAAGCAATACGTTGCTTTCCATTTTAGCTCTCACAATATTTTTTGGATTAAACTATTCACCTTTCCGTAGAAAACTGCTATGCATTTTTTTGCAAGACAAGATTTTCAGGCAGATTTTTTTCTAGACATCATTGGGATTACTGGTGTGCGTATAGGTCCCACAGGCGGTGCTCGATATAAAACTAGGCACTTTGGGAGCAGTTATCGAGCACTTATGGATGCAGTTATCGGGCACTTATGGATAGCAAGAGGATAGGGGTTTTTAGAGAGATCCCACAGGAGTTGTAGCCGAGCTCTCCTACGGTTCCCTCTGCATTTTCTTCATGGAAAGGCCCAGACAGAAGAGCAATCACGTGGGTAGGCACATGGAAAATTTAGGTAGATTTCTACATGTTGTGGTGCTACAGAAAGTAACTCTCAGCAGGTTGCAGCTTTCTCTTCACTATCCTATTCCTCTTTCACAATGAGCTGAATCTTAGGTTTCTGGGCAGGAGGTCCCAAACAATTGGATATTCTGCTCCTTCTGTGGGACAATATTGGAAATTATATTACATTCTTATTCAAGGACTTCAGCACTGAACCGACTTTCCGGTATTTCACTGTCGTGCCATTATATACTTCTTAGAGGGGTTCAAACTGTATCGGGGAAAGTAATGAATGACTACTTCTGGAAAAACAGTGAGCTGCATGATAGATGATGCATATTACTTCTCTGAAACAGTAGCAATATGCCCCAGGCACTGACTATGAGAGGGTGCTAAAATTTCCCCCCAACACCTCCTCCACACAATGTCTTTTCTGCGGTAGGGGAAACTGTGCCACAGGAGCCAGGCAAGGAATTGCCTCACCAATCACTAGATCGGGGGGTGGGGGCAGTGAGTGGGGTAAGCCGAATGGCATTCCTACCACCCCTGGCAGCCTTTTCCACAGTAGGAACAGTTCTGCTCCCGTAATGTATATGGGGGTGGGGAGGGGCACACTAGGTACCAGGACCTGTTTGCCCCTCCTTTCCCCCGACTGTCCTGGGTGCTCAGTAGACGCCCTTTGCCACTGCTCCTGTACATGATCCAGGGCTCTATTTTGCAAGGGAAATCTCCTTTTCATTACTTTTAAAAGAGAGCAGTTGGCTGCACTTCGAAAACCTGTGGAGCTTGCCAAAGACAGTTTAGTGCAGCTGAGTTGTTCAAGCATTGTGTCTAAGCAAAAGTAATACTCTAATTGTTGTCAAATCACTGCAATTGCTTGGTGACACTTTTGCTATTGTATTCTCATCAGGCGTGACCTTACATTCTGCAAGGTCTCTCCAAACGCTGAATGAATTGGTCATTTATTGATCATACCTTCATGCTAATGCAGTGTAACATTTCACATGTAATTGAGATGCTTATTAATTTCCAGGAAAGGTGGCAGATTGATTCCCACAAGGGTCTGGTGAAACACACATTAAGCAGGCAGAAGCAGACATAGCGAAAAAGATATTGAACTTCTCGGTATTTAAAATAGGCATCTGTTTTATTTATAAATGACTTCTGGAACTATTTATTTATATAATTTGAGTTAGATTTATCAACAATAAAAGGAAGCCTAAAAACAATGCAGTGTGGGATATTTTCAGGTAGTTGCAAACTGTCATAATCAGGGAATATAGTAACTGCTGTATAATTAAGAAAAATATCTGTATCATGACATACTGTTATGACACAGAGCAGATTTGTCAGACTATGATTCTGCAGCATAAAATCAGCCCTTTGACACTAAAAAAAATGTGCTTTTGCAGTCATTCGTATTTGAAATACAGTAAAATGTACCCCACATGCAAACCAATTCTAGGATGACAGTAAACAATGAGAAAAGGTTTAGTATGCAGTACACAGAGCCTTAGATAAATTGCCTTCTGGTTTATTTGGAAAATGTTCTTGAATATTGCTCGAATAAAATTACTTTACTATCTGTTTTTCAAACATCTGGTTTAATTGAACTCTAGGGATATAGGAACCAAAAATCTAATTTACTATGTCATTAAATAGAAAGGAATGTAGAATCTTATATACCTAGTGTATTTGGTTATTGTGAAATAAATTCTAATTTATCTATTACTTTTCCAGACAGGTTCTCTAACACTATTCCAGAAATATACAGTGCATAATCACATGAGTTTTACAAAACAATCTAAATTTAAGCAGACTCATTTCCCAGTAGGATTCATATCAATATTTTATATGAGGGCTCAACAGCTCATTAGGGGCAAATCATTTAGAAGTATGAAAAGAAAGGGCAGCCAGATCATGAATTACTTTTTACAGCACTACTTTGGAGATCAATGAGAGCCTGGAAGTAGGAGAGGCCAGAGGAGGTGATAAGGTCAGGATCTATAGGTGAGAACAACCTGGATCTTTGTATAGGGAAAAGTACTGCCAAAGTTTTTAGGTGCACTCCTTACGGTGTTCCTCCTCCCGTTACATGCACACTTTCATCACAGCAATGAAAAGTCTCGTGGTGTGTGTCTCGACATGCGCACATGTGCAGTTTGCAGCAACTCAAAGCAGTTGGAGGCACTGCAAACCACACATGGTGCTTGTGCAGTCATTGGCTATGCTGCTAATTTGCAGTATGGCATATATTTTGTACATCAGGAGATCCTGGTGTCAAAACAAAAAACCCCCAAAGCCACTGCTAAGAAAAAATGGTGTGGCGCAAGCAATAGGAGATTTTGAACAAAAAGAAAATTTGTTTATTAGTATTCTGTGGAGTAGTAGTTAGTGGAAAAACAACTTTTATACAGAAACATGTTTTATGTAAAAAGTTGCTACAAGCTCTACATTAGGGAAGATCTGACCCTAATAGTTACATTTACTTCCAAACTGCATGCCAGCAGTAGTCAATGATGAAAATCCAACTTTTTCTCTTTCCTAAATCACGTAAGTTGCCACATCTTTTGTGGCTGTCTGACGAAACCCAAATATGAACTTCCAAATATTTTCCATTTGCAAAATATGGTTCCATTACTATATTTTACTTTCTGTAAATCATAAGCAGAATCAGATATACTTGAGGTGCTCTCTAACACCCATTGAGATCAATGGAAAGATTTTATTTGACTTCAGTGAAGCTGAAGTGAAGCAGTTTCAAAGGGTGCTCGCAATTATTTATTGGCTCAAGGAATGGAAACAATGGTTTGAGGCTTTCCCCCTCTCTGTAAGTCTAGTTACGAGCCAGAAGATTGTGTGAATAAGTGCACATAAATAACTTTTTGTACATCCAGCTACCTCATTGCACACTAATTATGTTCTAATGCATCTGCGTGCTCGTCTTGGAATTTTTTTTTCTTATAATCTATGAGTAAGACAGCACAAGGAGAGAGCAAGATGCTTTAAAACTGAACATGCAAACAATATCAGTTATAAAGAATGTTCTTTTCAAAATCCAATAGCAGTCAACTTGCTGTTAGACAGAAGCGGACTGTGGGTAAATAGATCCAGATGAGTTTAGTTGCTTTCCCCAAAACATACCAAATATGTAAGTTGTGTTTATGTAAGTATGAATGAAATTGATACTCCCAGCAAAAAAGCAGGCGGGCACGGAGTTAATAGGAACTGAGTATACCAGTCAGATTTCCTTAGAATCTTGTAAGTTAAAACTCATAAAGTTCACATTCATTTAACGGTTTGCCAGTCACACCTACCAAGAACATAAACCATTTTTCTTCATTTTACATCCTGACTTTCTAAAAGCTCCTTGGTTTATGTAGTAGCCTTGCCAGAAAATGTTGTGACTAGTAGGAATGATTTTGAGATGGGATCAAGAGAGAAAATTTGGATCTAGATGTCAAACACACTGAAGTTAATGGTTGTAGTTGAACTCATTTTAAGGACATTTACAAATTTTAATTTAGGATCTGTGTTTGCATTTCAGAGTATGGGGATATTTGTAGATACAACCTCAGTGCATGTCTATCTCTGTGATAAACACATTATTTTTCAACTAGTTACATGCAAGTTCATGTACTTACTATAGAAGTTCAGTAGGTGCCAAAGATGAACTTCTAAGACTTGCATGTTTAATCTTCTTTTAAATCTATCTCTATCCATATTTTTAATTTGCTAGTAATCTGAATATTGTATGCAGTGTATGAGATGTTAAACTGGAGTGGAAAGAGGAAATAAACATTTATTTTACAGATCAACAGTGCAGTCCAATACTTTTGTACCATCATCAACTTTATGTAGCCTTTTGAAAAGTGTACAAAAATCGGTTTAGTATATTCAATCTTTTCATGTTTTATCTTACATAGTACTGTTAGTTTCTCATAGCTGAAAAAAATGTTCAGTAACTTAAGAGATAGAAGTGTATATATTTGGTGATGATTTCCTTGGTGGTTTCAGGTCCAGCTGAAGATGATACTTGGACAAGATAAGAACATAGGATTGGGAGGAACCGTCTTGTTATCTTGTCCTTTGTTATCATGTCATATAATGCCTTTCAGAAACTATCCAGTTCTATCTTCAAAGTACAGTAAAATATCTGTTATCTGGCATTTAACCAGCCAAAATACTCTATTATCCAGCATTTCAGTGACGGGAGGCACACAGCGCCGCACCACTTTGGACACATGTTGTAGTGTTAAGTGTACTGTACTTTTAAATGATCTAGGTGTATGTCATGCTCTGCCAATATTATACTACATGTAAATTTAGTGTACTGTACTGTACTCAGGATTTCTCTTCACTCCAGTGCTGCTTTACTACTACTTGGGTGATGAGTACCTGGATACTATTTTATTCTTTAGACAGTGTGTTATACTGTAAAGTATTGTACACAAATTCCTTGAAAATTTGCACTACCAGTATGGTACTATCTTCCTTGCTAGGTATACTCTCAGATAATTGAAATTTTTAGATAACTGGCACTGCCCATTCCCCACTCGTGCTGGATAACAAAGATTTTGCTGTAGTTAGGTTTTTTCCTCTGCTGCTCTCATTGGAGAGGTGTTCTGGAGCCATCAGGCTGACTTATTCATCTGACACATGTTTTGGGTGCACCAGGACAAAAAAGAAAAAAAGAAAAGGCTATTTCCTCAAATGTAAGCAACAAACCTAGAAGAGTAAATAAAAGTAAAAAAGCTTTCATTCCTTTGACAGACATGCTGCAGAAGAGGATGGGGCGGGAGGTGATGCCAAGCACTGGAAAGTCTTACTTGATGCTGAAAACAAGACCCTGGCTGCTGCTGCCATGGCGTGGGGTAAATGAGGGCTGCCATTCTAGTGTCTCATCTGAATTGGCATGCAGGACTACTGCCCCACTGTCCCACCCTTAACTATGCTACTGAATGAATGACAGTGGGGAAGAGGAGAAGGAAATGTAGTTATGTAAAGAACTCCCGCTCCCCGAGGAATGCTGAGCTTTATTTCTCCTGTTCTCATTCTACGCGTCCTCCCTCTAACCGACAGGGCTGAACAGATGGAGAAACTCCTACGGCCCTACATCTTCACCTAGTTCATTAGGGAAAGAGACAAAATCATGAGGGAAAATAGAAACACTTCCTTTTTACCCTCCTCTTCCCAAATGAGCTTGAGGGTCTGAATGCCTCCCTCCACTTCTAGTGCAAATATTCTAGAAGGAAGGTAGTAAAGGGCACTTTTCTACTATTGGCCCCCAAATACTTAGCTAGCATATACTGGGTGATAGAAAGCGGCCAGGTGTGACCAAGTCCAGTTCCACAGGACTGTAGGAAATGATGGCCTATGAATCTCTTCCATGAACTTATGAAGCTCATCTTAAAACCAGTTCAGATTTTCCCCTTGCTACTCATATGGGAAGGCTGTATTCTAGAACCTTACTCCGATTTCTAGAAATCTTCTAATTTCCAGCCTAAATTTACTCGTGTCTACTTTATACCCATTTGTTCTTGTGTCAGCATTGTCTTTTAGCTTAAGCAGCTCTTATCCCTTCACGGTACTGTTCATCTCTCAATGCATTTCCACAAAACAATAATTTCCCTTCATCCTATGCATCAAGACAGTCCAGATTTTAGTGCTCTCTTCCATAATGGACTCTTCACTCTGCTGATCATCTTGTTAGCCCTTCTCAGATATTTCTATTTGATCTTACCACAATAATGTGAGGTAGGTGTTTTCATATCCACAGATTTATCATCGCTTAGGTGGGGGAAGCAGGGTAGCTCCATTACAGGCTAGGGTTCATAGAATTAGTAGCTATTTCTGAGATGGGTGTCTTCATTATAACAAACTTTTAAATACACCCACCAAGCCATATATATCCATGGACATTCTTCAATAGGGTATATGGGATAAGCACTCAGCAAAACACGTTCATTCTGGAGAAGGTCTTCAATAAACAAATATATGGTAACTCCCTTAAGATCTGGCTTAAACACGCACAACAATCTTTTATTCAGACTCAGAAGAAAAACAACAACCCTGAAGTAGTTTGCTACCTTGCTAGAGAAAGAATTATTATCAATTTAGAAATTCCATTAAGTGGGTTGCATTTTATATTTTAAATTTTTTCCATTGGTGAACAAAAGAAAAAATATTTAGACTCGGTTGTTCCAGGAAACATTACTTACTATACAGTGTGAATAATTATATCAGTTAAAAAGGTAAGATGCAGTACGTGGATTTTTGTAATCCTCTTAAATTATTTTGCAAGGGGCAAACTGTACAATGAGCACCCTATTGTAAAAGATAAAACAATTGATTAATTTGGTATACTTGGTGCAGTCTATTTTGAACCTGTAGTTATTTCATGACTCACCTTTGAAGAACTGAGTAGGAAGAAAGTAAAATGTGGACTGAATTAGAGCTCATATTTTCAGAATATTTCTTATAGACTTGCAGATCTTCTCATTAGGCTCAGAGGATGTGAACCTTGATGGACTACAGCTAATTATCACTGAAGCATAGCGCTTTTGCAGAGATTGGTTTGGTTTTTTGAAACTCTGGTTTTAAATATTGTAAAAGCATCTGAATCATGCAATGGGAAGCTGACTGAGGATCCGATTTTGATACCCTGACCCATGATGGAAATTTTCTTATTTTCATAAAATTTTGAGCAGGTAGTAGTTAGGTAAGAGACTTTCAGAATCTGGCCCTGCAAGATTAGCAGCTTTATGAGACAAAGTCAGGGCTAAAATACCATCATCAAGGCTCCATTCTAGTACATCCTTTGGACTGGGAACTGAGGCACAGAGATTAACTGATTTGTCCATGGTTACGTAAAGTCTGACAGATGCAGAAAATGAATCTGGATTTAGTGTATTACCTTGATCACAGGACTATCTCTTTCTCTCCAAGGATCTAGTCACAAGGCCTTGCAAATATTAACTGGTTAGTATACAACCTTGAAATCTATAGTCAGGCAAAATTTGTAGAAATCAAAACTTTGGCCATTAACTTCACAGTACTATTATAAAGAAAACTTCAAACCGAGTCTTCAAGTCTTCCATGGATATTGGACTGTAAGTCTGCAAAGTATGCTTTAATCAAATACACATTATTAGGATCAGTTAATGAGTAGAAGGGGCTTAAATTTCATGGCCAGTGTTATAATGTATGTGTGATGTGATTATTTGTTGGTTCCTTCTGGCCTTATATACTCTAATAGCATGTGAATAGTATTCCTTTTACTATATCATAGCATTGCATCATATTCCATAAGTTAATCAATAACATAAGTATAATAACAATAATAATATTTGAGAGTTTAAGTCACTTGACATAGGCTACATAGTGAGTCAGTCACAGCAAGGGACAGAGCTCAGAAGTCTAGCTCGCTACACCGTGCTCTAAGTATGTGCTCTAAGTATGTCTACATGTGATGTTATGTCGCTGTAGTGATGCACTATGCACGATGGTGACATAGCTCGTTGTTACGGTAATATGGCATTGGTGGGCAGAAACTGATGGCAATGCTATGTTGCCATAGCAATGAGCTGCCTTGTTACAATGTGTTACTATGGTGACATAACATCTGAAAATAACTGCACCACCTGGATGGAAGTACTAAATGATGGTGCAGTAACAATGACACCATGGAGGGCATGTGTAGATGCACTCTTTCTTATGGAATACGTCTTAAATTGTATAGAAGAACCTTTTTTTTTACCAGCAGTAGTGAAAGGCATCAGTAAAAATGTAGCATAATGTGGAGTTTCTAGCATAATAAAAGACTGGTAAGTAAGTGTATTTCTATCTGATACACTCTTCCAGAGACCATCTCTTTGCTGGCAGGCAAAGTATTCCCTCTATAGGAAGCCTGACACAGTTCTGTTATTATAAGGAGAAAGATAGCTTTAAGTCATATCTTAGGCTAGTTTTGACCTAGACCATCTTGCTTATATTCTATTGTGCTGCTGAATAGATATGATTTCTTGTTAAAAACAAATGCAACAAACATGTCTAGCACAAGAAAAGAAATGTCATAAAGATAAGCCCATATAAGCTCGTATGAGTGTAAAGTTGATGAATAGAGCAATTAGTTAACCAGTGGCTTATCGTTATTTATTTATTATTAAAAGACACAATGATTTATTCCTTTGTATTTGTAAAAAGGATCCTGCCTGCACGAGTGCCCCAAACTGTATGTGTTTGTTTCTTTGATGGACTGAAAATAAATGGAAATCTATACTGCAACACGCTCCTGCCACTATGCATTTTAGGGATACATGGCCTGTAGAGACCAGGTTATTCAGCATGTGGATGTTCTGTTTTGAGTCGAGAAGAAGTGATGCTACCAGGTCATTACATGTCAGGAAACCTCTGTGAGCTACATCACTGTATGAAAAAAATAGGGTAGTACTAAATTTTACAGAAGCAGAATAGGGTTTCTGTCTTTTGGTTATATATATATCAAGCATAGCTTGATTTTGGGCAGATTTTGAATATCTTTGTTATTAAAGGGCACGAGTCTTTCAAGTACAAAACAGATTGAAATAATATGGGGCTGTTTCTTTAGAACATTTTCTGTCAAGTCCGCTCTTAATGTGGCTCCACTGAAGTCAGTAGTTATGTGAAAGAGGACATTTCACAGATGTTTTAATTTTTATTAAACACTACCAAAAGAGACTTCAGCATATGTTAATGCTGTGCATACTAATAAACAGGGATTTGGGTTTTCTCTTTCCCACAGCCTGCAAGGGGCTGCTTGAGGCTGTGGGGAGCACAAGGAGGACAATCAAGCAGGGGGTGCCATGTGCATGTGCACACGTGCACATGCACATGGCAGCTAGGAAGCATGGAGTACAGCTCGCACATGTAAGTCTACGGGGTGGGGTGTGGGGCGCATAAATAACACATTGGGGACAGAGGGTCACAGGTGATGCATCTGGGGGTTACGGATAAAGGGGTCATTTGTCCACTCACAGTAGACAATGGGGCTGTAGCCTGGCCAGCCACTGAGCAGGACCCAGCACGGGAGGGTGGAGCAGGGTGGTGAGACTCACAGCTGCCACCAGGAACCCCATGTCAACTGTGCCACCAGCAGCATGAAGATGGGGGAGACGATGCTGCTCTCACCTTATCTCACTGCCAGTTGCTCACATGCCAGGCCCTGGCTTTACCTGATCACCATGGCCTGGCTGCCACTGCTGCTCCCCTCAGGCTGTGGGGAGGTGGAGTGGCAGGCAGCATGGGCAGCCTGAGTGGAGTGGTGGTGGCAGCAGTGGCTGTGTCATGGCAGCAGGGTAGAAATGCAGTTAGAGGCAGGAGGAGATGAGGGCAGTGTGGTGCCCCCGTTCCATTACTCCTCATGATGCTGGAAGCGATGGTTCTCACCACCCTGCTCCACTCTCCTGCACCAGGTCTCACATACTGTGACCTGTAGGGGGTACAGGCAGGTCAGGAGCACGTACTTAGACTGAGAGAAGCAGAACTGAGACCAGTGGGGTCTAGGTGGGACCCGCCAGCCACTAGAAGAAATGGGTTCTCTCTAGGACCCTTGGGTCCTTTTTTGATCAGATATATCAAGGCATGACAGGGGAGTGAGAAGAGGAGCATACCTGGAGATGGAGCAGGGCAGGGGTTGCATGGCCACCAGGGATGTCACAGATGCCTGCAACATGAACCTTGCTACATTTGATGCGGTGGCTGGGAAGGCCATGTGTGAAGAGGGACTTAGTTTCCTGGGAAGAGAAAGGTCCCTCGGTCTGAATAAATCTGCCTAGATTAAGCAAATAAGTATAGCTCCCAACTCAACAGTGAGGTGGGATGGAGACCCAACTAAAGAGAACAAGGACTGTTCACCTGAGGCCAACACAAGAAGGCCTCTAGTTAGGACTGTGGGGAAACCATGGCCAAAACGGACACTGATTTCTGTTTTCCCTAAGGTCACGGTTTCCTGATTGGCTCCTGGATCTGTCGTCTGCCTTCTTTTAAAGTAGTGGAAGCATCAAGCCTGCTGTACTGAGACTACTTTAAGAAAAAAAAAATCCTTCTATCTACTTAGTTTATATGAAGCATGCCCCAAGTCTCTCATAAAAGGTCCTCTATGAATTTTTTGCAGCATTTCCACTAAGATGGCCTTTGAATAGATAGAATGACCTTTCTTCTTCCCTTCATTTTCTAAGTGCTGGTCCAACTTAACTGACTAAGAAAAAAAGTTGGGGTTTTTAAATCATAATGTGTTTTGTCAGGGCCATGATGAAAGGTGTCATATTTTGCCATTGTGCTATGATTTGCACTTCCACTAATGTTCATAAAGGCATCTTTTTCAGTTAACTTTTGGGTTTGCAATTTAGACCAGCTGATATTTACTGCAAAGCATTTTTTAAAATAGAACCGCAGACATACCCATAAACAAGAAGTAATATTCTAGTACATTTAAGATGGATGCAACGTAGAGAACTACTATACTAGGGCATATTTCTTTTCCTCCAATGTTATGCAGAATTAATGCTAACGTCTATGTTTTTCAAATGAAATATGAAGCACTAAAATGTATCTCTCAATCTAGAAAAATAAGATGATTATTCCCCAAGATTGTTTTAGTATTTAAGGCTTATACATCAGTCCTGACCTTTTCCAATCAGACCCTATTCTTATTTCATGCTACACAGTGTGCACATTACTGTTTATATATTAATATTAAACACATGCATTTGAGCATTGCTACAGGCTCAGCAACTTTTATTATAATCAAAGAGATTAAGTTGTCCTTTATCCACCCTTTACTGATTATTTTCAGTTATTTTTATTTTAGATTTACTTTCTTTATCACAGCCTTGAGCCTAAGGTTATTTAAAATAGTGAAAAGTCTGAAGCCTACATGTACATTTTTTAAACCTACTTCTCCACTTTTTCAGGACAGTGGTTTTATTTATATTTAAATTCAATTAAAATCCTTATAAAATCTCAGATCCTAACACCATTGAATGCTGGTGATATTGGTATCCAAAACTGGATGTTATAATGAAGCAAAACCAAAATCCTCAATCCCTAATTCCCAAAAACTGATTAAGTTCAAATCTGAATTTTGTCTTATCTGTCTACAGCTAATAACAATATATGCCCATAAGGGGAAAAAAAACTTTAAGCAAAATGCAAGCTTTCTTGGCAGATTTTGGAGGCCAAACACAAATGTAATTATGCAGTTTTACTACTGAAAACAATTAGGGTAGATTCATGAAGCAATTACATCAATTGCCCTGTGGCTCCTTCTGCTTTTAGCAAATGCCTACAATTTTATCTATGGTTTCAGCCATAATGAAACAGATGGATTACAGTTGTTTTGAACTGGTGGCTAATTTTTGGATATCTTCTTTGTCTCAGTAAGCTAAGCAGTGAAGGCCCATTAGTTTGCTAGGTAAACTATTAGCATACCTCTCAAAGGAAATGGGCATTTGTTGGTTACAAATGTCCAGTAACAACTTTCCAAGCTGTGCACATGAAGCATCAAGTGAATTGAAGACAAGGCTGCTACTTGCTATTTAGAATTTTGTAAATATTTAATAAGCTTTGTGTGTTTTTCAGCCAGCTGCTATAGCTTTTCAGATTCGGTGACTTCTGTATTTTTGAGTCAAAGTGTTCGTTCACTTTGAAATGGTGATTAGTATCTGCAGTCGTGTACTAGGACAAGCTAGTTACCATTTATATTATTTTAAGGGATCTCCTACAAGCCTTAATTAATTAAAAAATAGATGTGTTCCAATATCTAAGGCTTTGCTATTAGTCATCTTACAGACATTATATAGTTGATGGATGGCATGATCGCTTCTAGAAATCAGAACCTCGCCCTAACTGCAACGATTCTACTAATATAGCCAAGCAAATAAGCATTTCTAGTAATAAAAAAGTAAAGCTATAAGATAATTTAGTGAGAAGAATAGCTTGCAAAGTCAATATAAATGGCAGTGGTGGTATTTTACAGCCATATGGACAATGTAGACTATTTAGGCAAACTAAGATAGCAAGTATTTCACTAATTTGATGAGAATGATTATGAATGATGCCTGTATTTTACACGCTGGTGCTCTTTGGAAGTAGCTTTGGTCTAAGTTACTCAGTGATGCAGTTAGACAGTTTCTCTCTGCCCCTTAGTGTACTGGCCATGGAAAAGTGCAAGAGTGGGGAACACCTAGGAGGCAGGGCCTTTGGCTAGCCGGTGGAATTCACAAAGTCTGACAGACATTTGTGTAAGTGAATAGTCACATGCACTGGTTCCTGCTTCGTAACCGGCTGATGGAAACTTTTAAAAAGATGCAAAAGTGAAATGAAAGTGAATTAAAAAAAATAATGATATGCAAATAGTCCCATATGTACCATACTACCTTTATTCACACACAGAAATAAATAAATAAAAGACTACAGGGGTTGTAAACAATGGCCAGTATGCACGCGTGGAACAATCAGGCGTTTGGTCTGTCTTTCGGTATAGCATGCATAGCATAATGGTTCCATATTTCAGGAAATAAAATGAGAAACTTGGAAACTATGGCTGAACAGAATTTCTCCTAGAGATGCAATTATGCTTCTAAAAAAGAATTGTGTAAGCGATAATAAGCACATCTCCAAAATCCAAGTGCTATGCATTGTGTGAAACAATATAGTGAGACCATTTACAGTAACTGGTGCCATGTGATGATTCCCAGGAACTCTTCTAGGACTCCCCTGTATATGGGCAGAGAGATTATGAGTGAAGTTCCAAAGAAACTCAAATTGAGCACATTTGGAAGTCCTAGAATGGTATCTGTATAAGTGGTGGTTTGAATTTTCTGGAAAAAAAACAGGTTAGAGAGTCAAACTGCAAATTACAATATTTGTAATTATAAAATAAGACAGAGGGGAATCACAAAGATAAAATATTTTTGTCCCAAATACACGTGGAAGAGACTGCATTTCTATGTTGCACACTCTATACACAATTACAGGGTAATTTAAATGATTATCCTTGACAAACTATTTTCTCTACAAAATTGTGCTTGATTGAACATTGAAGGTTTAGATCACCTAGGTTAAAATTCAAGAAAATGAATCCAGTTGCAGAAATAGTTTGGTTACTAACATGCATTTTAAATATGAGGATAATGTTAGAGTACATTGCACACTAAAGACACCCTGCTTAATTGCCTTTAGTCTGTAAGCAGACACAAAGACAAAAAAGGGATAAACCTTTTTATTGTGGACTTGATACTTAGTGATACATAACTCCAATTCCCTATTACAGTGTTGAAATTATTGGGTTTCATTTGTTCAGGTTTAATATTTACGATGATAAATTATATCATAACAACCAAAATCATTTACATAAGAAAAAATATTTTCTATTGAGTATGTTATTCAATGCATGTGTGTTAATATTGTAACAAACTGCTGGCACTATTTGGATAATTAAAGGAATACTATCAAGTCAAAGTTGAACCAATATTTACACCTTGAAAACTTTTTACCAAACCTAAAACCAATAGGAAAATTTTCCATGAAAATAAAATGCCAATGAAATTTAAACTCAATTTTTTTTCAGATTGGTACATGATTTTTATGTCACTAAGAACCTAGTGGAATAGATCATGGGACTATTCCAAAACAGTAAGAATTTTCCATTGAATTTTCCAATGTCTTTGGAGCAAAACCTGTAAGGAAAAAACTTTAACTTATGGGCCTCGTTCATTCGGAGAACTATTCAACCACTGTACATGAAGACTATACTTAAATTGTATATATGATCTCCCCAATACAATATTTATGAAGCCAGACAAGGAGGCTGCTATTTGTAATTGAAATAATTGAAGTGCATGCGAAAATTGAGTTCTCTGAATGTTTCAGCTGACGGTAGTGAAACTACAGATTTCTAGGCACCTTCTAAATCTAGGTATAGATCTGATTCATTGCGTTCTTCTTAAGCCCATACCTACTTTTACCATTCTACTACTTCTACTTTGTCATAAGCTTAATGTTCTTCCAGAATTGTGCATGTCTGAGATTGTTGATGACAAGGTATTTAGCAGATTCGCTGGAATCTGCCATGGGCTGCGATGTGAATCGTGTCAAATAGTTTTCTGGTTGTTTTCAGGATCAGAACCTGGGTAACTAAATTAAATGACTGACACAGGTCAGCCAAATTATGTAAACTGAAATGGCAATGGAGCAAATCCATGAGAGAGAGCAATAGAAGGAGTTTCAGTACCAAGGTCTTGCAGCTCCTTGCTCAATTGAGTCTGGAAAACCCAGTTCTTTCTTTTCCTTTTTTTTTTTTTTAACTAATGTACAACCCAGTAAGGTGGTTTCTTATGAATGCAGTGAGACATCTCACATAATAGACTTAAATGGGAACTTAAAATGTTTGCTGAATTGGGTCCTAATACTCACACCCTTGTTACATAAAGTGTTCAGTATTAAGAGTGGATTCAAGTTAGAGGACTCAAGTTCATGAAGTTAGAAAACATTTACTTCTTTAAAACTTTATTGAACTAAAAACTCACTTGAAGAGCTAATAAACCTTCCTAGCTGGGGAAAAAATCATTTTATTGCTTTTCTTCTTGGTTGTTTATTTTTGTCTTGCAGGAAGGGAGGATATCTTTATCTTATTGCTGTGGAACTGTCTAGAAATAAATTAATCTACGAGCTCCCCCCCTTTTTCAAAAAAAATCTTTAATCCTTATAAAATTTCTGGTGCCATGATACATATCAGTAGGTTCTTCTGACTCTTCCAGCACTAAGCAGCTAAAGAAAATTAAATTCAGACAGATCAGGAATTAACTCTTTAGTGCCTAAGGGAGGAACTTGTAAGTATCAATGCCAACTTTACTAAACACAAAGAGTGCAAACAAGCATTCGCTTCACCTGACCTACAAGTAGGTAGTTTACTTTAACCTGCCTACACCTAGACCAGGAGCAGGCACGTGGACCAGTCCGCTGCTCCTGGGAGTGGCATGTGCATGCATTAGCCACTACCAGGAACTGAGTGCTGATATTGGTGAAATTAATGTGGGATGGGCAGAGGGGCAGGCAGGATTGTAAGGGGGCTGGTGAGTCCATGGGGTGGGGGGGTTGGGGGCTGAAATTAGTCCAGTTATGGTCAGGGGGAGTGGGATTAGCACAGCCCCTGGACTGTGCTGTGAATTTATGTAGGCATTCATGAGACTGGGTGAACCCTTCCCTAGATTGGGTTAAGCTGACCATGATCTAAGTTAGTGCACTTCCTGAGGTGAAATAATTTAGATCAGATGTATCATTTTTTTCCTGATTTAATCCCTCTGAATGCCTGCATGAATGGGCATTGAGACTGACCTAATCCTAGTTAGGTTGATATAACTATAATGACTATATGTGCCCAAAAACAACTTTGGTCCATTGCGTCTACTCAGAACCTGATTATGGACTGAACACCCTCACCAGTGCTTGCAAGTCACCTCTATAAGCCACTAAACTGGCTTATAGGAAATTCTAATAATTAGCTTTTCCAGTCTCCCAAGCAAGGAGACAACATTGTGTACTAGGCATCTCCACCATGTTCAGCAAATTGTTGTATGCATTATGCAATGGATCCTTGGAGCTAAAGTAGCAGGTCAGTTATTCCTGCTGTGTTAGTGTTAATATAAAATTCATTAATACATTGTCAGGAAATTCTAACTCCTGTTTAATCATTAAATTAATAGAGCAGCAAGGGAACTATTTCTGCATGACTCCAGCAACGAATCATGCAAGGAAAACACTCATGTTTCTAAAGATTAATGGTACCGCTATCCTCTTAGATCATACCTTACTTTTTAAAATTCCCATTTTGTTGGCTCTGGATTTAGGAGCCAGAGGCCTTGCTCCAGGGCAGGACCCACCCTCAAACCAACCACAGCCTTGCCATTCAGTAATAGGCAAGTTTATTGATACATAGTGATAACAGAAAAAAGTAATAAAAACAGTCAAGCAATTCTATTTATCTATGAAATCCTACGGCTGTCATCACAGTCGCATGACATTTGGCTAGGACACAATCTTCACTCTGAGGCTGTCTCTTAGGTGTCAGATGTCAACAGTCTGGAGGTGGGATGCTGAGGCCCACACCCTCTGTCCAATGGTGTGGATGAGATGGGATGGTGGTATGCTGTGGGCTTGGGGACCCTTCTTGGGGGATGGGGATGGGGAGGAGGAGAAGAAAGAACCTGGGCAGATGATGACAAGGAGAGATAAGGGAGGAGGGAGGGACACTTTGTTAATCTCAAGTCTCTGCTTTTGTATTCTTCTTCACTTCTGATGACTCCTCATCTGTGGCTATCTCTGCTTGGTTACCTCTCTGTGGTCACACACAAACATAGACTCCTGGCCCTTCTCCTAATTTGGCCTGTTTCCCTAAAATCAGTACCCAGGTATCCCTGCTCTGAGGTCTTGTTAGCTGGTGCCACTTTATCTTATGTTATAGAAGAGTGTAGTGCATATCGCCCTCTTTCCAGGCTATGTGTCCTTGTTGGCCTTGTTGTGTTAGACAGCTTGTCTCCTTCCAGGGCTATGAGACTTTGTGTGAGAGATCCAAGCGTCTTACAAATCAGTTAACCCCTTCTGCCCACCCTGAACCATTCTAATGTATATATATAAGCCAATTCCCAAAAAGGAAACCTTTAAATACCATCTCTACATCAACACATATCTCTAAACTGTGTAGCTGAAAGAAGAGATTGAGTTAAACCGAAATCCCAAACAGAAGATTCCCAAATCTAAACAGAGCTCAAAACTTCAAATTTTAGGTGAGATTTTCATTACTTTTGATGGGAGCTGAACAGTTGAATCTCTTTGAACAGGGATGGCCAAACCTGAGTACCACAAGTAGCATGGACAGCCCCATCAGGAGAGCATACAGGCAGCACTGAACCAGATAGGGCAGAAAGCAGACCAGGAAGGGAAAACAGGACAGGAAGCAGAAAGCAGAGCAGCAGGTTGAGCACAGGAAGGAGATCAAATTAGTATAATGGGTTCTGATCTGTAGTACGTTTGGCAAAATGGTTAGTTCCCACTGCCCTAAACTGGGGATTTTCAGCCAGGAATACACGTACCCCTGGGGGTGCTTGGGAAGGCCACAGCAGGTGCCGCTGCCGTTTCTGCCACTGCCATTTCTGCTGCGGTTGTGCTGCTGGCGCTTCTGCTGCCGCCGTGCTGCCAGCACTTCCATTGCTGCTGTGCCGCCAGCACTTGCTCCACCACAGTGCTGTTGACACACTTGCCAACCAGATGCTGGGGGACCCTCCCCCCCCGCTCATCGACTGGCTCTTGGGAGACCCCCCCACTCGCCATTCAGCTACTGGCACACCCGCCTCACCTGCCGCTCATTGACTGGCCATCGGTTGACTCCTTCCTTCTTGATCAGCTGTTGGGGGTACACTGACCCATAAAAAATGAAAACCCCTGCCCTAAACCATACACTCTTATTTTATGCCAATGTCCCTGTGAAACACTGCAGTTGTGGAATCATGACAAATCCTGTTCATTTGGTTCTGATCCTTTTGGTGCCCGCGATCCCAGAATGAGAGCCCTACTTTAGAAGGACTTAAAACTGTATTATTTAAAGTGTGAAAAAGTCTATTGAATTGAATAGGGTAAATGACAACCTCGAATGTCATAGGACTAGACTCCTGTGGTTAGTAGTTGCAGTTAACAGTAGTAGTCGTAAAGGACCTAAGCATCTAAGGATGAGGTGCTGCCAGGTCTACGTTAGCTGTCTGGCTCTGAAGACAGCCTTCAATTTTGAGTGAGGCACTGAAGCTCACTATACAGTACTTGGGGAAGACTAAAGTATGTATACACAACATCCTCAGTGCGCCCATCAGGGGCCACGCTGAAGTATGCCTCACTTACCCACTCCTGCTCACATGTACCAACCCAGAAATAAGGCACCACAGGCATGCCTGGTACTGCTCTCAAGCTCATTGTAAGAGTTTTGCTCTCACATGCTTTAGTGTGGCAATTCAAGCCAACCAATATTTAGTATGGAGGCAATAGCCTAGAGTTATCAAATACAGAAACACTGAGGAGAGGGGTGAGTCCAAAGTTGTTGATCCTCTTCCTCCCACCCCCACACACCCTTCCTTATGCCTCCATCAGGGTTCCTGAGAGGTACTTCACTTTTTAATGTCACCATTTCTGTCAGAGGCCCAGCAGAAGTCACTCATGAATATGTCGAAGTAGGGGAGAGGGAGAGTATGTGTGGTGGTACAAACTTTTTAAATAATGACCTAGCAATTAGAGCGAGAGCCATCTGCTATTCACTCCTCTGGTTGAGGTGATTCAAATTCGAGCCTTCCCTTTCCCAGAAGATTACTGGAACAATCAGATGCTAGGTTATTCTGCAGTGGCGGGGGACACTCTCTAGAAATTTGAGACTTCCTAGATAACAAAGCCAAGGCTTATTAAATCAGCAGAGGGAAATTATTTAGGCCTGGGGCCGCATAGGAAGTTTGGTGAGTTGTCACAGGCCGGATCACCCCCTCTCTCCCCTGCCACAACAACTCAGCGAAACTCCCTATTTGGGATGGGACCATGAGTGAGTTGGGAGTGGTATTCAGGAGCAAGACAGGCCAGCAGGGCCAAGATCATGGGGTGGCCCCTGCCCTGTTTGGGTGTAGGAATTATGCATGTATGTGTGTGGCGGGGTAAGGGCTGCCTGGGCACTAGGTTTGTGTAATTCAGTGGTACATTGAAAGAAAAGCATTTGAGGGGTCTTCAAAAGTAGTACATGTTCTTTACAGGTTGCCAAGCCCATCTTGAGTGTATCTCCCTTCATCAGGCCCAAGAAGATGTTTGGGAATGGAGCATTGCCATAGCATTTCTGCCTTTTCTTCCATAGAATCCACCCCCCACTCCTTATTTAAGCAAACTACTTAAATATTTGATCCATGTTTCTATATTAAATCATAGTTATTTAGGAACTATCACTTCTAGGACATTGTTAATATCCATGGTGGCCAAATCTGTACAACTCCCACTAGGAAAAACTTGCTACTATCTACATTTTCACTGAACAGGAGCAAGGCATGCAAAAGTCAATCAAGCAACCTGAAAATGCTTTGTGTCCTTAATAAAATAATAAAGATTTTAATATGAAAGACTAGATAGAAAATGACATCCATCTCAGATGGGATAATCATGCTATTTCAAACAAAAAATTACATAGCAACAATCACTTATCATTGTTAAAATATTTGCTCTTTACAAGCAGGTATATTACTAGTCACTTGTTTAATATCTTAATTTGTATATCAACATGACTTTTAGTGCTAAAAGCAAGCGTTTTTTTTTTTTGTTTCCTGTACATATCCTTAAGTGGCAAAATGTTATGTACAGAAAAAGAAAAGAGGTATAATGTCTGATGAGGGGAGCTATTGATATAAAGAAGAGATGAAATATTCTGTGCAAGATGTAACAATTTTCTTCTCTCATTTTATTCCTACTGTGAAAATATATCAAAGAGATGCATACTAATAATACACTGAATACAAATTTATATGCTGGCTGTATGTGATCAGCAAAGCATCCAATCTTAGCTGCCATCAAAGCTTCCTCAGAGATTCCTGACTCATGATCAGCTCAGCATGTACTGTGAAAAACCTTGTTTAATATTTTCATTTAAGACTTCATATTTAATATTTAAGTGTTTAATGGGCAAGTCATGTGAACCAACTTTAAAAAAAACTTGCCTATATCAGGTAATTATCTCATTGACTTTTTCAGAGATGCTTTCTGCTCCCAATGGAAAAACGGCAATCACTGTTCAAGCTTTGGGAACTAATACAGATGGGGTAGCTCTTCTAGGTGCACCCCGTACTAATGCACATGCAGAAGAGACTTACCTGAAAGTTTGGAGGAAGCACAATTTTTCCAGAAGACAGCTGGGGACAGAGTAATAAGTGCTATAACCTTTCATTCTGTTTAGTGTGTGCTGTCATGGAGCTATTTAGGGTTTATGGCTCTTTGAAGTGCCTAGAAAGACTATTTCCCCTTGTCTGCATTAGCTTTGCATTGAGGACAAGGATTATGCCTCACTCTGGCACATGGGTGCAAACATGCATGGAAAGCTCTTGTCCTGTTTTAGCTGTTGTGAGCTCTCACAGAGCTAGTTCAAATCTGGCATTTGCTTTTGTTCAGTCTTCATTCTGTTTTTGATTTTAAAGTAAGAAGGAGAAACTACTAGAAGGAGACTCAAGCTTGGAATGTCTTTCCTATTGATCATTTTACCAAGCATCCAATCGCAAGTATCATTATCATCATTTCTGATCATTGGTAAGAATGATACTTCACTGGCATTTCCTCTTTATCCATGCATTCTTGTCAACTCAGGCAACTTACAGTCCTCAGTAATACCTGTTACTGTTGATGCTGAGTGCTGGATTGTGGTTAAATAATCTGGCAACCTCTCGGGCCAGAGGAGCATCTTAGAAGGGGGTACTTGTCTTATCCCAGTGGAGGAAATGATGCCAAAATGTTGGAACTGAGGTCCATTCCATGATGGGATTGATGGGCTCTTTAACCCTGGTCAGCAGCTAGTCTAAGAATGGAGCTGCAACACATGGACAAATGACCTCCTTTGTTCCAGCAGTGCTGCTTCCAAGCATGCTGGCACGTGCCTTTCCTTTGGATTAAATCAGCAAGGCTGAGAGACGGATGATGGCGTATGGGCAGCTCCGTGTCTCCAGATACTGTGGCACTCTGGAGAGGTCAGTCCAGCTTCACTTTATCTTTCAAGTGAGGATTTAACATGGGAAGCAGCAGGCACAAGTTAAGTTCAGTTCGTTTGGTGACGAGAGGGACACTGTGGGTTTCCTCTGCTGGTGAGAGAGATTATTGGATCTCATTAATTGCCCACCTAAAGCTGGGAGAGCCCCAGCCAGCAAGATGCGGATCTGACCTGGTCTGCCTGTCCCAACAGGTGCTTGGAGCCAAAGCTAAGCTGTGTTTCCAATGAAGATCTGTCAACCTTTTCACCCCTGTAACTCTTTCAGTTTTTACCTTCTACTTTCCCTCTTAAATTCCACCTAACTCCCTCAAGATGTGTTCTTTAAATAAGTTTTCATTACAAAACATGCCCCATACCTCTGCTCCACCTAAAGGGTGTGACATTGCTTCCCAATCTTGCCTTCATTCACTCATATCAGAGGTCACCACCTTGACCTTGTCAACATGTTATGATGCATCTATTTTGTAGGTTTTGTTCTGTCATCTGATCATTGATCACTTTTCCCCCTCTTTAGAATGGATATGCCAATACCAATTAGTCTAGAACTGCTTGTTATTTTGTGACCTTTAAAAAGGCCATGTATCATGATTTATTTGCTTCTGCTGTGTGTGTTCAGATGTTGTTTTGCTGAGGTAGGGACATGGGCCTGGCCTGATTTGGTTATTCATTTCCTTTTTCCCCCAAATCAGAACTCATCAAGAAATATTGACATTCTCACTGCAAGGGAGATTAGTAAATGTTACTTGGAGAGCTGCTCTCTTTGATTTACTGATTTTAATGGCTAGCGGCAACTCCTCAAGCCCTTAAATCATGGAGGGAGAGAGCCCCAGGCACCACAGAATGAATGTGGTTCTTCTTCGCAACACGATGATAGGATCTAGGGAGAGTATAGGAGAGAGGTGGGGTTGTACATGCCGAGTGCTTTAACATACTGTGTAATGGAACTCCCTGTGTGTCTGATTAAAACAGAAGAAGTGAAAGGCAGGTTTGCCCTGATGAGTAAGAGAAGGTGTAAGTAATGGTACTTTGCTTGCTTCAGGTCGAAAGCCAAGGGAATGTTTTGACTTTGTTCACTGTACTTGACATTGTGCTTGCTTTGTCAAATGCCATCAGACATACTGGAAGGCAGATTCTTATGTACAATCTAGTGAAGAAATTAGCATTAAAAAAATCGAGATAGGAATAAGAAGACTTTTGAAATAAGCAAGAAGATATATTCAACCAATACATATTTTACTGCTAGGACTTGGCCTCTAGCTACATGGAACTGTGTCACAACATCCACTTCGAGAAAACTTTAAACTGGTTATAAGTGTTTTGGATGGAATATTTGTTTCAGAAAATCCCACTTTATCAAAATCAAATCTTCCTCCTGTTAGTTGTTGATTTCAACAAACTTGCATCTAGAAGAGTCAAAATGAAATATTTAAATCCTATCTAAACTTTTTATTTATGACTTATTTGGAACTGAACTATACTTTTAAAATCCATATGCCCTTTTTATTTTGAAATATACTGAGTACTTTATATTTAAATCAAAAGAAAAGAAAAGCAGATTGAAAATTGTTTTGAAAACAGGAATTTTTGAACTTTCACATTTTATTCCATCACAGAATTTCCCATGAGAGTGCAGAACCCAGGAATTGTCTAGCTCAGACTAGCAATCTATGTACTCGATTACTCTGCCTCGTATAACGGCCCAGGGTTCTTTAGGAAACAGCATATGAAACCCTTCAAGTTATGGAATAATTTCTTTCGATGGAACAAGTCTTCATAACCTTTGTACCCAAAGAAAGAATTTTCTGAACTGAAGCATGATAGCTAATACCCGCTCCACAATTTATTGCACAAAAATTAGAATTCTGTTTTTTCTTATTTTCCGTGTATATGTCCAATCCTTTTTCAAATCTGGTTATTCTCCTGGCCACAGTAGTGTTTTGTGGAACATTGTTCCATATGACTCAAAACTTCATTGCATGTTTAAAAAAAAAAAATCTGCTCAACTGTTTGTTTAGAATTTATGCATTTGTTTGATTGTATTTGACAGAACAAGGAGCAATGGGCTCAAGTTTGCAGCAAGGGAAATTTAGGTTGGATATTAGGAAAGCATTTTCTCAGTAGGAGGGTGGGGAAGCACTGCAGCAGGTTACCTAGAGAGTTGATGGAATCTCCATCCTTGGAGGTTGTTAAGGGCTGTTTCACCGAGGCCCTGGCTGGAATGATTTAGTTGGGGATGGTCCTGCTTTGAGCAAGGGGTTGGACTTAGGGTTGGATGAGGCCTCAGGGAATCATCTAATTTTCTATGATTTCTATGTCCCCAAAAAAGGCTCAGGGTGGCTTACAATAAAAACAAGATAAGCCAATAAAAATATAAAAATTAAAATTAAATAGTGAAAGATAAATCTGTTTCCTAAATAATACCCCAAGCATAACCATGTCTTCCTACCACCTGCCCAAACAAGAAGATCTTATAATAATCCTACAAAAGATGGCTTGGACTCCAATGGGCTTTAAGCGGGGGGGGGCTTCTAGAACTGAGGAGCGACTACCAAAAATGACTTCCTATGTACTTTTGCTGAAAAGACTTGGCACACTGATGGAACTTGCAGAGTATTGCTTTTGGCTATAGGGATTGTGCTGGCACAGAAAAGGGAGGAAGCAACTTGGGTATGTTGGGTTCAAGCCATTTTCTCTTTCTTTCTTTCTTTCTGTTTCCCAGGATTTTCTCTCATATTCTAATTTTTTAAAGAATATTTAATATGTCTACATGGGGGAAATGGTTTACAAGCACTTCAAATGATTCTAATATTTCAAAAATAAATTACACTCTTTAGGTCTTGTCATAACAAAGTGATTATGAGACCCCTCTCTCGGGTAAGTATTGATGCTGATGTTCTTATGTTAATCTGCTTCTCTTGACTGTTGTAGTCATGTTCTCTCTCTCTGTAATTCAAATATACTTCACAGGAGAGTGAGTTGCCTTGGGGCTAAATATTAATATAATATTAACTAGAGGTGCCACAAACTATTTGACCCAACAGCATGCTCAGACCTCTCTTAGAATGGGACCTGGAGGCCACTTTTTCTAACTGACTCATAGGAAATTAAAAATAAAGGCTGTGAAAAGACAGCCTAAGGAAAACATTATTCAAGAAAAGCTGGTATTTGGTACTTGTTTTCGATTTTAGGAGCCCTCGGGATAATAGAACCTTATTTCAAGATAGGTAGTTGCCTACATGCCAATCTGAATATTTGCTCGTTCGGATAAAACATTTGGTTTGCCAGGAGAAATACATGCACACCGAGCAAGTTTCCATGGGATAAACCCTGGAGTATAGTGAATGGGGTATAAACATAAATTCTGTCCTTCAAACATAGGACCAGGTTGTATATACCTTACAATAGGGAATAGTAAGTCTTTATGCTAGTCAGACTGAACAAAGTGTCCTTATTTGGTACTGCCAATATCTACCACGGGGTGGCCCTGACAATTCATGTAACTGATGTTTAGCCATCTTGAACTTGCACACTTCAGCATCACAACTTTCAATACTGAAGCTAATAGAGACTTCCTCCAGCTGAAAGTAAATACTTAGCACTGTTACAGTTGCTGGGACTTTCATGGATCAGATGAGAATATTCCAAATGCAACCAAACATGTCATTTACTAATATACCTCCCAGTGGCAAATGGGTTATAGAAAGTAATCTGTAATGCATAAGAATCAATTATCCCTACAACCTCTACTCATTTATGTTCCACTGGAGATTCAGGAATATGCACCCAGGAAGCTGCAAAACTTCAGGAGTTTTAGTAGATGAACTACCTAGATCCAGTCTTTAATAACACTGAATTAAATAATGTTATGGATGAATTAGCCACAGTTTAATGGGTAAAGCAAATTGTTCCTAGACATTACAAATAGTAAATCAAACACGGAGTACCCCGTGGTTATACCTTCAGTACCTTTAGCCCTGCTCTACATCATTAAAACCTCTCCTGAATTCATTCTCAATTCAGCTCAGAAGGGAAAAGGTGATTGTTGCCATCAAACTAAGGAAAGTCTCACTCAGCAGTAAAAACAATGCTCTACTAGCTGATATAGCCCTTAGTGGTAGAACCCCAGCAAAGATACCAAGGGCTATTTCTGAAAGTGTTTTCTGTGATGCACTGAATTGGACTGAGATCACCAACTGATTCACAAAGGCTATCAAACAGTTAACACATGGAAATAGCCTTCAGCTGCAACTGAAATAGGCGCTCTCTCTGACTTACTTATGGGAGCCAAAAAAACCCCTGAAACCTATTTCCATTCTCCTGAATTATCTAGACCCCAAAGGCTGCAAATCTAACGTTATAATCATTGAATGTGATTTATAGTTCTTTCTCTCTCTCATCTGTAGTGCAGCATCACAACAGAAAGGTCCATAGCCAATTACATGTCCATGCAGGGTGAAGAAGAGAGGATACTCTGTTTCTTTTGCATAACTTTCCAAAGGGCCATTCAGAATTTCAGTGAACCACAGGGGACTGTCATGACGTGATCTGGCCAGAAGGGGAAGGAAAGTAGCCAGAATCATGAATCCATAAATGCTCGAACCATCTCTGCTTGCCAGGATGTCAGAAAGCTTTCTAGATGCCTTTAAAAAATGTGTCAAAAATTGTTCTTTTCCTCTGTACAACTGGGTATAAGAGGGACTGTGTCATTTAGAAAAAGAGAGGAGGAAAAGTATAAAGTGAAATCACAGGTGAAAAATGCTAGTCACACCACTTACTGTACTTCTGAGGACTCTGATTATGAGGATAGTATAGGAACCTGAACAGAGCAAATTACATCCTTATATTTGTCCTGTGTTAGTACTGGTTGTCTGTTCTCCTTTATTCATGTTATGCCTATACGTTACAGGTTTCAAACCCAGATTATGGCTAAATGGAGATACCAGGTTTACAAACCCATATTATTTTTTTGTGTCTGTGGAGCGCACTAAAGAGAGAGAAGAATTCTGGGGATGAACTGGCAGAAAGTAGCCATAGGAAATAATGCATGCTTTTCATGGTTTCAGTTCAATTACATTATTATTTTATTATTTATTATTATCTAATAGAACCCAAAAGCATGACTCAGAAGGTGGAGCAATTTGTGGTAGGCACTAGGCATAGGATAAATCTTCTTACTATAAAGTGCATGCAACAATTTCTTTAAGAAAAATGATACACCATCTAAGTGATCCAGATAGAAGAACTGCTATTTATCTCACAAGTCAATGGTATGGAGTGTCAATTTGTGCTTTGAAAAGAGATGACATAGCTCTCAATAACTTATATAACAGGCATGGATAACATGCAATAGAATAGAAGCTTTTTCTCCTTTGCCTGAAGAAGGGCGTTTGTGCCTGAAAGCTTGCAATTAAAGAAAATCTTTTTGCAAAAATCTAGTTGGTCTAATAAAAGATATCACCTCTACCCTGATTGCTTATGTAATAGAAAAGATTTGTTGATATATATA
>NW_017728910.1:11501769-11511850 GCF_001723895.1 Crocodylus porosus | reverse complement strand
AAAAAAAAAAAATCTATATAAAACTCCAAATATCAATTTCAAAGTACAGAACAGACATTGTTCAGTGCGTCTTAGGAGTATCTATTGAAATGAACAAAAAAATCAGGATCCTTCCAAAACAGCTATAACATTTTTGTGTTAACCCACAACTCTGTCCCAATAGGTGTATCTGTATGAGAAGCATTACTGAACAGTAGAGTAATCGGCTGTGCAACAGTAGACTAATCTACTGCACAGTAAAGTGTCACCATCTAGACATACATGGCATTCACTGTGCAGTTAGCTGGTACCTGTAAATAGAGTAGTGCTTGTGCAAACTTTGATCAGGAGCAAATCAGCCACACCAGCATGAGGACAGGGGAGTTCTCTCTGATCCTGTTGCTGCTCAGGTCCCAATTCCCCCCAGGAGCTGAGCAGCACTGGGACTGGGGAGTTCTTTGCTTCCCCGCTCAGCTGGGGGTCACTGGCATGTGTCCCAGGAGTAGGAGAGCTTCCAGTGAGCCCCCTGCTGGGTGACGAAGCCCTGATGGTCATGGGGCATGCTGGTAGGTGTGTGTCTCAATGCACGTGGGACTGGAAGAGCTCTGCCAGCTGCAGTGGCAGCTATCTTCCAGTCCTGTGCATGTCAGGACCCCTCCCAATGTGCATGGGGGCCAGAAGACAGTTGCTGGTACAGCTGTCAGAGCTCTCCTGGCCCTATGAACATCAGGATAGGCCCCTATGTCCTCTGCCAGCCCCTGGGCTACCACCCTGGGGGAGCCTTAAGTTTTTTCTGGGCTGCTCCCATTGGATTGGAGATTTGCTTCCAACAGGGTGCACGTGTACATGCACTCCTGGGCAGTAAGCCTATATAGCATTAATAGCACATGTAGATGTGCCCAATTAATTACAGTTGTGATAGTAATGGTAAGTCCAACTTCTTTTGTAAAAGTGGAGAATCAGGTATATATGGTCTCAAGTTATTAATGTGTTAAGGTCAAATTCTGAAGCCTACAAAATGCGGTAGAAGAGGACATGGGTGCCAGAGTATGGAACACAAAAGAATTTTGCTTGGCACATGTGCCTCAGGGCAGACAGTGAGGGAGTGGGGAAAGGGTCAGGGCTGTGCTGGCACAACCAGTATTAGGCCCAACACATCCACCCCAGCATGCCAACATCTTACAAGTCAAGGATGTGAGTGTTTTTAGCTTTCTGCCCAAAAATGTTGCCAACCCCCGTTGTAGAATAATTTATTCCATAATCAGGCCAGGGAATCTAAAGAGACCATCATTTTTAAGCCAGCTGTTACATAATGCAAGGAAGGGTATTAGAATTGGGCTTTAAAAAAAAGACTTTGAGGAACAATCCCATCCTTGTGGGAAACTGGGGCTAGAAAACAGAATGCTGTTTTGTACTTTATATAGTTTGGCTAAGCGTCTTCAATTGCTGAAATAAATGGGAATGTAAATATAGGATGATTAGTTTGGATATTTGAAAATGCAAATTATTAGAGCAGATTGGATTTTCCTGAGAGCATTTCTATAATTATTTTAAGCATAACCTTTAGAACACCTGATGAGCTTTTTGAAAGATAAAGTATTTTAACAGAAGTTACATTCAGGGTCTGATGAAGCCCCTAGAAGCTCTGCCTTTGCTTTCAATGGGATCAAGGTCTTCTCTTGGGCTGGGGCAGTTCTCATGCTCTTCTGATGGCACGATGGCCTTTGACAACTGGCAGAAGACTCCCCTTGCATAGTCAAATATCTGGGTGGAGCAGAGATACCTTGGTGGCTCATGTTCCACTATTTCTCCTCCTATCCAGTGTAGAGATTGGTCAAAAGAAAGGTAACATAGCTAATATGCTTCTATACAATGGAAGTTCCTTACTGCTAAGAGGAACTAGTATGCCTAGCATACCTGCACTCTAAATCTGCATATTATATCAGTACTGGGGCCACCTCTGCTTTAGCTTTACACAGTTTTCTTCAAACCTCATTACAGGACCTGGGTGTTTGGGTACCTTTCTTGTTTTTTGTGCAAAAAGGGAGTATGAGAAACTCTAGTATTAAGAAAATCCTATTTTGTTCCATTAACAGGTTATTACAAAGTATATTAAAACCCCTTTCTTTTGCCTGTAGATTAATCTGTGAAAGGAAAGCACAGCACCCCACCTTCTTATAGGGGAGATAACAGTGCTCAAGAGGAAACACTTCTGGGAATCTCTGGTTAAAAGAAGCTACCAGTAGTATGACTCGGGGAGTGGGAAGGGAACAACTGGGACAGTAGCCCAGGACAAAAATTCCTGTGACCACATTGGCAGCTGATTAGATTGCTATGACTGGCACTGAAGGACCTGGCGCAGCCTCAGGTGGCACATGGCTGCTCGGGGAGCAAAGTTGTTCAGCTGTGCCTCTAGAGACTCCAAGAGTTAAGTTTTCAACTATTGGCTGCCAAAGAATGAAGATTACCTTGGTACCAGAAATGAAGGGAAAGCTGTCTATAGGAGAATTCAATCATTTGTATCCTCTTTTGCTCCTGAAATCATTTTGCATCTAGAGAAATACTGAGGGAAGAAAGAGAAGAGAATGGGGATTTACAACACATATGCTTAAAGTAGAGATTAACTGGAAAACATTTTTGTTCCTTTCCCACCTGCTACTGATAGCTGCTACTATTCTCAGTTTCAATTTTGCCAGAATTCAGTTTTGTGGCAATGGAGATCCGTTTAGTAACATAGATGAAGCATAAGTTCACTCCATTCAACTGTTGTAAGGTGGAGATCTGCAATTATGTCCGTGTGGATTGTTGAAACAAAATTTTGAATATGGATGCTGCCAATGCCGGAACGCAGTTTGACTGTGAGTGGAAAATGCCATACAGGATTAGAACTGCCCTTTCTATGACTTTTGAGCTTGTCGATCAACCATGACCTAGTTTTCTGTGTTGCTCATGTGCAGTAATAACCAAGCCCTGGTCTGACGCATGCTCACTGCTTCTGTAGCATGAGGTAATCTGGCTAGAACTTTCTGTTTGGAGAATGATTTGATTGGCTATTAAATTCATATTTAAAGCTAATGAGCCCCTCCTTCGGGGGGAGATCACGCTAGCTGGAGGCAGAGGCTGGTGCTCCAGGGACTGTCTCTCAGTCAGGCTTTAGGGCCTATTGATCTCCTCTCTCGATTGGCACTTCGTGCTACTTGATTGGATTGTGGTTTTGATTTCCTGGTCTCCAACTGATTTTCACCGACTACGATTACCTATCCCTTGCGGGGTAGAAAGCAAGGGCTCACTGTGAACCTCGTGGGCCAACAGACCCCTTTGTTGTATTTGTTGTTACTGTAACTGAAGATATCATTTCCTACTCATCTAAGCATAAGTTAAATAAATTTCACCTTGTTCAAGAAACCGCTACGCTTCTGTGCCTCAGTTCTCCTCACCAGAAAACCCAGCCTGTTTTCGTGTTCAGTTGCCACCCTGGCCCAACGTGACACTGGGGCTTGGTTCATCCCCCCGGGACATGGATCAGCTCTGAGACCAACTGAGAGTGACACTGATGTCAGTGGGTTTCCTTTATGGGCAGCAAGGTCCATTCACACTGGTTAAAGTCCAAGACCAATGCTAAGTTTTTTACTTAATACCTACTGCTATGTTGCCCAAGTTCTGCACAAGAATAGGGCACATAAGAAGTCATTTTTCCCAGACAGAGAATGACTACCTGTAAAATTTCCCTACTCATTCCCAGGATCATCTTATAAGAGTTGCCTGTCACCTTTCCATCTACAGAATAATGAAAACAATTATTTCAGAATATGGCTGAAACAACAATGCTAAGCCCTTTTCACATATACAACTGTTAGAAAGCAAATTTATGGAGGCAACAGTGGCTTTATTATTGATCAAGCTCCTGAAGATACACACTGTTAATGGGCAATTAACAGTACCCTAATTAGCCTGAAATTGCTGGAGATGGTGGGCAGACTACTCTAAGCATAGGCCTACAGCCCAGCTGCACTTATCATATGATAATTAACCGTGAAAGCCATGCCAAAACCACAAAGGACACAAGTAGAAGGGGTAATAATTAGTTATATTATTAAGAACAAAGCATAACAACAATAACAACAACCAAAACCTTTACCTACAACACTGAACAAGAATACAACCCTGAAGGTGCCGGAAAGCAATGTTGCTCTCTGTCTATAATGCAGCCACAGGCTGCAGCTTCACTGCCTCCCACAACGACCTTCTCAATCAGTCAGTGTCCCAGTGGTTTGGCCTCCCGGGGCCCTTGCTCTTCTCAAAGCCAGACGTGCACACGAGGACAAGGGAACTCTCACCCAACAGGTTCCCTCTGTACATCCATTCCCAGCTTGGCGATGACATTTGGCTGCCTCAGTCCTCAGGCCAACACACCAGAACTGTTACACCTGCCCTTCCCAGACAGGGGGTCACTCACACATGCATAACACCTGTGCCCACACACACACACACACACACACACACACACACACACACACACACACACACACACACACACACTGGGACGAGATCAGTCACAACCCTAGGATCTCACTCAAACAGATGCAGGGGACCAAGAGACAAGACGCGTAGGCAATGGAGACAAAAAAGACCAGCAGCCCCATGAAGACAAGGACCACAAAGTTTTTGTCAACAGCCACATGTCAATCAGCCCTTCAACCAATCAAGTCTTGGTGCACACAGCAAGCACACTGTTGTGCTCATGGCCTTTTCAGCCTCTGCACCTGACACTTAGCTACCAGGCGAAATAGTTACTTCATTTTGCCTCATAAGCCTTCCCACACTTTCTCTCTCTGCACACACTTCTAATCAATGCACACAATGCACCATCTTTTGCTTTCGGCACGGTACTCATCCACACTCATTCATAAATTCAAGATGACCAGAACCTTCCCTTGAGCTAATGCAGTAGGTCATCAAATATACCAACAACATATGCAAAGTGTTAACCAGCACACAACCACCAATATCCCAGGAGGGTATGGTTGCACTCAATGTGCCACTTCCAACATTTAAATTGTATATTTAATTTAAACCAATAATGTATAAAAATACAACATTTAATTATGCATAATTTTGATTAAATATACAGTTTAATTCAATATATAATATACTGTTAGTCATTCTATATATAACAACTAATATATATAATATATTATTGACTAACATGCGTCATACATACATATATGTATGCATGTATGACGCATGTTAGTCATTATAGATACAATGACTTTATACTGATTATATATAATGATTAACATTAAGATTTCTACAGGAGGATGATGCATACTTGTAAAGTTTTAAGGTAATGAAGAACTGCAAAACAGTATTAATAACAGACCATTTAAAACACATTACTGTAAGTACCATCTGAAGTGTCTTATCACAATTAGTTTACATACAGACATTTTCTAATTAACCTACAAAACCAAGAGAAATCCTCAGTAGCCAAGCATCATTCCTGGTTAATACTCTGTATATGTACTTAGCGCTTATTAGCAAGCAGCGAGGTACATAGATTAAAGAAAGAACACCATAAACTACTATGTTAAAGCAGGTGTCCATGGGAGTTATTACACAGACTCTTCCAAATTCTTTTTCTTGGTGGGCAAGTTTTGACTCTTGGAAAGGCACAAGATGCTTTTGTTTGTTTTGCATTATGCGAGGTTTTGGGATAGAGAAAGTTCTGGGAAGCAGGGAACTATAAAGCACAGGAAGTGGTTTGCTCTTTGCTTTCAGCTCCGAGTAGAATTGGACTGATACATTTAAAACAAAGCAAGTTACAGCAGAATGTACCTACATTCAGTCACCAATTTCTCTTCCATTGGAAGCTGACCCGACAAAACCCCAGATATCCAAAGAAAAATGGCATGGATGTCAGAAGAGGTAGCAACCCTGTTCTACCACCATATACTGTCAGCTAATCTATGTCATTACTTCTTTACTTTGTCATTACAGAAAATAAAGAATGTAAGGCCTTGGCACAGGGACAGGAACCTATTTCAGCCGTGTTTTTTGTTCAGAGTTAGATGATTCCTCTTTCTCATTTATCTCTGACAAGTGCAATATTTACGAGTCAAAGACTTATGCACCTTTGCAAGAAGGTCTCATTCCTGGATCAATAGGCTACTTCTAGTACACCAATATAATCCATTCTCCTCTATTAGGTTATCACCATTCATGAATCAGAAATGCGAGTGTACAATCTAAGCCCTTTGTTACCTGTTGGTAATTCTTCCTGCAGTTTCAGGTCATTTCTTTTTTTTGTTTTTTTTTTTGGCATCTCAGCCTTTTTCATATCCACTCTAACTCCATGCTAAGCCTTCGCATTTTTGGCTCTCTGCCCAGTGCCTAGCCTTCGATAGGGAGGAAAAAACATCATATGTTTTACTGACCCTTTGGTACAAATAAACTCTTAAAATTTCAAACTATCACAGTCATTTTAAAGAGCAGAAGACTTGTCACCTTTGCTAGAGTACCAGTGCAAGCAATAGTGCTTTGTAGTTCCACAGTGTTTGACATTTTATGTGCTACAAATATTGACTCCAATAGTCCCCTGACAGATCACAAAAATTAATTTTGTGAATTATATTGGCAGCCTAAGTAGGTTCTTTCTTTTTCACTTGAACAGACCGTTCTAATGTATTAACTCAATCCTGAGGAGTTTGACAGTTTTCCTAGTTCTACTTACAGTACCAGCATATATTTTGATACCTAAGGGCTGATAAACGGCATCAGGGGTTATGTGAGACCACATTATTTAAAAAAAAAAAGTCCAACCTGCTTTATTGCAGCCAGAGCCCCCACATAATGGCACTTAGAGTTAGAAATCACACTCTGAAAGAGCCCTGCTTTAATTTCACATCATTACAATGCTCCAGCATAAAGGTATTCCCCCCCCTGCCTCCCCCCTGAAAACATGGCAGTTTTAAAATGCTTCTGGAGTTCTTGTGATTTCCCCTCGGGTTTGCAGACTTTTAAAGTTCAAATTTTCAAGCTTCTCTCTGAAATGGTAACGGCTAGAAATTTAAGGATCTTGGGCTGTTTAGAAAACTCCACATATCAGAAAAATGAGGTAAAAAGCATGAGATTTATCAAACTGTGCGTTGTCTGCGAATTTGTAGGAAGACAAGAAAAACAACTTCATTAAAGGTGTTTAATGTTTAAAGTTGGACCCCAGCTTCATTCAATTAACACATCTAAGAGCTATCTATCAATAGTTTATCCAGTGAAAATCATTCTTCCTGACCTCCAGGAGATTATACATAGGCCTTTTTGCTCACATACCCTATGGGGATTTTGGTAAGGAAGGAGGTGAGAGGAAACCTAACAGCCGTGTTCATGAACAACTCTTTCCCTTTTCGAGGGGCCTGAGGAAGATCCCCGTTCCCCTTCAAAGTTTCCTTTTTTTCTTCCTGCTGCTTTATTGGCACTCTCAGAAACAGTCTTCAGCTGTATCAAACAACCTATTTCTCTCAGGTCTTAAACCCCCCCACAAACTTTGCACCATCTCTATTTTGTATTCTGTCCTTTACAATATAACCTCTTTCAGATTTAGATTCCTATTTTGTATTTTCATATTATTACTCCTATTTAGACCCACCTCACTATGGCTAGAAATGGTTGTTTGCGAGGCATGCACTGTAATTTGTGTCTCCTGTCCCTACCTGCTCTCTTTGAGTTGGATCAAAGTACTTAGTGTGAGAAGTCCACGGTATGTCATTTACTGCCACTTCCCCTACTGTGCATCACTGCCTAGCCTGTAGGGGGTCAATGGGATCATGTATGCCCCGCTGCCAGCCTAGGCACTTGGTTCTTGGAAATCCTCAATCATCTCGTTTAGTACAGGCCACTGCTAGCCATCTTTTGGTTACTTCAGCTTTTTGGTTGCCAAACAAAATTCTCTGAAAAGGGACTTTCTGCCCCTCTCCCCCAATTTATTCTTTGCCTTATATGGTCTTTGATATTGGAAGTGTAGGATTAAGTAATATTCTTCTCAAACAAGCTGTTCAGAGAGGAGCATTGCAGAATCCTATGTTATGTATTGTAGAAGCAGCTGGAACTGACCATTATGCATTCCTTTCAAGACCCAGAAGTCTACAGCTCCTGAACACTACACACACAACACAGTGGGGATAGGTGAGAAGGCTGTACACATGAATGAGCCCAAACCTGGAGAGCCCAGCAGCACCCACACACCAATCTCTTGGTTTCTATGTAAAATAGCAGGGAGAAGACTCCAGAACTGCTGACTTCCTGGGTTCTTGCTACAAGTACATTTCTCTTGTCATATGTGCTCCATTTCTTCAGGGAAGAAGGAAAGATATCAATATCTTGCCCCTCCTGCAGATCATTTATTCAGCCCTGGCCAAGGTTTTTCAAGAGAAAGAAGGCGGGCAGGGGACCAACACTAATCTACTCTTTGTGTTTTGCCCTACCAGTGGGCTATCCAGTTATGTCCAGATATTTGCTGAGACTCTCCTTAGCTCTTATGTGGCTGAAGAGGAGTAAGGAAGTTTATTTGGGGACCAAATCTAATTGGATTTCTTGAGGGAACAGGTAACACAAGGCACACCTTTTTTTCCTGCAAACCGTTATATTTACTGCACAGAGGAATATGTTAAGCCAAAATCCTGGAAAAAATAGACCTGAATACTGGCATACACATATGCCAGATCTGATAGATTCTATTAATTTAAAATACAATTGTTTCTGAAACTGTATTTCTTTCTTGAAACAGTTACAAAGTTGGAGGGAGGGGATACTCTGTGCATAAGAAGACAATGAGTGACATACTGACAGGTGAGAAATTAGTAGGTAATAGTTCTTAGTTGGTAGTAATTCTGCAGTAGAAGATAAGAGCTTAGACATCACAAGAGAAGAAGTAGAAGAAGCTATCATCAGAAGCATGAAAAAGAGGAAAAGCAACTGGCCTGTACAATATACCTGCAGAACTCATAAAAATATGAAACAAGACAATTGACATACTGTACAAAATCTGCAATACAATATTGAAAAGAAAAACTTGGCCAACGCAGTAGACAAAAATAAATGACAATCCCTATTCCCATGAAGAGGAATCTTCACCAATGTACCAAGTTCTGCACCATTAGCCATATCAGTTATTCAAGTAAGGTGCTTCTTAGAATGATACTCAATAGGCTTAAGCCACAAATAGAGACTGTATTAGCAGAAGAACAAGCTGGATTCAGATCTTGAAGAAGTGTCTTGAAACAGATCTTCAACCTCAAAGTCATGTGTGAAAAGTACCATGACCACCAAAAAAAAATCCATTATAATTTCATAGTCTTTTACAAAAGTTTTTGACAGGGTGTGGCGAAAAGCACTTTGGCTGACAATAAGGAAGCACAACATCAGTCCCACATTGATAAATCTTAGAGAAGAACTCCACAACAATATAATTAATGGAATCCTGCTTGACAACATCATTGGAGACTGGTTTGCAGCATCAGTAGGAGTATGCCAAGACTGTCTTCTTTCACCATGCTTATTTAATTTATACATGGAACAAATCATGTCAGATGCCTTAGAGAACTTCACTGGAACACTGTCAATTGGAGGATGAGAAATTAACAACCTTCATTTTGCTGATGACATTGACCTAATAGTTGGAACTGCTGAACAGCTTAAAGAAACAACAGAATGGCTGCATAAGTCTACGAAAAGAGATGTGGAATTGGAAATTAGTTCAGAGAAGAGCAAAGTAAAGATAACATCATCCAGTAGCAATGTTGATGCATCAGTAAAAATTGATAATGAGAAGCTAGGAAAAGTCAACTTTAAACACCTTGGAACAACCATCACAGAAGATGTTACATCAGAAAAAGAAGTAAAAAACAAGAATAAGCCATTGCCATTGGGCTATTAGCCCAACTGAAGAACATCTGGATTAGCAGCAACATCACAATGAAAACAAAAGGAGGAGAGTGGATCTGGCTAACTACAGGCCCATTAGCCTGACTTCTATCCTGGGGAAGATCTTAGAAAAGTTTATTAAGGAGGCCATCCTTGAGGGACTGGCCCAGGCTAACATTGTAAGGGA
>NW_017728910.1:11495793-11500878 GCF_001723895.1 Crocodylus porosus | reverse complement strand
AAGAGTAAATTGGATGCTTATCTTGCTGGGATCCTATGACCCCAGCTGACTTCCTGCCCTTTGGGCAGGGGCTGGACTCGATCTCCCGATGTCCCTTCCAGCCCTAATGTCTATGAAATCTATGAAATCACAATGAAAACAAAACTCCGTGTACTATATGCTGTTGTCATTTCAACAATTCTTTATGGCTGAGACACCTGGACAGTCACTAAAGTAATGAAAACGCAATTTGAGACCTTTGAAATGCAATACTTCAGAAGACTTCTACTCATTCCCTATACTGCACACAGAACAAATGAATCTGTCCAAGAGCAATCAGACAAGAAGTCAGCAAATACGAACCCTTACTTGAAATCATAAGAAGAAAGATGCAGTGGTCTGGTCATGTAAGAAGGCCTGGCACCCTTACTAACACCATCCTGCAGGGTGCTATGGATGGACAAAGAATAAATGGAAGACATAGGACAAGATGGACCACCAGCATCAAAGACTGGACAGGATTAAAACTGACTGATTGTTCAAAGTTTGCAAAAGACTGGGAAGAATGGCAGAAAGTTATTGCTACATTAAAAGGTGCCCCAACAGTCGGTGCAGCCTCAGGACTGACTTGACTTGAGTTCTTAAATAGCAATGAATTAGTACCAGAATATTAATATTACATGTCACAACCATAACACACAATGTAGAGTATTTAATTTGACAGGTATAGTGAGTTCACCCTTTGTAATAATTAATGTTTTGATTTAGTGCCACAATATAATACCTTAATATATTAGTGGTATAACAACAATATAATTAGTCCACAAGAATGTTAGCCTACTAAAGCATTTCAATGGTAGAATTCTGTGTTGTGAAATAACCACATTTTTAAGGCAGAACAAAAGAAGATAGCAATTAGAAAAAGTCATTAATGAGTTACAAGTGCTAATGGTTATGGTGACGATAGGGAATACTGCTCTCTCCTAGGTGCAGTTGTGCAGCACGGATATTAGTAAATATTGACTTCTTAAATGGAGACCAGTGCATATATTTTGACACAATTACCTAAAAGTTTTGCTGAAATTTGGTTTTGGTTAAGGGAGCTTAGACCATTTCTTATATAGCCCAGCAACGTGAGCAGTACCATAGGAATCATTTCAGGGACTCCAGGCCACTATTTCACTGCACAAAATTTGAATGCAAATGACCATTTTCCATTTGCAAAATATGTTCCTACAAAATGGTAGGAAATAGGATAAAGTATGGGCTGCATGCAAGCACAGAAATAAAAACATTCTGTGCGACTAGGCAGCTTGAGGTGCAAACTGTAGCAGCATCAAAAGCCATGAGTAAGGAAGCTGAGTAGTAGAAACAAATGTGCTTTCCAGAGGCAACATCAAAGAAGCATCATAAATGATGCCTAAAACCATAATTCTGAACTTATACTATATCAGTGATAATACCTATCAAGAACCAGTGTAAGAGTTCAAAATTAATCCCATAGTGCAAAAGTATTATGCACTTAAATATTTAGCAACAACTAATAACTCAATACAATCATGAGGACCTGATTCTGATCCCATATATCAGGGATTGTCAACTGGGGGTACACGTACCCCATGGGGTACCTGGGATGGCCTTAGGGGTATGCTCAGTGGTGAAAGCAAGTGGTGAGCAGCAGCGGTGTGGAGTGGTGAATGGCAGCAGTGGCCACTGCATGTGAGCTCCCTGCCACCATCATCCACCACTCCACACTGCCACTGCACGCCGCTTCCCCACCCCCCACCACCGCCATTCACCACTCTGCACTGCTGCCACTTCCCCATACCACCACACACCATCAGATTTGCATCCAGCCAGCTGCTAGTAGCCCCTCCCCCAGCCCCATCTGGAAGGGGGTACACTGTAGAAGGGGTACACACCAGAAGGGGTGCACTCCTTAAAAAAGGTTGAAAACCCCTGCCATACCGCCATAAACCAAATCTATCCTTGGTAAAGTTAATTGAATTACTTTGGCAGAGAGCAATGCCAGTGGGAGAATGTCTAAAATTGTAGCTGCAATTTTATACATTATATCTGAAAAATGTAGACATAAAATACCAATATAATTTAAATAATTACAGTCAAATGTAGCTTGTGACCCCTATACCTTTGATCTTTTGTTTTCCAATATAGGGTTGCTAGGAAACACACTCATTGCAGTGTAACAAAAAGGAGGAATGCAGTATGTATTACACTGTTCAACAATGTTTCATCATTGTGAAGGCTGTATTTGTTTAAAAGGCTATTAGGAAAGAAATGAAAATATTGGGATATTTTAATTTCCGTCCCCCCCCCCCAAGTTTAATCTGTAATTCAATGTTAGCTGTTTTACAGAACTAGAAATCTTCCATTTCATATATAACAATGTTTAGATGACAAATAACTATATGGACTTCATTTCAGAGTTAAACAGCAAGTCCAGACTGAAGCTTATTGTAGAATTTAATCTGTATATCTATAAAGGTTCAGTACATCATTACTGCTATCTGATTGCTAAATAGCAATAAGAATAATATATGTTATTGTGTATGTTGTGTCTCAATGTTTGAATGGAAACATTCTAGAAAAGAAGTAGTAGACTGGAGACTCAGATACACATTAGCATATTGCAAACAAATAAGGGGCATTTTGTGTGCTGCAAATGCAAAAAATAATTAGCTAATTGATCCTTTCCCCATTTCTTTAAGAACAGAAATTGAGGTTGAAACTTCTGATATGCTATTTTGAGGGAGGATTAATTTTTCAGAACATTGCAGTACCTACAGACAAAATTTAAATTGAGCTTCTAGTTTAGCTAAGCAGTGTCTGGAAATAGAAATTAAGCTAAACTACCTAACTCTGTCTCTTTCCATGCTGTCAGTTGTCTGAGTAAGTAAAGATGAGCTATCAAGAATAGCGTGACTACAGACACTGTGAAATCCTTTAATCTGTCTAGAGTATAAAACAAAACAGGCAGCCTGATAATTATGGTCATTCTAGGATGAAGTGTTCATTACATTGAATCAAACATATAGAAATAAAATAACTCAAAGCTATGCTACAAATAAAGACTAAAAGTTCCCTATACTAAACTCTCTTGTATGAGACATTATAGCACTATACTGGCACTTACCCAGACATAAAGTCTTGCTAGAATCCCTGAATGGTGTTTTTATACTTGCAAACTAAAGTCCTTACAGGTGGCCAAATCCTTTCAAATACTCCCCTTCCAATCAGGTGCAACCACATACCAGATAAAAACAGATCAAGTTGCTCTCTGGTTTTTTTTTTAGTTTGGAGAAGGAAAGTCTTTGAAGTGCTTGCAAAGTACTTAATCTTTGTCCTTCAGAATTCTTAAACTGTTCAAGTTTTGACCCCAGAACTTAGCAGCTCTGCACAATTCCCATCCTGAGAAACAGAGTCTCTTAACCCAATAGGATTGTCTTTTCTTCTTAGGATACTTAGTTCTTGTCACTCATTCTGTATCTGTGGGTTTTAGGCTTTGCAGGATCCTTAACCCTAATATCTCTATCTGGACTCAGCCATGCAAAATTAAAAGTAATTCTGAAACCCAGTAGTATTTCTTGTAGGCTTTGCTAAATCTATAGGCTAATGCCAAATAGTTTTTAGACTTCTTAACACCATTTTCTCACTTACAAATGCTACAGAGGCCTGAAAAAGTGTTTTTTGAATAACTCTAAACCTAATCAATGGATCTCCCAAAGTTCAATCCCCCCATTCTTCAGTGAGGATGTAGAATGTAAACACATCAAATTCTGAGTTTCAAGACCAAGTTATTTAGGGAAACCATATATTATAGTTTTTGTTTGTTTTTGTTTTTAATGTCCCCAGTGATATTTTTCCCTTATATTATCTCATTAACAACTTACCTGAATTTTTTTCTCCAGAGTTTCTCCTATAATTCAATTCTAGTAAAATTAAGGTAAAGTTTAGTGGTGACTATAAACTTCATGAGAGAGCTACTAATTTAGTCTTTTCCTGAATTACAAACCAAGGGAACTTAACTACATAAAATATCTTTCTATATTTTTTATTTAGTGAATACCCTTCCAACACGGGCCAATCTACTTTTATGTTATCGTTTGACAAATTTGGTATAATATCTTACAAAAGTCTGAACAAACGATATGCATCACCTTTCAGGGCTGGGTTCTCTGAATGCTTATTCAGAAAAAAAAACCTACCAGTTGTTATAAGATATATTGTCCCCAGAAAACCATCCACATGCACTTCTAGGTGCCTGTCTTCATCTAGATTATAAAAGCTTTATTTTGGAGGTTGGCAGTGATATTTAGTGATTTTCATCAATAGATTAGCTGTTTTAAAAGAAAGAACATGGGGCATTATTATCTCCATTTGCAGGAGGGGAGACTAAGCTTTAGAAATCACATTATTTGCTTACAGTAATATAGCTAATGACTGGAGGAAATGGGAAAAACTTTCAAGGAGTTCTTATTCAGAGTCCTCCACTCCACACACTTGGTCATATAACCCCTTATGTCATCCCTTTTTTCTTGGGTTATTTTTTTCCCTAGTGTGCTGGATGAATAAAGGGATTTAAAAAAAACTTATTTTGAGGTACGTAAACCATGTTTTTCACCTTCTTCCTTTATTCTTAATCACCACAGAGGAAAAAATAAGCACAGAAGTAGTGTTTGGAAGTCAGCTCTAGTGTCTTTTCCCTTCCTTCTCTGGTTTAGTTGAGTTCCCTTCCCCCGTTTCCCTCTGTCAAGAAATCAGATCCTGATGCGGTAATTTGGTTCTCTTAGATCCTTTACCTCAGCTCTTAGTTCTTGTTCTTGGAGCCATGTGAGTTTGACAGCTCATATTTTGTGAATGTTAATAAGCTGAAGTCAGTAGAACATCTGTCCAAATTATTTCTCATATATGCAGTAGTGGCATATATGTTTGAATGGTATTATAAGCTATTAAGTAAGATAACTCACAATCACCTGCTTATTATAATAATAAATGGATTAGCTTAAATGAAACAGTGGTGATTGTGGTTAACTTTTCAAAGATTTTCTAATATCGGTGTAAGGGGATGGGGGTGCGTCACTTACC
>NW_017728910.1:11494638-11495782 GCF_001723895.1 Crocodylus porosus | reverse complement strand
GATTCCTCCCCTACTAAGCCTTGTGGGGATCCTTTCCGCGGCTGGAGGGTGGCCAGCACCTCGTATATCTCCGGCCAGTCCCTCCCCACGATCATGGGGTGCAAGATATCTTCCTTCAACCCCACGGGCAGGCGTCTCGAAACTCCCTGCAGCCGGACCTCTAGGATCCGCCGCTCGAAGTGCGTCTTCTGATTGTGCAGGCAGACTAAGTGGATCCCTGCGCAACGCGGGACGCGCCTCCATTCTACCAGCAATGGTCTGACTAGGGTCTGTGCGCATCCGGTGTCAATTACAGCCATGAGTGGTTGTTGTCCCACCCAGGCCTTTACTCGTGGCAGGGGCCTGGGGAAGGCATCATCCCTGCCGCCCACCCCACAGTCCATAGGTTCCTCCCGGGTGTATTCCCCCGCTCTGCTGCTACCTCTGGGGGTCGGGGTCCCCTTACCGGGGGAGTACTCAGCTTCCGTCGGGCAGGACCAGGCCAGGTTCCCCCTGCCGCCACACCGGAAGCAACTAACACCCGAGTTCCCCGGGGTCTTCTCAGCCTTACTTCCCCTGCCCTTTCGGGGGGAGCCTTCCGCCCTCGGCTTTCCCCGACCCGGGCGTCGCCCCACCTGGGCTGCTGTATATTGCTCCGCCAACTGGAGAGCCTGTAGGGAAGTTGTAGGGCCGTGACACCTTACCCACTGTTGAGTGTCATCCTCCAGGTCCGTCAGGAACTGTTCTAGCAGAACCTGATCACATATTACTTCTTTTGTGGTCTCCGTCGGCCTCAGCCACTTCATCATTTCATCTCTAAGGCTGTGCCACAACATCTTGGGGCTTTTCTCTCCCTTGGTCTTGTTTCCTCGGAATGCCTGTCGGTGCTTTTCCGGGGTGATGTCTAGGCGTTGTAGAATCTCGGCCTTCACCCGCTCGTAGTCACTGGCCTCGGCGCGGGTCAGGGCTCGGTATGCTGCCTGGGCAGGGCCTGTTAACAGGACTCCCAGCCTACTGGCCCATTTCGTTCGGTCTATGCCCGCGGCGAGGGCCGCTCTCTCAAAGATTTCTATGAAGGCCTCCACATCGTCCTCCCGATTCATGCGGGGCATGTTCATTTCCCCGCTATACGGGCCCGCCCTTGCCTGCTGCTGTTGGAGCAGAT
>NW_017728910.1:11481454-11494131 GCF_001723895.1 Crocodylus porosus | reverse complement strand
GCTGCCTGCTCCCGCCGCGTGGCACCCGGCGCGGCCATACCTGTCTCCGCCGCTCTCGGCCCCGCAGCTCCCGGCTCCATAGCACCTGGCTCCGCAGCTCCAGGGGCAGGCTCCCGCTGGAGCCTCCGTCCTCCTCTGCTCGGGGTAGGTGGTTCCTTTTTATCTTCCTGTGCCGGTCCCGCGTCGGTGTGGTTCAAGTTCCGGGAAACCTTAAGTTCCCGGCCATGCTTCCGGGTCCGGACCCGGAAGTGGGGCGGAACTCCGGGGCTCCCTGCTCAGGCTGGGCCCCCCAGGGCCCTGGCCCCCTCACAATCGGTTTTGATGATCTTTCTAATGCTGATACTTGGACTACTTAGGCAGTGTGACTTTGTTGCATTTGATCTCCTGTGTGTATAATTTTTCTGACGATGGGACTTTTTCACTCCTCCCAACTTGAGCAAACAATTCCTTCTACAAAAGTGCTTATTTAAGTATGCCCATTTATCTATCACTGGGGTGTCTACATGTGCATTTACTGCACAGTTTCTTACTGCTCATTAACAGTTTTTTTGGCTGTCATCTACATGTGCAACTGTTAACACTTTAAGACGCTGTAATGTGGCATCAGCCTGCCCTGGTCATTCCTAGCCCCGGCTCTAACCTCCTCCCAATGTTCCTGCCTCCTGTCCAAAGAGAGTGGGCTGGAGCCCAGTGCACAGGATGGTGCGCTGTCACTGGGTGCTGTGGTGTGTGCTGCTGCAGATGCTGGCACCACAATTCTGGCAGCAGGAAAGGCCCCGCTGTGACTCCCTGCAGGGGAAGGGGGAAGCGCAGTGTGTGCAGAGCTGGGGGATGGGAGTGGGCTTTCTCTGCTGCTGGAATTGTGGCTCCAGCACCTGCAGCAGCATGCACCATGGTGCCCAGCAATAGCACGCTGCCCTGTGGGCTTGGCTCCGGCCCAGGCAGTCCGTATAGTGTTAAGGCGATTAATGCAACGTGAATTGTTTTAAGTTGCCTTAAGGGTGCAGGTGTAGATACACCCAGTGTTAATATACAGTAAGGTGTCTACACACATCTTAATGTGTAGTAAGTAGTCAGGCATAAATTTAATGCCTGCATCCAACTCAGTGTACATCACCATAGTGACTGCATAGTACAGGTGTGCATGTATAGATGCTACCTCGACTGCACAGTAATTTTTCGGTTACTGCACAGTAACTGTGCATATGTAGACATGCCTACTGTCTATACACCCATCTAGGTATTTATATCATACTCTAGGTATCTATATCATACTCTTCACAACATGCATGCTACTATGAAACAGGATTTGTGACCCAATTTGAATAGTTTCATTAATCATAACACCCAGACTAGTTAATTTACTTATTAACATGGAATAAATCCTGCTCTTTGTGTACATCTATCTGGAATTCAAGAAGCTGACCCTCTGCATAATCTTCCTCCAAGATTTCAATTTCCTCTTGCATTACCTCAATCTAGCATACCTTCATTCACTTATAGTCCTTAAAAAAAATAAAATTATGTCAATGCTGCCTTCTCTCTTCTGAAAAAAAAGATAAATTTTTTATTTAAAAGATTAATTTGTAAGAAGGTAAGATATAGTTATGTTCACAATGTTAAAACATACACTGGAATTAGATGGAACAAGTCATACCTTTCCGATACCACTTTCAGCCTATTCTAGAAATGGCAGTGAAGTGGCACGGTAGTTAGTGTGTCTCATTATGGTTCTAGAGATGTGAGTTCAAGGACTGTTTTGGATTTTTTTCAAAGATTAACCTAGCTGTAAATGGTCTTTTTGGACTGAGTCGTCAAAGTTGTCTGGATATGGTGTTAGAGATATGAATTCTTTGTGTGCTATGGCCACAAAAACTGGCTTGTCTTAACTAAATGTGTCCTGTGGTCTACTACGCTTGGCAGGACCTTTGATTCCCGTTTTTTTGACATAGGAGAGTTAGGTGAGCAACTTCCCAAAATTCTAATAGAAGTTCAGTAGTTTCTTTCCATTCAGCTTGGGCTCTTGTATTGAACTTACCACTGTGATGTCTTGGTGCTTGGTTAAAGACGTGTTGCTATTGAGTCCAGAAAGAAGCCTCTAGTGGACAAATATCTTTAACTTGTTAGATAAAATACTTCAGGCATATTAAACTTGTTTTACGCATCATAGGGGTTTCCAAGTTAATGCCATTTTGCATTGAAATCTTTCTCATTTGCCTTAAGAAAGATGGCTAGGTTAGATCTAGAATTTACATCCATAACCTGTTTACTTACAACCTCAGCGGGAAAGCTGATAAGCTTTATTGCTGCTGTTAACTGTTACAGTGAGAACTTGGCATGCTTTGAAAAATTTGGAGGCAAGAAGTCCTGCTACACTGCGTTTTGCTCATTCTCCACACTGCCTGGGATTCTGTAACATGGCTTGAAATGGAATTTCCTCCAACTGCTGTTATTCAAATGAATAGAAGTGGATCTTTCCAAGAAGTTTCTCCTCTGAGATTATAATAACTTTAAAACTGGTTGACAAAGCAGTGTCCAGTATCATTTGAATGGCGCTTCTCTGAAATACACCACAGGGGCGTTCAACTGCATGTGAATGAAATATAATTTGCAAATCATACTTGTACTGCATAGTCGGTGATAGAAGGTAAATTTATTGCAATTTACCATGAGAATGGCACATTCATCCTTTAGTCTGAGATTTAGAGATACAGGTTCCAGACTTTTTTATAAGATGTGTCTGGTAATGGTATTTCTGATTTTAAGTCAAGCTGACAAGATACCATTAATATTCCTTCACATTAACAGCAGTGCACCTTTGCCATTCTGTTTTCCCTGGAGGAGTTGTGCAGTGAAGCTACACAAGGATCAAAGTCTGTCTTTGATTTTGCAGAGTAGAAAAATATTTTAAGAGGTAGTTGCACCCCTGAACTTCAGTGGAGCATCAGTCAAATGGCCCTTGTTTTCTTGACTGGATACCCAAGAACTTTAGGGTTAGGGAGAGATTGAGGAATTGTGGGATGGATACAGAGACTCCATCTGTGCAGCCAGTTGTCCTTTTAATAGGTTTCTCAGCATGACTTTCATTTTTTTCCTTTAAGTTTTGGAAAGTTTTCACAATTGTGTCCATCTCTGCTAATCCTTTTTATGATTAGAGGTAACTAACTGTAGACTTTTTATGTGAATAGTTCTTTTGTTCACTCTAAATTTCATTGGCTGTCTTTTGCCATGCCATCCACATGATTCTTTTGTGTCTCCATTTTTTTAGAGGAAGGTAATTCTCACTTGCTCATACAATTTCCACAGATATGCTGTTGCTTTAAAATCAATGCGTTTCACATCCGCCTGACCTTTAGAAAAGCAACTAAAAAGCAACCTAAAATCCTTATAAAAATTAGAAAAAAATTATTGAAAGCCTCACTGAATTTCTACTAATTTGCTTTCTCAGTAAGTTTCCTCAAAACTTTTATCATAGCTTCCTCAAAACTTTTTCTAGCAAGTTAAAATTATCCTACCTGCTGGAAAATCCAGTGGCATTTCTCCTCTTATGATGCACATGATGAATTCAACCATCTAAAAGATCACATATGTTTTTTTTGCCAGAATTGACACATCCATTTTTAGAACAGGTAGTTGGTTAACTTTATCACACCCTGTCAGACTGAAATAACTTTTCAGTATTTGAACTGGCCAAATTTCCTTCCCCAAATGACAAACAAATGCAAAAATTAGCAGAACATCTTAACCTCTTTTTGGAAAGAGACAAAATTAATTTCTTGTAACATCAACTTCAAAACAACCCATAAAGAGGTCCAGAAAACAGGAAAATATTGAAGGAAGTTTATAGGCCTCTGAAAATTATCCTTCTTGTGATACCCAGTGAGGGCATGGGGGCTGTGAATTGTGATGGTTCTGTCATGTTTTCCTCCTTAAATGTGTGCAGAAAGGACTTCTTGACTATGAAGTGTAAATTATAACTGTATGGGAAAAAAGATTTTGGGTTAAGGATGGATGCTAGGAACCATCACATTAGCTGAAGAGCTTTTCAGTAATGAGTACGAATAACATCACTGCTCCAGATTCAAGGAAGAAAGGAACTGGCAACTAAAGAAAAAGAGATCAGAAAGGAGGTGTGGCATTTCATAAAAACCAAAAGCCAGAGGACAAAGAGGCATTCTACACTGCTCCAAGCATATGAATGTGGGCCGGCTGTATCTGTTAAAGAGATTAACAGAATCAGTAGAAGTGGAACCAGATTTAGAAATGGGTTGGCTAGAAAAGTCAAGAGTATATGAAATCAATAAGAAAAAGGGAAGGTGAAGAGAGACTAAAATGGGTAAATGGCATTACTTAAACCTGATGGAATCATTCACTTTTATATCATTTCACATTTATATGGTGGATCATATAAACATGAATAGTATATTATCTATTTAGGAAGAATGGAGTGGGTAAAGGAGAAACACAGAGGCATCCTTTGTCAAGATTATTTATTTCCAGGTCACTGACAACTTGCAAGGAAGTTAATGATTTAATAAATATGTTACAATTGGGAGGCAAATTGATCAGCAGATCACACTGGAGAATACATGACAGGGTTTTGTAAGCACTTATATATATATATCATGGCAGGAGAAAAAGCAGGTCAAAATGGAAGTGTTAAATTTGAATCACATCTGTTGAAATTGTCATGCTGCCAAACATCCTCACAACTTCTTAGATCAAAACTACGTATTATTAAAAAGGGGGAGACTTTGAGGTTTTTTTAAAGAATTTTAAGAAAGGAATGCTAATAATATTGTAGGTCCACTAGGTTTGGTTGGTAGGATTCTCAATAGTAATGCAGAAAACACATAAATGTGCCATACACAAGTTTGTTCCATGTCTGAAGGAAAAATAGGGGGGTGGGGAAATCACATCACTGGATAATATTATTCTAGGATGATAAACACAAATTGGATTTTACTTTAATCAGCAATATTGGATAAATTGTATCCAAGAGTTATAAAAGAGCTGTCCGAGGAGGTCCTTGGAGTACTCATACTGATTTTTTAATAAGTCTTGGGATACTGGAAAAGTTCCAGAGCACTGAAAGAATGCTACTTTTCTGCCAGTATTTAAAAAAGCAAATAATTACAAAAACTAGATAGCCTTCCTTTTCATGGGAGTCAACAGCTTGATCAATAAAAGTAATAGTTTTGATATAATGCATTTGGATTCCTGTAAGGCATTTGAAGTTCATGTCACCAGAATTTTGATTAAGAAGCTAGTGTGATACAGATTTGACATAGTGTACATTTAAAAGGATTAAAAGCGACAGCTCTCAAAATGTAATTATAAATAGAGAATCATTATGGAACAGGTGTATTTATAGTTGGATCCCAGAGGCCTCAAGCTTTTTAAAAATCTTATAAATGAGCTGAATGGAAATATAGAATCATCCTGGATACAGTTTGCAGGACTCAACAGTCATAGAGTCATGGAAGTAGGGCTGTAATGGACCTCCAGAGGTCATCTAGTCCAACCCCGTGCCTGAGACAGACTCATCCCATTCAAACCATCATATACAATCCATAATCCAAACTCTATGTAAAATTGCAGTCAACCCTGACACAAAATGATATAACACCCTAACCTGCCATAGGTAAAGCAGGAGAATAAGGACAGCCAATATCTGACTTCTATAGAAGGTTGTCAATATATGGTCAAGAGATCCTAGGGAGAGGGCCACGACTCCCACTACAGAAGATGGCAAAATCTCCATAGTCCATACCAATCTGACCATGGGTAAAATTCGTTCCTGGCCTCAAATATAGTGATTGGACTGATCATGAGCAGAGGAGCAATATCCTCTAGCCAGAAACTTCCAGCTTGGATCCCAGCTGAGCACTGGCACACTGCAGTTAAAATCCCCAGCTTTGGCTGCAGCCAAGACCCAGTGCCAGTGAGGGAGGCTTAAAAACACCCTGTAGCTCAAGGGGGGGTAGAGGGGGAAGCAAGAGAGGGGCAACCGGCAAAGCCCAGAAGCAGGGGGAATACCCATTGTAGAACACAGGTACAGTTATGCCTAGATCATCCCTGACCAACCTCTTCTTGAACACCTCCACTGATGGAGAGTCCACAACTTCCCTAGGCAGTCTATCCCACCACCTTCCTCCTTTAACAGTGAAGTTTTCCCTGATATCCAATATAAACTTTGCTGAAACTTCAAGTCATCGGTCTGCACCCTTCGCTTTGCAGCAAGAGAGAGAAAAGGTGCATTCCCTCCTTTTTATTGCAGTCCTTGAAGAATTTGAAGATTGCTATCATGTTTCCTCTTAAGTGTTTTCTCTGCAAGCTGAACATGCCTAGCTCCTTCAATCTTTCCTCATATGACTTGCTTTCCTGGCTCTGAACCCTCTCTAACTTCTCCACATCCTTTTTAAAATGTGGAGCTCAGAACTGCACACAGTACTCCAGATGAAGCCTAACCCGTGCTGAGCATAGAGGCACTATCATCTGCATCTTGCACCTAATTCTTCTTTTGATGCACCCCAAAACTGCATTTTTCTTTTATGCAGCTGCATTGCATTGCACATTCATATTGAGTTTATGACCTCCCAAATCCTTTTCCATAGTGCTGCCATCCACAGTGAACCAGGTGCCACCTATTTTGTATTTGTACTTTTGATGATTATTCCTCAGGTGTAGCACCTTGTATTTGTTAGTCTTGAACTTCATCCTGTTAGCTCTAGCTTAGCTTTCCAATCTCTTGCACTCCTATCTTCCAATATGTTCAGAATCCTTCCCATTTTTATTGACTGTAAACTTTCTCAAGAAGCTATGCTACTTTCTGTGCCACCATTCATATTGGTAATAAACATGTTGAACAGGTGCGGCCCCAGGACAGACCCATGTGGGACTCCACTTGAAATGTCCTGCCATTTTGATGTGGACCTATTAATAATTACCTTCTGATTATTGCTATTGAACCAATTATCTATCCACCTTACAGTAGTTTTGTCCAGTCCACATTTCTTAAATTTATTTATGAAATGTCATGTGGGACCTTGTCAAAAGACTTGCTAAAGTCCAGATGCACTATATCCATAGCATTCCTTTCATCCACCCAAGTAGTTTGTTTGTCAAAGGAGATCAGATCAGTTTGACACAATTTGTTTTTCATAAATCCATCCTGGCTTCTTGTGATCAGCCTTTCCTCCTCCAGATGCTTGCAAATGGCCTTCTTTGGGATATGCTCCAGTAACTTTGTAGGTATTGAAGTAAGGCTAACTGGCTGTAGTTCCTCCCTGGGTCCTCCTTCTTGCCTTTTTAAAGACGGGCAGTATGTTGGCTCTTTTCCGGTTCTCTGGTACCTGACCCATCACCCAAAATTTCATAAAGATCACTGCTAAGGGCCCAAGATCTCCTCTGCCTGGTCCTTCAGTATCCTGGGATGAAGTTCATTTGGCTCTGCCAACTTGAATTCATTCAGACCTGTCAAAAGCTCTCTGATTATCTATTTTGTTATATCATCCCTCAGTTTGCCCTCTCCGTTATCCAGATTATCCTAGGTATCTGGCTGCAGCTCAAATTTTTTTGTGAAGACTGAAGCAAAGTACTGTTGAGTAGTTTTGCCTTCTTTGCATCTTCAGTTAAGAGTTCCCCCTGGCTTATTAACAGTGGACCCACAGCTTCTGTGCTTCTTCGTTTCCGGCCAATATACTTACAGAACTTCTTATTGGTCTTAACTTCCTTCACGAGGTGCAGCTCCTTCTTTATCTTTACCTTCCTGATTTCGTCCCTGCAGGTTCTTTCTATAACCTAGCATGCTTCCTTGGTGGCCTGCCCATTTTTCCATTGTCCTTTCCCAGAGTTAAGTTGCTTTTTTCAGTCCTTTCTCCTCTGGATTGTGTGCTCTCTTGCTGGAGAGTTTTGTTCACCATCCCCCACTGAACCAAGTTTAAAGCCCTCCTTACTAGGTGGGCCAGATGATGCCCATATGCTTTGAAATAGTGAAGTTATACATCTAGGAGCACAGATTTTAGGGCACATTTACAGGATTGGAGAGGCTATCCTGGGAAGAAGCACTAGTATTGCAAAACAGTAGGGGGATGGTCAAGGCAAATAATCAGCTGAACGTGATCATGCAGGGAAATGCTGAGGCCAGCAGGGCTAATGTAATCCTTGGACATTTTAAAAAGGAGAATTTCAAATAGGTATAGGTAGATTATATTACTTTTGGTTTTGGTATTGTTACAACTGCTGTTGGGATATTGTGCTCAAAAATGATATCTTCAATTGAAAAGTGTATTGATAAACTGGAGAGGACTCAAAGAAAAGTCATGAGAGCCATTAAAGGATTGGGAAGCCTGATTCAGTGCAAGATTCTAATAGCTAATTCATTTAGCATACCAAGGAGCTGGTTAAAGAGTGATTTGATCATGGTCTATAAGGTGAATTAAACTTTAATAATGGGCTTTTCAGTTTATCCAAGAAAACTAACAAGCTCCAAAGCCTGGAATTGAATATAGACAAATTCAGAATAGAAAGAAGGTACAAATTGTCAACACTGAGGGTCATTAACAATTGGAGCGTCTTACTCAGGGCTCTGATGAATTCTTCACTAGGAAATTTAGTCAAGATTGTAGGTTTTTCTCAAAGATATTCAAACAAGAATTAATTCAAGAAAGCCTCATGACCTGTGTTATAAAGGTCAGACTACATGATCAGAACGGTCCCTTTTGGCCCTATAATTTATGCATCTATAAATTTACTTCTTGATTCTCTCATTTCCCAGGTCTATTACTTTTCTGCTGCTGGCACTCCAGTCCGAACTGTTTAAACAAGAGTGTGTTCTCTTAAAAGCTATTTTGCTTATTCAGTTAATCTCTCCACCTTCTTTTTTTTCTATCATTCACCAGCTGGAAAATCCCTTTTTTTTCCTGTTCTAATCCAATGGCAAACTAATAGATAGTCATAGGTGTTATGGAATTTTGTGCTGCATTCTTTTCTACTTCTGTATGATCTGTGACTTTCTAAATACAGTTTCATGATGTCCTGATTGCTTTTTCATATTCTAACCTTTCCTTTACCAGCTGGCCTACTTTTATCTTGAAGGAGTAAGTCTTTTAACCTGGCTCTTTAATTTGTCCTTCCAGCTTCTTTAAATTCCAAGTGTTATTTCAGCTCCACCAATAAATATTTGTTCTCACCAACACTGCAGTTCTGGTGCACTTGTCCAAAAAGAACTGATACACTTGTCATTTAACTCTGCGTCTTGAGTCTTTTTCCGTGGTCCTGCTGTTATTTCACTTTGATCTCATGCTCTTTTCTAAAGACTACGGAGAGTGAGGGATGATTGGTGTCAGCATCAGGATAGAGTTATGGCTACTTTGACAGACACAGATCATGATACAAAACAACAAGAAAAAAGATATGACTCCTATTACGCTGTTGCTGATTAATTTTAGATTTGAAACTTTTCAGTCCACAAAAAACTACCCAGGCTGTCTACAGCAGTCATTTCCAGAATTCCCAGTAATCTTTTAACTTCAAAAAAATAATTCATAAACAGAACAAGCTTGAACATAAACTCAGAATATATCAGCACAGGCCAATTTTCAAGACAATCTCCAGGCAAACATTGGATTCTCCTTAGTATGACTTTGGTAACTGATTTAGCCTCCCTCCCCACATTGGTCTAGCATAACAGTTAATTGGTTCATAATGTCTCGACTCCTGTAACAGGCTCTATTCCATGGGTAGGCCATAGTCATTAGCCCCATTGTCACGACACAAAAATCAAAGCAAAGCAGCCAGTTCACTTATACCTTTTGCTTCAATTTCACATTATCATGTTGGTCAGATCAGTTTCAGTTCTCACAGTTTAAACACTAACCATTTCAAGTTAATAGGAAATATACCATTGTAACTGAGTGCTCAGTACATTTTTAACTTGTTTTTAATGAAGCTACACTGAAATAATTCCTCGTTAGTGTACCTTTTAACAAAAAATACTTATGATGTCTCCTTGAGATACTTCAGTGGCTGAGCTTACTATTCTTAAGAAACTGCATAACATTATTACTCAATGTCAATACGTGGCTAAAAGAACATATACTGCTTATTAAGTGAATTGCTGGAATTGTAATGGTACAGATGAAATAACATTGTAGGTTAGACTGATCCTACTTTGGAGGATTTCATAGTTTCATAGTTTCTAGGGTCAGAAGGGACCTGAGTAGATCATCTAGTTTGACCCCCTGCCATGACAGGAAAGAGTACTGGGGTCTAACAACCCCAGCAAGGTGTTCATCTAACCTCCTCCTGAAGACCCCCAGGGTAGGGGCCAGCACCACTTCTCTTGGAAGTTGGTTCCAGACCCTAGTCGCCCTGACCGTGAAGTAGCGCCTCCTGATATCTAGCCTAAATCTACTCTCTACCAGCTTGTGACCATTATTCCTGGTCACTCCTGGCAGTGCTCGGGGGAACAGGGACTTCCCCAGTGCCTGCTGATCCCCCAAACTAGTTTGTAACAGGCCACTAGATCCCCCCTCAGTCTTCTCTTCTGGAGGCTGAACAGGTTCAGGTCCCGTAGCCTCTCCTCATAAGGCCTGTCCTGCTGCCCCTGATCATACGTGTGGCCCACCTCTGGATCTTCTCCATGCTGTCGACATCCCTCTTGAAGTGCGGTGCCCAGAACTGGACGCAGTACTCCAGCTGTGGCCTGACCAGTGCCACATAGAGCGGGAGGATCACCTCCTTGGACCTGCTCGAGAGGCATCTGTGGATGCATGACAAGGTACGGTTGGCCTTCCTAACTGCTTCCTCAGATTGCCGGTCCATGTTCATCTTGGAGTCAGTGATGACTCCAAGATCCTTTTCTGCCTCTGTACTGAAAAGAAAGGAGTTCCCCAACCTGTAGGTATGGTGCCAGTTGTTCCTCCCCAGGTGCATCACTTTGCACTTGTCAGTGTTGAATCCTATCCTGTTCTCATCCGCCTACCCTTGTAACCTGTCTAGGTCTGACTGTAGCCTATTTCTCCCTCCTAGACTGCCAACATCCCCCCACATCTTAGTGTCATCAGCAAATTTGAACAGGCTGCTTTTTACCCCCTCGTCCAAGTCACTGATGAAAATGTTGAACAGTGCGGGCCCGAGGACGGAGCCCTGTGGATCCCCATTGCCCATGTCCTTCCAGGATGAAAATGACCCATCCACCACCACTCTCTGGGTGCGGCCCTCCAGACCGTTGGCGACCCAATTGACTGTGTGGGTGTCGACACCACAGTCCCCCAGTTTATTAATGAGAACAGGGTGAGAGAGACAGTGTTGAAGGCATTCTGAAAGTCCAGGAAGACTATGTCCACTGCTACCCCTGCATCTAATGATTTGGTTATCTGATCATAGCAGGCCACCAGGTTGGTCTGACAGGACCTGCCACTGATGAACCCGTGTTGGTTGCCGCTAAGCATGAAATCCCCTGCTGGCCCCTCATGGATGTGTGCCAGCATAATTTTCTCGAACAGCTTGCCTAGGATCAAAGTAAGACTAACTGGCCTATAGTTTCCCGGGTCCTCCTTCTTCCCCTTTTTGAAGATGAGAAACATGTTGGCCCTCTTCCAGTCCTCTGTCACCACACCAGAGCACCACAAGTGCTCATCAAGCTGCGCCAGGGGTCCTGCAAAGACCTCAGCCAATTCCTTTAGTACTCTCGGGTGGAGACCATCTGGACTGGCTAACTTGAATATGTCCAATAGCTCCAGAAGCTCCCTAACTAGTTCCTCACTAACCCTTGGCCTAGGTGCGCCTCCCTTGGGGCCTGAGGGGGGGCCCAGTGGGAGTGGGTGGCTGTTCCAGTCCCTGCTTAGGAAGATGGAGGCAAAGAAATCGTTAAATATGTTGGTTTTATCATCTGGTGTGACAACCAAATTTCCTAGCATGTCCATTCTCAAAAAGTAATTTATAAACAGTAAAGAACATGTAGCTTTTTGGACATTTAGAGGAAACTTTAGGTGTCCTAACTCCACACAAATGCATTTTTTAGTTTGACCTTCAAAGTTAAGAAACAGAATAGCCATGTATATGCATTCGATTTCCACTCTTCCATTAGAAACAACAAATGTGCAGATGTTTCATCTTTTTCTCCTGGAGCAAAAATGGCTATTCTGGTGGAAATATAACCCAACTCCTGGGTTTTCTCCCAGGAGAATAAATGTTTGTACAATCTCCAGCTTAACTCCTCCTGGGACCAAGAGGAGTAAAACTGTAGAAAAAACCTCTTTTGCCTTGGTCACCCCAGTTTAGAAAAGGCATGGGGGAAGATGCAGCTGCTCCCATCCCTCCTGTAGACTGCAAATAGAGGGGAGGAACAGCCATAAGCTGTTCCTCATCATCTCCTTACACACTAGAGTTCCAAGTGTGAAAAACAGACAGAAGACTTAGCTCTACTGCTCTGTCTGTTCAGCTTCTGGGCCCTGGGATCTGTACAGAGAGAACAGTGCCACAAGTCCCTTGCCTGTTTTTCACTCTGGAGACTCCAGTGAAAAGCAGGAAGGAGACTTTTTCCTCATGTTCCTTTCATAGATTTCATAGATTTCATAGACATTAGGGCTGGAAGGAACCTCGGGAGATCATCGAGTCCAGCCCCCTGCCCAAAGGGCAGGAAGTCAGCTGGGGTCATAGGATCCCAGCAA
>NW_017728910.1:11428305-11481354 GCF_001723895.1 Crocodylus porosus | reverse complement strand
GTCCTTGGTGCCTGAAGCTAGTTGGAGTTCAGTTGCAGCCTTGGCTTTCCTGGTTTGGTCCCTGCAGGACCGGACCAGCGCGGAGTAATCCTTTCTCCCTGGGAACAAGAGGACTAAAGCATCCCATACTTTCACCAGGCTGAGATCACTCTGGTCTCTCAAAGATGCAAAAAGTAGGGGAGAGGAGGTGGTTGCAAGGGGAACCCAGGGTACTGCTCCTTCTCCTGGAATCATTTCTAGCTTTCCCACTGCTAGAAACAAATGCTTGTCCATGGCCAGTATCCAAAAGTTATTGTAGGTGCATACTACATCCCATCTACAGAGAACTGTAATCCACAAGTTATCATGAAACTTAATGATTTGTTATAATTCCACAAAGATCATATGTTTGGATGCTGAGACCAAAGGAAATATTGGAAATCTGCACCACTGCACTCCTTTAGAGAAGAGACTGACATTGTGAAACATGATAAGAGTATATGACATTTTAGAGCTCTGGGTCCTGAGTGCATTAAGTACATGGACTCCAGGAGGTTCAAGACATTATGCTGAAGGGCTTGTTAAGATGAAATATCCTGTAGAAGAAAGTTAAAAAACAATGTTTTATTTTTAAAGAAAAACTAATCTTTTCCTGCATTTTGGACAATATTTCTATATTGTTGTGTATTTGTAATGCTCCTTAAAAGTCATCTCTTCAACTGGCTAAAGATGAGCAGAACAATGGTAAATTCCAAGAGAAAAATGCTATGATGCAAAGAAGTAACTCTTCTTTGTTTTAATCTAGAATTTATTAAAGTCAGTGGAGAGAATCCTGCTGACTTGAATGACCGTTCTGTACGGCTCCTAGGCTAAGTACAGACAGTCAAAAAGCCCAAGGCTGAATCGATTCAGTCTTTGCAGGTTAGTCTAAGACACACAGATTAAATTGAAACAGAAGTGAACAGGAAATGCAGCCACATGCCTGCAGTAGCTAAGGCCAAAAGTGTGTGTGTGTGTGTGTGTGTGTGTGTGTGTTTGTGTGTGTGTGTTGGGGGGGGCTGATGGAGCACAGCTATGTGGCTACGTATTCATTTCCTCTTTCTGCTGCCCCCAAGGTTTCCTGGATTTACAGTCCAGAATTACAACAACAGGACTCTGAAGGGTTGCACATCACATCCTCTTCCTGCTTCTAGGTGCCTCTAGGATCTGTAGCCCACGTTTGTAGCCAGCAGTAAGTTTGAATGAGGGAAGAGGTGTTTAACCTCCATTCCCTGGCCCCAGGACTCAGCTGGGGTTTGCCTGGGAGGGGCACCCCCCCACTGTAGACTGGGCTGCATCCCCAGCTGGGCTTGCCCCCCACCCCTGCACCTGCTTGTCAGCCAGTTCTCACTGCTCTAACTAGGGAGCAGAGCAGTGGGGCCAGCCCTGCTCTCTGGAGCAGACAGCACAGCACAGCACAGGGTTGCAAAATGCTGGGATGCTGGGGATCTGTGATTTAACTTGAATCAGCAAGGGGTCTGGAACAGAAGTTTCATAAACCAGTTTGACCCTAATCAGTTAAGTCTGATACTACATTCAACCAGGTTTATCTTAAATGTGCACTGAGCTTCTGTTCTGTTACAGGTTTAAACCTGTTTCTGATCACTTAAACTGGTTTGTGCGTAACTTCTGTCCCTAGTCCTAGGCTCCTTCTGCTCTTGCCAATAAACAACAAGAATAACAACAAAACAACTTTGGGATTAAAAAAAATATATCAACAGTCACCACTTGCTCAAAATGTGATATTAACTGTTTTCCATCACAATAGTGTAGTAATCTAATTCCCTGCTCAGTTTCTTGACAGGTTCTCAGACTGCTTAACTCTCTCTCAGCTGGAGTAGTGTCATGAAAAATACCTTTATTTAAGAAAAGAAAAATGTTTGCACAATCCACAATTGATCATTATTTGTTGCAATTTTTTTTTAAGTATAGCATACGTTTTTTTCTTGTAAAAGTTTAACTAACATATTCAGCAGCTGATAAAACATCATGGTTTCCCAGAATTTCAACTGCACAAAATGGGGGTGAGAGGAGTGAAAATGTGTAAAGGTGAGGTGTAACATGTGTAAAGGTGGCGACCCTCAACAGGGTAAAAAATGCCTTAATAAGATTTCTCTGGAAACTATTTTGACTTGTGCCTTCTCTTGGTCAATACCTTTCTTTCTATGTCTTGCTTATGTTTCACTCACTTCCCAATACAAAAATAACAATAACCAAAACTCTATAACCAGTTCCATTAAACTATAATTCAGATTCATTCTGACTCTAAAGAATGCAGTGGGAGTTTAGATATTGAACTCAATCCTTTCTTAGCAAGTTTTGGGTCTAGCACTTTTTCTTTTAGAATCTGGCTTCCCCTAAGCAAATATTATATGCTGTATCAATTTCTTGAGGCAAATGTTTCCTAAACTGTGCTGCCTCCTGCCTGACTTTAGGAAAAAGTGTGCTAAAAGTGACACAATTTGAAAGCATCAGCTTGTCACAAAGCAGGGATTGCCAAACCTGGTAAGAGAATGTTTGATTTAAAGATGTGAACATTTGAGATGGTAAAACTTAAATGCTTTTCCAAACTGGAAAAAAAAGAATCAAAATCAATACAAAGTTCAGCTAAAGTTCAGATCATTTGTATTTCCCCTCAATTAGCTCATGCAGTTTAGTTTTCATAGCTAGATGCATTGGTAGCCAGGCTGTATTACTGTAAGAACAATTTTTGGAATATTCATTCAAGTTCATATGTATTATTGTTGCCTCCATTCCTGACTTGTCCTGAGCATGTTGTTTTCCTGTAGTTGTTTTTTCTGTAGTTTCTCCTTAAAAGTTTTTTTCCAGACACTTGATCTGGTCTTAGAATCCAGAATTCCTTAGTTGAAGTCTCTTAACACATCCTCTCTCTTACCTTCCTTTTAATCATGGCTATTCTGTTCATTCTTTCTTTGAAAATGAGCTGTGCTACCAATGTTGTTTTAAATGGACAGACATTATAAGGCTGATGAAAGCAAATGCATCTTCTGCCAGTCTTCAGATTAATAATAATGACATGTAAGTAAGATAAAATATATCGTTTCTCCAGAAATCCAATATCTATTTGGCCAGATCCTGATCTCAGTTGTACAAAAATCCCAAGTAATCCTACTGATACCGGTGAAGTTAATTGTGGATTTTCACCATTATGTTCCAGATCAGAATATATCCCTTGTTATTCTTGAACCACATCTATTTATTTTACAAAAAGAGAAAATATCATCATGTCTCTTGTCAAAGAAGTTATCAAACAATTAATCATCCCAGAATTTTTCTGCTTTCAATTCTGTGTTTGGGCTTTGCAGGGTGGAAGAAAAACAAAACAAACAAAATAAAAAAAAAACCCACCATAAAGCTTTGTAATATTCCTGCTTTAGTTCTATCTACAAAATCCCCACTTCTTTCTCCTGAAAATCATATAGTATAAACAAAGGCTTCGGGTCCTTACCAAATATGAGGGTATTTAATTTAGAGTATTATTAATGTACTTTAGTTCCTTGTCTCAACATAAACAGGCTGTCAGAGTGAGATGGGTCTCATCACCCATCTCTGTTAAGGTGGGGCTTATTGTTTTTCTTTTCCTTTGTGTTTCAGTGACTATGGGTGTATCTACATGTCACCATCTGGTGACTTTGCTACAGTGCCATGCTTTAGTACTTCCTTTTGGTACCTCCTTTTGGAATTACTAAAGCATGGCACAGTAACTGCCCGTACTGTGCCAGGCGTGCTGTGTAGGGATGTAGCGTGTCGCTATGTCACCGTAGGGAGATACATAGATGTGCCCAATAAGACTGAGTTATCGGAATAAAATAGAAACACCTCAGAACGCTGGTATGACACATCAATGTTATTAAGCTAGGCAGAGTTTTAAAAAGTACATAACTTAAAGTGCATACACATGCTGAACAAGATAAGATGTCAATTTAACGTCAAAATCCTGAACTCCTCCTGCATTCATTTCTTAGATAAAAGTCACGTTAATTTTACTAGAGTTCAGGGCTGAGTAACAATTATATGAGTTGGTCTTATATGAGTATTGGCCACAAAGAGCTACAGCATAAAAACTTCCATGATTTAAATGTGAATGTCTTCTCTAAATTTCATTTCATTCAATAAAATCTGACATATTCACACCTTTTTTTCCATCAGTATAAGCATGTTTTCCTTATAAGTACATGCTTCCAATATAAGCATGCACTTTGATCCGCCCAGGCACAATTGAAGCATATAGAATCACATCAACAGTAATTATACTTTCCCATTACTTCACTTAAACCACTCCCGTGCTTCTCTTCTGCACATACAACAATTTATAATTCCTGGAACAAAATCTTATAAAATAGGCCCGCCATGAGGACCAGTAGCAGGATTCTGGAACTTCCACTGAATTTGATAGAACCATATAGATTTATACCAGGTAAGAACATGGCTGAAAGTTTACGATGGCAATAAAAATATCATACTGTTTCACACCATACTTAAATTAACGCTAGCTTCTTTATTGGAGTGTGAGGCAGGATGAAAATAGTCTGAGACCATTCATATGATTCTATCGCTGAAATATACAAGGAACTAGCCATTTCTTTAATGACATTTTAATAGAATAGTCCTTTATCTGCTCTTTCTATCATAAATACTTCATGGAAATATCTCCCTTTCATTAAGACTTTTTAAGAAGTTCTGGAAGTATTTTTTTATTCTTCAGTTCCGGAAAAAAAAAACCAAATTAATCAATCGATCTATGAAAAAAAATCCTTTAAAGCTCAGATTTATCTTTTTATTAAGGTATACTGAAAACAGTGTCTCAAAGAGGTCAAGCTGATGAAGCATTTTTAAAGACCGCTGGATCTGACTTGGCAGTAAATGTTACAAGGCATAGTGACGAGACAGGAGGAACTGAATGTTATAAGATGAAACTAAATTATTAAAATGGACACAAGGGTTTAGATTTCTGAAGCATCTTGAAGCTCTGTTTATAACTGATTATTATGTTGTAAATGGATGTACCAGGGGCAACAGAGGTGCAATTTGGCGGGGCTGGTAACATACATTAACTTAATCAAGATGTTCGAGGACAGTTTACTGGAGTTCCAGTCTGTAAAGGTTGATGGGTTTGAACAGATGGATGTAACTCTGCCCTCTAGTTGGTATTGTTTTAACAACTTATTGTCTTTTTTAAACTTGTTTCAGTCTGTGAGGTGACTTTTAGATATGGGGTATGTTGACACTGCCTATATGGAAGACTTTCTTAGGGAGCACAGCATCCATATCGTAGGTGGATGTAATATAGCCAACTGAGTTATGCCGAACCAGTGAAGCACTAATGTAAATACATTACGTCCATTTTGAGGGACAGCACATCAGGAGTGGCAGAGTGGTTCGCTATAGCATGATAATGAGATGGTGTAAACATACCCTTAAGGACTCTTCTGTATTTTTGGGTCACATGTGCCTCCAGGCCAATGTGAGCCTCACTTGTTTGGGTAAGCTGTTGACATTCTGCTAACACTTACCCACTGTTGTCCAGCCCTCACAATAATCCGGTTTTGGCCATTGATGGTGAGCCTGCCTGCCACTTTGAGGTCTTCCTGACTGTATGCACAGCAATTGCACATGGTAACATCAATTAAAGGGCACAGCTACAACCCCTAGAATATTTGGAATTCAGTGCTTCATATCAGGCAGCTTTTCTACTGAATGGATATAGTTTGTTCAGAAATGTCTAAGTAATACAGAAAGAAAATTGCATGGATTTAGTAAAATATTTGAGAATATCTCAAATACTTTGCCCTTGAATGGGATGTGGGTGTAAGGGGTGGGGCGGGGGGTAGGATATGATATATGCCAAAGCTTGGCATCGCTTGTATGAATATCTCCATAAAAGTCCGTAGGAGTTCTGTGTAAACATTGACAGCAGGTTAATGCCCTTAGAGGTTACTTCTATTTCAGATTCATCTTGCTGTTCTGCATTGCCACCTGTGCTGTCCTTTGTTTGACAAATTAAGTAGAAACATCACGGATATTTAATGAAAATCAGAGAACACCAGTAATTTTTTTAAGGATAGAGCAGAGTCAAATCATTTTGAAACCTGAAAGAATGATCAGTATCCAGACTGGTGGTTGGTCGCCTAAGAAAGAGGTAGGCATGCAAATACCTTTAAGGATTTTGCCAAATCCATCTAATTTAGTACTCCTTTTGGGAGATGACAGGATTTTAAAGGGGAGAATGTGAATTTTTACTTGCATTGATTAGCAGGTATTTACATGAGTATCAGCACTGACATCCAATGATCAAGAAATTGCTTTTGTTTTCACATGAAACATTTTCAAACAGCTCTTGAAACATGCAATTCGGTTTTGAGTCTATGAATAAAATACAAGAAAATTGTTACAAAATACAAATTTCAATTGGAGAAACTTTCAGTTTGGATTTTTATCCTTTTATTTGAAAATAACATTTTGTTTAAAATGGATTTTAAAAAAAAGGATATTACTCGTTTTCCATTATGTCGACATAATGAGTATAGTATGACATACATGACCAATTACATGCTGTCACTTCTAACGTTGCCATGTTATGATGTGATAAAAGTATTAATGTGAGGGAGGTAAGGAGACCGGGGGCTCGGAGTTGTCCAGTCCCGGCGTCGTCGGGCAAGCCCACCGGGCACGGACTCAACACGCCGGGCGGAAACTGACCTCTTTCAGGGCCCTGGAAGAGAGAAGGACCGGAACGGACGGCGGCCGCATAAAAGAGGCACCAGAGCCGGACAAGGAGGCGGCAGGACCGGAAGGACGGGACGGAGGAGCTGCCGCTGGAGAGAGCCCCCGGAGGCGGAGGCGAGCCGCCTGCGGAGGCTGCAGGACCTTCTGGGGCAAGGGCAAGCCCCAGCGGGGTTGGTGAGTTGAGGGAGCCGGCTGGACGTGGCGCCAACTGCTTAAGGCTGCTGGGAGCGGCTGGCACCGGCAGACGGCCGGCTACTGTATAAACTAGGGGAGGGGAGCACTACCAGTGCTCTAGCAGCGTGGGACGGCAGTGCCCCAAGAATCCCTAATCAGGGCAGAGGAGTGCCTGGAAAGGAATGAAGGGGGGGGGTCTTAACCCTGTATTACCCAGGGTGACGTTGGCACGCCTGCCGGGAGGAGGCGGACCCCATCAAAGGGTGAATCCCGGAGGGTGACGGTCAAGATCATTTGCTTCTACTAAGCGGAAGCTTGGACTGGCATCGTGCCGTGGCCAGCCTAGACAGGTGGTCACGTGACCGGAGGCCTGGGCAAGGTTGTAGGGCAGGAGGAGCCCTCAGCGACGCGGGACCTCGCACGCGCAACTCCCAGTTCTGGACCAACACGCGCCGTACAGTCGGAACTGAACCGGAACCATCAAAGTCATGGCAGGCGAGTCAATGGCGTGTAAGAGTCAGGGAACGACCGCTGCGAGCAGGATACAGTCCCCGAGTGGGGGAGGAGGAACAGCGACACACAGCGGTCAACGCTGCTGACCCTCCCCCACAATTAATTAAACTGCTACTTAGCACTGATTGAAACATTTTATCTGATTTTCTATAACAGTGTCTATTGTTTTGTTGTGAAATACCTTGATTTATTAATACTGAATGAGAAAAACAGAACAAGCTCTTAGAACCCTAATCAGAGAAGCAGCTGTTTTCAACATCCCTATGTTAAGAATAATTTTTTTCTGAATCTTCTTTTCCTGGAAGATTTCATCAAAACTGATACAACTTTGTGAACAGTTTTGTTTTTGATGAAATATTTTTTACTGACAGATTGTTTTGAACACTAATTTTGAACACCTGTAGCATTGATCTATTCTTTATTTGTACTGTGGCAACATTAACCCTGAACATCACTTGTACACACAGGCTAGATACAGATATTATACCTATCATATTTTAAGCATGTAGAAAGTACTCTAAAGCCATAGCTGAATAGACATTAATGGCTCTTAGGGCACTTTTAAAATGGCAGCTCATGCTCTAAGTTAACCCTTGATGGTTGTGGTATTAGATTTAAGTGCTTTCTGTTAAAGTGCTTTATTAAACGTTTATGCCAGATCCCACTGAGGATTAACTTAGAGCGAGATTGCCACCATACCAGGTGGTATTGTTCGGGGCTGCGCTCTAGCATTGAGCAGATCTTGTTGCTTTTCCTGAGCAGTGCCCTTGGCTGGCTTTTGGTTGCTTTTCCTGAGCAGTGCCCTTGCTTGCTTTTCCTGAGTCAGGGACAGCCTCTGATCCCAGGCCGCCTCCTCTCTCTGCCTGGCTCTGAGCTGTGGTCAGCTGAGGAGGATGGAAGCAGGGGGTCTCTCTCTCCACAGCTGCCCAAGCTCCATGACACAGCTGGTGGTGGGGTAAGGAATCTGGGCTCTTTGTCCTTGCAACAGCCCTGGCCCTGAAATGCAGTGCTGCCCGGCCAGGGCTTCTGTGGGGACAGAGCCCAGACCCTTACCCCACAGCCCCACCAGGTTGGCCAGGAGGGCTGCCTTGCTGAGGGCAGTCATGGGGGGGGGTTCAGGGTCTCTGTCTCCACAGCAGCCCCAGGCCTGTGGCATGCCCCTGTCTGGCTGCGGGAAAGGGTCCAGGGTCTCTCCTTCATCAGCTGTTGCTCACAGTTGCCAGCTGGTAGGGTGGGGGGCTGGGGACAGCGGCCACTCCAGCAGCTTCCTGAGAGGTGTGTGGGAGTGCCCCCCATGGCCAGTGCAGGTAGGCACTGAGCCCTCCCCCCCGCCAACAGCAAACATCTGTTTGGGTCAGTCATGCTCTAACTTACAGCATTTTAAGTAAAGAACGATAAACCGCTTCCACCAAGGGCTTTTTGAATGTCTGCAATTGTCTACCACAAATGGGTTTTTTTTCTGTCAATTGTGCATACAAATGGTAGTTTTCGCACAAAAGACTTCAGAAAGTTCTTCATTAACATATTATATATAGCAATTAATATCTTCATTTTACACAAGATGGCATTTAGTCGCATAGTTTAAATGACTTGTATCAGGTCAAAGAGCTAGGATGAGAAATCATATCTCTAGATCTGCCCCTGAACAGGTATGAACCATGTGCCTTTCTGAACAGTAGGTGTTATGTGTGTCCACTTCTACATTGTAACATGCCTTGTGTTATTAAGCCATCCGACAGGAGGAACAAGGTATGGAGCCAGATGAGTTAGGGCTTCCTTCTCAGGCCCAAAAGCCTGGTCCCTCACCGCTCCTAGCTCCCAGCACCCCCCCATACCCTAATCTCAATTAATTAAAACAGAAGACCTTTAATTTACTTCCTCTTTATTTTTTTTAATTATTTTTTTAAAAAATGTTTACTTCTTTTAATTTTATACTTCAGTGCCTAACTTCCTTCATTTCATCACTATTTTCCCAACCTCATTTCCTTTTCACCTCTCATTTCACTACCCATCCCCATCTCATTAACTGTGCACCTCCTAGCTTCATATCCCTGCCCACCCATCCCATTTTAACCCCCCTCCCCCACCCCCGCTGAACTGGCTCATCAGCCCTAAGGTGGCAACTCAGAGCTGTAGCTCCTAGACTTGGCCCTGCTCACCAGTCCTGTAATGGCAAGTCACACCTGTGCAGGTGAGGAGCTAGAGAAGGTTTTTAGCCTGAAGGTGTAACTGCTCTAAACTCAAGCTAGCATGAACACTGATCAACATTTGAACAATTCAAAGTGCAACGTGTAACCAAAACCTGTATTAGTAAACTGTCTAGTGACAGTTTTCATTGTGGTATGATACACACCACCCACTCAAATCTTAAAAGTACAGAAATAAGAGGTTAAAGAGAGAGATTTGTTCAACCATTGTATTGTCTATGACACTACTGCTCTTAATGCATTACTCCGGTCTTATACTAGTATAAGTGGAAGCCAAATTCAGCCCTAAATGTCAAGGATTTCTCCTGCTTGTACACTACTTCAGTGACTTCCATAATTAATCAATTACTAGAAAGATGTAAATTATGCATAGAACATTTCAAAACTTTGAACTTTTAAACCTGTCTTTACATGAATTACTTGATTGGACAATGGGAAAAAGTGTTTCTTGCAACTGTTTCATGAAATACCCAGCAATACATTTTGACATTGGAAAATTCACACAAAATTGCATTCTTTGATTTAGCAAATGTGTCCTGATCAAAGGATCATGACTGACATCCCTGGAGAAAGATGTCCCATATTTAACCATAGAATTCTGGGACAGGGCTCATTCCCAGTTACTATTTTATAACCGAAGCACTGATGTAACCAATGGTGTCAAATCTCTAATCTGTACTACTTCCCTCTCTGAAGATCTGGACAACCAAAGTGCCAGCTAGTGCCAATTGTATTTATTGTTTATTAGTTTTTCAGTATTTTTCAGTCAATAATTATTAGCTAATAATTTGTTCATTGTGAAATACCGATTAATCTAAATCCAAATATTCCCTAGAAAACATATTGACTTCTGAGGGACCACTTGATTTTCTAGTCATAGCAAGAATAAAACACCAATCTGATTCAGAAAAGAATCATGCAGGAGTTTCAGTCTGCGTTTTTTTCCTCCCCAGGGAAGTTTTGGCTGTGTCCCAGTAAAGAAAAAAAGGCTTCTTTTTGTGAAAAATAATCCCCTCCCCCCCCTTTTTTGGGTGCGAGACAAGAAATAAGGTAATTCATAAAAAGGTCACTCAATAGCTGTGACTATTATATATGTTGCTGGTTGCATTAGTATCATGTTATTATACGACTAGCATACAATAATATAATCCAATTTGTCAGAAATATGACTTTGCAATATTCAGAATTACTTAATTTCTGGAGATCTATATGGTAAATCCACCTGTTACTTAATGGTTTCTCCTTCCAAAAAGAAAGTTTAAATAAACGGTTGACATAAAATAGAAATGCTTCTAATTCTTGTGATCAGATTTCCTCTTCAGAAGTCCCTTAAAACCTTGTGCAGGATGCCCAATTCTAAAAGCTCCCTCTCACCATTTCTTTTAAAATAGGATTGAGAACATTCAAGAACTAAGAACATATATGGTAGTTTTGAATGTATTTTATTATTTGATAATTATCTATCACTTGGCAATGTTCAGAGTGGCAATTTCTGTCTAGAAGGTGGTATAGAGATATTGTAGAGATGTCACTGGGTATTACTTATTGAACATGCATATGCAAATAGAAAAGTTCAAAAACAAAAGTTATAATGTACCATGGGAATATTTCCTTTGTTGTTTTTTTTCTTATTTCTTTTGGGGAAAGAGTTACTAGGAGACTAAGAATATTAATTATGAATATGAGAGTAGGAAAGGTTTTGAATAATATCTATTTTGTAATGGGGAATCAAGAGTTCTAGCTTTTTGTATGTCTATTTTGTAATGGGGTGCTTTTGTGACATTGTAAATAAAGTTGTGAACATATAATGATTTTATAAGTAGTCATCTAGAACGGGGCTTGAAATGTACCAATTTTGACATGGATTTTTCTACAAGTGAGAGGCTGAAGAAAGTACCTTCTTCATAAAAAGCCATTTTTTTGTAAGTTGTGTGACTAAATGACTGAGAATACAGGGTAGTTTATACCTCATTAATGTTGCTTTCCCTCTTTCCTGGAAGAAAAAAAAAGTCTTCTGTGATAAATTGTCTGTAGCAAAGAGGGGCAATATGCTTCTTTTTGTGATTCAATTCAGTATTCAATGTAAAACATTTAGCATAATGAGCTTGCCTAGTATTAACATGGATGTAATTTATTTCCATAGGAGATCAAACAGAAGTTAGCATTATAAGAAAATATTGCTTTATAGGGACATTTTATAATACATTTCAAATGAGGTATTTGCTGGTGTGTGCACAAAAAAATGAAAATTAAAAAAACAACAGCTTTAGCTCAGGAGCAGCTAATTCTATTACCTGTATTATCCATTTGGCATAAAATTAACTGGCTTCATTTAATTTGTCCTAAGAATGGTTTCATACAGGACCATGAATTAGCTACATTAATGCTTTTACATGCTAGGTTATGAACACTGGTTTGCAAAAAATAAATTAAAAAAAAACTTTAGACAACAAGTACCAGAAGAAGTTTTCTAAGAAATCCAGCTCCTCTAACCTTCTGGTAGTGAAAGATGATAGGCTTATTGAAGGGTTTTATGTAATATTTACATTAAGCAGAAATTTTGCTTTCATTTTTATCTTTCTTCCCACAATTTACTTTCAGCCTTGTTATACAACATTCACTAAAGATAAGCAAACCACATATAGGCCAGGTACAGAGATACACATAAACTGGTGTAAGTGCCTGAAAACCAGTCTACATCCATAACAGAACAGATGTTCAGGGCACTGGTTTAAAAATGGCAGAACCCAATCTAAGAGCCTTGGACTCATGTGCACTCAAACTTAATTGGTTTAGGTTACATCACTGCCTCAAACTTCTGTACCAGATCCCCTACTGATTCATGTTATGTCATTGTCTGCTGGCATCCCAGCACTTTTTCAACCCCCCAGTAGCCCACCCTTGCAGGGAGCTGATAGTGCTTGGCTGCTCAAGCCGAGCTCCCAGTGGGTCCTGCCCCCGGGCTCTCATATAGCTGAGCCAGCAAAGCCCTGTCTCCAGCCCCAGCTCCTGCCTGTGGTGAGCTGTCAGCTGCAGCTGGGGGGAAGCTTCTACCGCACGGACCCAGCAGCCAGTCGGGGTGGCCCAGCTGCTCAGCTCTGCTTGGCGTTCTCCGGTAGCCTGGGGAGCCCACATTTGCCTCCTTGGTGGTGTGCAGGAGTGCCTCCAGCCTGCTGGCCTTGACTAGCCCAGGCACACTACATGCCCCCCCAGCACCAAAGGAAGAATGTGTTTTCTGTTTACTCCTAAAGTAACCTACTCCATGTACAGAAACCCATGTAGGTTTGATCAGTTCTGCCTTGGGCTTTTTGAATGTCTGTACCTAGCCTTAGACATAACATTTACTTCTGATAGTACACTTCAGATCTGATCCTATAATTCTCCTGTTATGCCACTGATGGGTCTTCCTTGGATAGAGGCTGTCAAACTGTACTAAATTATACTCTGCTGGGGTGGTTTTGAGATGCAGACAAACAGGAGAGAAAATGTATCCTGGATTCTGTAACTTTCAGTTCTTTTGAACTATTGTTTTAGATCCAATGTCATCAATTAACTTACAATAGTGTGGATGATCTGCTGCACAATTGGCATCTACATAACGATTTTCAGGCTTGCACATAATAAATCCTGTGGATCCTAGCTACAAAACTACTTTAGGTATTCATATGCTTTTACTCTGTTGTTGTGGCTGAGAAAGCAAATTCTGAGAGGTGGTGAATACAGCCTAGTATGTTGGAACTCCTCCTACATTGCCTAGAAAATGCGACCCCAGGGTTGCTTTTATTGCTCCAACAATACACAGCCTATCTCATGTGGCTGAATATCTGCTGAGATTAGTACTTCCAAGTTCACCTTTTGAAGTCCGTGGAAATTTTAATTTTTCACAACTGTCAGGATTTGAATCACTGTATTTACTGTCATCTTGAAGTGCAGCTGCAACTATTTCATTCACTTGCAGGATGCCCATCCCCAGGATAACTTCAATGTAAAAGCTGCTGTTTTAAATTTTTTAAATTCTGTTTTAGCATATCACAGTCTCATTCCAAAGAACCTTATGTCCATTTTTCTGGGGGGAAAATAAAATCAATCCATACTTTTCAAAACATGTTTCTTATTAATGATATAAACCGAACTGTCTGTGTTAAGCATATACTTGAACAGTTCACTAAGAAACAGGCTGGAGCTGAGAGGGCAGCCAGTGTTCTCCTAGCTTTACATCATGCAAGGAGCCTTCTGTGCCAGGTTAGTCCCTAAAATAAAAAGATACTGTCTTTCGTGGCCTCTTTATACAACCACAGAGACATAATAGGCCATAGAGAACAGAAAATCTGCTCCACTGAGTCTTTTAGGCATCTATTGGCTTTACACCTGGAAATTTACAACTAATATGACAGAACTTAATTTTGAAACAACTGTTACATATCCTTTGAGTGTGATCAAAGTCTGCTTAACTCCAAAAACTTAGTTCTGAAGTGATAATTTTATAAATTATTTGATTTGACTTTTAAACTAATATATATGTCTGTTTATTCATGACAACCTGGATATTCTTTTGAAGTGAATTTGAAAGACCCTGGACCATAACCTGATTTCATCTCCTCTAATGTACAATTCACCATGCACCTGAATGTCAGATGTAAATGAGCTGATGATCTGCCCTGAATCTCTGAAATATTGAGGAATTTCCTTCTTTGTTCTGTGAGAATTGACTGTGGTGACCTCCACAGCCTATTCTCTTCCTTGGTGTTTTGAGGTCTCTTTCATGGGGAGGCTTAGATTCTCTTGCAAAGTTCCAGCTTTGAGATTCCTACTGTTTGACATTGGACCTTTAGCTATTGGCCATTGAATACAAAACCATTAAGGCTAGCATTTCATGTGAACTCTCTGCCATGGGCCAGATTGTCTACTAATTACTCTGATTGAAGAACCAAAATGCATTTCATTGTGACAAATTCTGATGTGGAAATTGCAGACATATCTCTGCAACAATTCTTTGAATATGAGTTTCTGTAAGCTTACAATAGTATGGTCTGACTGCTTATCCATTTTAGATGTCAAAAAGAGATTTAGAAAAGTGTCACGCAAAGAGGCTTAGAGAACAGGGGAAATCTGGAGAGAGTAGCACAGTTATTCTGTAGTGTGGAATTTGCAGACAGAGCAGAGATACTGACAAAATGCATTTGAAGAATAGAATCCAGTATTTTAGTGAAGATATGGAGAAAAAAGATAGGAATTACCATTCCAAGAAATTGAATATTCTTGCAAGCATGGGTTCTCACTGCCACTTGCAGGTTTTAGAGTCAGATTCAAATCAACCTTGTAGGCAACTAAATAGGACATAGAAGGTATTTAGGCACTCAAAGTCACAATAAACAATCCAGCCCCTCTTCAAGAACTCCAAAATTATTTAGGTACCTAAATTGATTAAGTGTTCCCATTTTTCCCTGAAAAGGTCCATATAAACTAAGACTTGAGCTAACAGAAATTCTCAGAAGCAGTCCAGATTGGCCACCTTAATTCCAGTTCATCTTTGTAAGTTGTATCTCCACCAGACCAGCCACGATATAGAACCTGATCTCCTGGGCCTTTAAAAATTAATTCTTCTCAAGAAACTTAGGATGTCTTGCTCTGTTTAGTGAATTCTATGAATAACACTGAGGAAGACACAAGACTTTGTATAGGAAGACATTTTAAAGGCTGGAACTCTTGTTATTCTTGGAGGCAGAGGCATATCATGGGGAAAAAAATGCAACAGGGACAGTTCTCTCTCAGGGCTTTGTTCCATGTTGTGCTTTGAGCTGCTCAATTGTTGACCTGTGTTAGTTCTAGCTCAAGTTTGGGGCAGTCACAAAGGGCTAAAACCCTTCTCTGTGCCCCACTTGCAGTGCTGTGATTTGCCACTAAATGGGTGGCAAGCAGAGGCATGACTAGAACTTACAGCTGTGAGTTGCTACTGCAGGGCTGGTGAACAGGATGGGTTTCTATCCCAGCTTTAGGTAGGGGGGTATGAGAGATGTGTTGGTAGGGGAAAAGCATGGAGCTGGGAGGTGGAGAGTTATTGGGATGGGGGTGGGTAGTGAAATGGGAGATGGAAAAGAAATGGAATGAGGAAAGGGTGCTGAAATGAAGGAAATCGGGTACTGAAGGATAACGTTGAAAGAAGTAAAAAACAAAGTAAATTAAAGACACTCTCATAGGTTAATACATTGGGATTTGGGACTAGAGTGCGGGGGTGCTGGTCATGCTACTTGGGGTGGCTGGGGGGTGGGAGCAGTGAGGGGAAGTGCCCTGTGCCCTGCAGCCTGATTAGCTGGCATGTGTCTCTGCAGGCAGTTTGCATGGGATTGTACTCCTGGGGGTGGGAGAAGGAGTTAGCTTGGTGCCAGAATGTCCTGTTAGGCCAGGGGTGGGCAATTATTTTGGGTGGAGGGCTGTTTACTGAGTCTTGGTAAGCCATCAAGGGCCACATGACAGGCAGGCCAGGGCAGATAAATATTAATTTTCTACATTTTTTAGGGGCCCCTGGGCTGCATTTTTCCCACTCCTGTGTTAAGAAATAGAGTTTATGGGTTTGTCCACACAGGAGGGTGGGGGAAGGGATACTGCATTCTGGGGTGTTGGAGGACTGCACTATGGGTGACTCATCTGGGGGGGGGTGACCACACGTTAATGGAACATGAGCTGGGTAACACAGATCAAAGGTAAACGAGTCCTAGGGTACTGTAACTTCAAGCTGCCTAATTTGTGTTTAAAACTGGTTTCAGGGGTTAACAGCTCCAAGAACCACCTGAAATTAATGTATAACAAGGCCCCCACCCTCACCTGCCCTCCCTCCCCACACAAACCTTCTGGTTTTTAGAGTACAGGAATAATCCATGTATTCAGGTAGTCTACGAACTGTAATTCTCAAAAATGGCTATGACCATCTCCACTCTACAAAAATATGATTCCCAGAATGCCTTGTGCTCTGTGACGCACATTGCCTGCACTGGCAGCTTCTTGAAGCCCCTCCTGAGAGCACTGGCTGAGGAGTGGGGGCTGTGGGAGAAGAGATCCCTGTCATCCCCCCGTGACCAATTGCACCGACCTGGAAGTGCCAACAGTGCACCTGGAAGTGCCCGGAAGTGCACTTCTGGGTTAGTATGATCAGCTGCAGGGGTAGACCCCAGTCAGCATGATTTGACATGAATTGCTGACTTCCCACTGAGAGGGCAAGTGCCCTCCTGACTCAGGAGGCACCAGTCACCCATGCTGGGAACAGTCTAACTCCATTCTCTTTCGAACTTCCCTTCAGGTAGTTGAGGCTGCTATTAAATCCCCTCTTAGTCTTTTCTTTTCTAGACTAAATAAGTCCAGTTCCCTCAGCCTCTCCTTGTAAGTCATGTGCCTCAGCCAAGAACCATTTTCATTATCCTCTGCTGGACTGTCTCCAATTTGTCCACATCCTTTCTGTAGTAGGGGGCCCAAAACTGAACACAGATGTGGCCTCACCAGTCCTGAACAGAGGGAAATAATCACTTCCCTTGACTTGCCGGCAACGTAACAACAAATGTAGCTCAGTATACCATTAGCCTTCTTGGCAACAGGGGCACACTGGTGGCTCATATTCAGCTTATTGTCCACTGTAACCCCCAGGCCCTTTTATGCAGAGCTGCTGCCCAGCCAGTCACCCCCCTAGCCTGTACTGGTGCATGGGATTGGTCTGTTCTAATTGCAGGACTTTGTACTTGTCTTTGTTGAACCCTATAAAATATCTTTTGGCCCAATCCTCCAATTTGTCTAGGTCACTCTGAGTCCTAGCCCTACCCTCCAGCATATCTAATACTCCCCACCTTAACCTAGAGACTTTCAACAGGCCAATCTCCAGTTTCACACTGGAGCTCTGAGCGATCATATGGCTCTTTTACATAAAATGCAACTCCTCCTCCTCTCCTCCCCTGCCTGTCCTTTCTAAATAGTTTGTACCCATCCATGACAGTGCTTCAGTCATGCAAGCTCTCCCACCAAGTCTCTGTTATCCAATCACCAAAGTTCTGTGACTGTGCAAGGACTTCCAATTCTTGCTTGTTTCCCAGGCTCTGTGCATTTGTGTACAGGCACCTGGGGTAATTAGTTGATTGCCCAGATTTCTCCGGAGGTATGACAGCACCACCCATGTTTTCTCCTCCTGCTTGCTCCTCCTCCTATAGGTCTCTCTCTTCCCCATGTACCTCAGGGCTTTGGTGTCTATCCCCCAGTGAACCTAGTTTAAAGTCTTCTTCACTAGGTTAGTGAGTCTATCTGCAAAAACACTCTTCCTTCTCTTCATCAGGTGGGTTCCATCTCTTTCCAGCAATCCTTCTTAGAAACATACCCCATGGTCAGAGATTTGGACATAGACACATCTTTAAATATTTTTTCTACAGACCTCAAAGTACAAGGCAACTCATGGATGCTGGGGAAGATGGAGCATCCCACAGGAGGGTGGGGAGCTCCCCAGCATGCTCAGCAGAAGACCTGGAAGTGGACCAGAAGCACTTCCAGTCCTCTTCCGGGTCTGCCAGGGAGCACACCAGGGGGCCCTTCCTCGCCCCTCCAGCTCGGTGACTGGTGCCTCCTGGGTCTGGGGGGGCACCTGGGGTCCCTCCACAGCTGATTGCCAAGCCAGGAGTCACGGGGGAGGGTTCCCCGTGCACTAGGTGACAGAGCCAGAAGTGGAATGGAAGGACTTCCAGTTCACTTCTGGGTTCACTGCCAAGCACATGGGGGACCCCCAATGCTCCTGTTGGACCCTTCATCCACCCCAGCATCACAGCATTCATGAGCCATACCTCAGGGTATGTAGAAAACACATTTATAGTTGTATCTATGGCCAAATCGCTGATTCTCTGAATCAGCATCAAATCTTCAGATTCGGATTTGACCGAATCAAATTGGGAACAGTGATCTGAATCAACAAATCGAATCACTGTCCCTGATTTGGGCTGAATCTGAATCCAAATTGGATATGTCCCATTTTGTACACCCCTAATATTCAGGGTCTCCCCTGGCAGTACCATTGGTGCCCACATGGATGAGCAGCATGGGGTAGTAGTCAGAGGGCCAGGTGAGCCTTGGTAGTCCCTCCATGACATCTCAGATCTGGGGTCTGGGCAAGTAGAAGACTTCTCAAGACAACAGGTTAGGTTGGCAGATGGCATCTCTGTCCCCCACAGGAAGTAGTCTCTAACCACTTCCACCCATCACTTCTTGGTGGCGGTTGTCTCGATTCTTCCTACCTTAGTGAGATCTGGCCTGTCCTCTTCTACTAATGGAATTTTATCCTCCGTCTCTGTTGCTAGGGATGCATATCTGTTCTCCAGACAAATTGCTGCAGATGAAAGTAAAGATTTCTGCTTGCTGCCAGAGGTCACAAGTTTCCACCCTCCTGTGAGTCCATGTCCTCTCCCTTATCTAGCACTGCCCCTGGCAGTTCTTCCTCCACAGTCCCGGAGGTATCCTCCAGCATTGAAATGATGAACTCCTCATGGTGAAGGATGCTTCAGAACCTCACCACTTCCCCCTGTAGCTCTCTTGCCTGTTCCCTGAGAGACACCGTCAGGAGGCACCACTCACACTGCCCCTGACCTGGTCATCACTGGAAGGAACCTGCAAGCCACAGTCCCCACAGTGCCAAACCCAGACCTGAGGGAAGCCTGAATGGTGAGCTGTCCTTCCTGGACAGAAACCTTATAGGTACAAACAGAGGCATTGGCAGTGGCTTTGGTATTGCAACGTCCTCCACCCATTTCCTTGGGTCTCTTAATTTGCCTTCTCTCCCTTATTGCCCTTCTTCCAAGCATACCTTCCCTAGAGAACTTGCCTGGAAGCTGGCCTATTTATTGCTCAAACCCCAAAAGGTTCCTTTTTTCCTGCTTTCTCTCACCAAGCTGAAAGGCTGTCCCCACAAAAGGTGTGGGGGGGATGACAACTGACCTCAAGACTTCATGTCCTTTAGCGTCTTGGTTGTTTGCTATTATTATGAAAACACACACAATGCTTAAGGCACACTTAATCTATAAGTGGCAAGTGAAGAATCACAGGTTCTTACAATTCTTTTTCAATCTTGTATTTATTCCTCAAGCTCTGGTAAGTCTACTTACAGTCTGATCATCCCTGGACAATGATGACCTTGCCACTTGCACGTGGTTGATAAACTATGTTGACCCAGTCATGGTAATCTGTGTTGTGCCAGGTTCCTTGGATTTACTGTATAATGGCTTGGGGACAGGATGCTAAGCACATAATACATGGAGCTAGTTTGTTTAAATTTTCTATTGCTTTAACTAACAGTAAATAATGATAATACCAGACATCTTTGAGAATCTGTTCATGCATCCATCAAATTAGCCTTACTGAACATAACAGTGATGTTTTATTAGTCATTAATAATTAAAAATTGTGTCACTGATTCAGAGTTAAATATGAGGTTCTCTGTGAAGCTCCTGATTGCACTAGTTACATATTACAACCCAATTTTTAAAGGTATTTAGGCATCCAAAGCTGTGAATAGACACCTGCTGGGATTTTCAAAAGTGCCTAATACAGACCTAAATATTCAGTCTATCAGGGACTCTCCTATGTCTCTTAGGTAACAGGCTTATAGAAAATTTCAGGAGGTATGTGTATATAGTTCTATATAGTATATTTAGTTCTATTATAGATGTACTATTCTGCCTGTATGCTGGGCAGAGGCTGGGTAGCTTGTTCCCTGCTTGGCTCTATAAGCCCAGAGCTGGAGAGGAACAGCCTGGGGAGCTTATTCCCTGCCTAACTTATGAGTGCAGAGCTGCTCAGGGAACAATATCCCAAACCTGTTTCTGCCTCCAGTTCCATGTTCACAGAGCTGGGTGGGAAAAAGGCTTCCCTGCCCCCACCAGCAGGAAGCTCCCAGTGCCAGCTCCATGATCATGGGGCTGGTACTGGGACCCTTATCATCCAGTGCTGGCTCCACAACATGGAGCCGGGGCTGGGAGATAAGGGTCTCTCAGCACTGACCCCATGGTTGCAGAACTGGTGTTCGGAGATAAGGGTCTCCCATCCCTCCCCCTCCCAAATTGCAATGGTGGAGCAAGGGTTGAAAGATAAAGACCTCCCAGCTCCTGCTCCCCAATCACAATTTTGGAGTAGGGGGCTTGGAGCTCCCTGCTGCTGGAGCAGGGGGCCATAGTCACTGCCTGGGGTCCTGTGGAGGCAGCTCCTGGGGCCAAGGAATTATCTCCAGCCCCCTGGTGAATGCATGACTGGGAGCAGATTTTGCTTCCAGTCAGGCATCTACATGAGTGCCATTGTGCTGTTACTAATCTTGAGTAAATTTCCTATTTGCATTTGCAGGTAGCAATTTTACTTGGGATTAGGGAGGTTCACTGCATAGTAAGCATGTGCACATGCAGACGCACATGTTTACTCCACAGTAAACTATACTAATGCACAGTTAAGTGTGTCATGTAGATGTGCCCTGTATATGGTATACTTTATACCAACTTCTTTGGTTTATAAGAGAATTTTAGCTGGCTTAAATCACTATACTGTATTGTTCCAGAGGAGTTATATTGACATGTATTAAATGAGCATTTTCAGATTGGGTTGTTGTTGAACAATTCTGGATATAATTTTATTCAAAAAAGGCAAGAATGAAAGTTTAGGTCCAAATTCAGATGCCCGTATGCACTGGATTGCACAGGAACTGAAAGTGTCTACGTAGGACTTGGTAGATTTATTTTGTTCCACACATAGTCCTGTTGGTTGCATGGAAGCAGAGTGACACTTGACCTCATATATAGTCCCACTGATTTCAATGAGGCAAAGTGCTACATAGCTTGCTTCCATGTTACAGGGGTATAGGTTGTAGCTGTGTCACTCTAAGGACATAGGCAGACAAGATTATTTGGGTAAATCTGATATGTTTTATTAGAAGAACTCTGTGATGGGGCATGCGCCCTAAGGGTGCCGTGAATTCCCCTCGCGCCCCCTACTGTGCCAAGCTGGTGTCAACGCACCCTCACCATCTCGTCCGCCACGTCTTTGCTATTAGTATTGTTTTAAGGGAAGCTTTCTTTTGTCTTCTTTGACACGGTGCCCTGATGTATCCCAGTCTGTGCTCTGTTTTAGGTGACTCGGTGCACTAAAGCCTTAGGGGCTACACGTGGCTCCAACCACCCCTGTACCACGCCCCAAGCCTTACAGATGTACCAGATGTTGTCTGGTCAGTTTTCCCCTTGGCGCCCTCACTGGCGCTCCCTCACAGTTGCCTGTGCCCTCATGGACACTCTCTGGCTTGTCTTACAATTGCCCCACCTCATGGGTCCCTGGGCCCATCTCACAGTTTCCCGTGCCCTCACGGGCACTCCCTAGCTCGTCTCACAGTTGCCCACGTCCTTGCAGATGAACAGTGGGGCCTTACCTGCGACTGTGCCCACACTGGGGTTTCCCTGCGATCAGGCCCACTCTGGAGCTTCTCACCTGTGCCCACTCTGGGGGCTTCTCGCCTGTGCCCACTCTCACTTGGGGCTTTCCTCATGCCTGCCTGCACTGGGGCCTGCTCTTGCGACCGTGCCCACTCTGGGGCTTGCTCTTGCGATCGTGCCCACTCCAGAGCCTGCTCTCAATTGGGGCTCAGGTGGCCGCAGCTGTGCCTGGCCCCAAATCCCCTCCTTGGGTCTGCAAGTTCCTGTGGAGCTCAGGCAGCCTCGGCCTTACATGGCCCCAAATCCTCTGTGCCCCTTCTCAGGGCTGGGGTCAGTGCACTCCTGAATGTTGTGTTCTCTCTGGCATCGGGGTCCCCATACTACTGTGGAGCCCCTATGAGGCCTCCTCCAACCCCTATTAGCCTCACCCTTTCCTCCGGTCTTATAAAACTACAAACAAAAAACTCAATCCCCTGGGCTACAACATAAACTCTAAGCCATCTGGCTAACCATCATTCAACTCCCTACCAGGGCTTCCTCCACCCGGTATCCTTGGACAAAAGCTGCTAAGCCCATCAGGCTTCCCTACTCTGCTTACTCCAGCAGAGCTCCTTCTTCCTTGGCTGCAAGTGGGGAACTGCTTCTCTGGCCTCAGCCTGGATTATATATATAGGTCAGGCCCTGCCCCCTTCCAGTCAGCTGACCAACTGCGACTGCCCCTGCAACTGGCACCTGTGCCTCTTTATAGGAGCAGGGCACTTCAGTGCCCTGCGACAAACTCAAATAGTTGGAAAAATTCTTCTTTGGAAGCTTTCAGGTATAAATACCCTTTGTGAGGCTGAAGAAGCATCTGCAGTTGGTGTCTGCTCTTCCTGGTTGGAATGAATACTAAAGAAGCCAGAGGCTGGTATGCATGCAAGAGACCCAGTCAGTGAAGATGTAAATCACTGAGTCAGTGGGTGAGAGACAGGCTTGGGTAGGGGGGAAGGGATGAATGTAGTTGGTAAATAGTGGAGAGGTACCTGGGAAATCAGATGTTAGGCAGGTTATAATGTGTCATAAATCCAATGTCTATATTTAGTCTATGATTTTTTGTATCCAGGAGGCTGATGAATTGAAGTTCATAGACACATCTGTGAAAGAAGTTTTGTAAATTCCCTTTGAGGATTAGAACTGCGAGATTGGGGAGAGAATTGTTTTCGTGTGAGAAATGTGCCCCCACAGGTATTTGAGTATTCTTGTTTTTGATAGATTTCTGGTGAGCATTCATTCTGGTGTGGAGTTGTTGTTTGGTCTCTTCTACTTATTTTTCATCAGGGCATTTGGTGCACTGGATGAGATATTTTACATTTCTGGAGGTGCAGCTGTAGGATCCAGGAATGTTGATGGTTCTATTGAGGGGTGTAGCAACTGTGGTGGTGGTAGAGAGATGTTGTCAGGTTTTGCGTTTCTTGTCATGGGATGGGCTGAATCCATTCAGTGTGGTTTTGGGCTATAGGAAGTTTGCTTCTGGTGATGAGGTTAGTGAGGTTCGATGCTTGTTTGAAGGCTAGGATGGGTGATTCTGTGAAGATCTCTTTAAGAATTGGGTCTTCTTCTAGTATGGGTTGCATGTGATCTAATCCTTTGTACATTCAATAAGTTTAGTAAAAATTAAAGGAGATGCACCTATATTTTAGCTAGTGCCTATTTAAGGCATACCATTATTTATTGGAGGAGAGCAGCAAGTCAAGTGTTTTAAATGTTTGCTGTTTTTTTGTTTGGGCAATTATGCATAAATCATAAATTGAAGATGATGATTATGACAAAAGGTTATAAAAATATTTTAAAAGTCAAATTAATCTTCTGCAGTGAAGGTGGGTTCAACTAATATATACTAATAACCAGTGGACATGTACAATCACAACTCTTGCCCCTTGATATAAACCAGTCATCATCAGGATTTAAAATATATTCATTTTTCTTCCTAGCTATGCAACAATAGCCATTCCTGAAGGCTGGTGCTGGCCTTGATTTTCCTAGTGCCCAAAGTATTAAAACAGTGTTGTCATAAAATTGTGAGATGTTTTAATATGCCTTATGTTTTTGAGCCTTTAGGCTACACTGGGGTCACATTTTTATGTTCTTCACTGTAACTATGGAGAACAAATTGCTATAACCTATTATGGTAAACTGTAAAAATAATATATTGATAACTTTTGAAAAAAATTGCAATATACCATAGAGTTAGATATAAGATTCAAGATGGGAATGTTTAATATATGATCAATGTCACTCAGTATTTCTCAACTTCACCCCAACCAAAGGCTGAATGTTAAGATAGACGGGTTTGTTCTTTCAGTTAGACTAGATTGTTTCCCTTTATTTACTTCATTAATCAGTCTTTCATTTCTTCATAGGTAACTTGCTACACAGGGTTTGAAGCTAATATATAAGCTTTGGATAAAGTACATAGGTTGCTTATTTTTGGTGATTTCAATATGCCCTTGGATATCTCCTTTTGATTTATTAACAGAGTGGTTTTGCACTGTTGTATCTTTTAAATTCAGTGTAGCATGTTCATCTCTGCTCTCTCAGAAGGGCTTGTGCTTAATTTAGTTATTTCACATTATAATATGTCACTTCATAATTTTCAGTTTACCTCCTTAGCTTTCACAAATTACATATTGCTTTCATTTCAGTTTGCTGGCACATATCCATATTCAGGGATCTTGTGGATTAAATATAAATAGATTGTTCCTGCCTTGCCTGTCCAAGTTTTGTGAAACAATAGCTAACTGCAAATATCCTGGAACGTTGCAAAATGTGTGCAGCACTCTTAAAGCCAAGATTTTTTTGCTGTATTTGATGTATTCTTTAAAGTTCTTCTCGTAGATCACCAAGCTATATAGGCAAGTTTGGAAGTACATCACAGAATTTTCAAAAAGACATAAATCATTTGACAGTCCAAAGGTGCAGCTTGTACAAACAGATTTGATCTAGTTTTAAACCAGCTGGCTTAGGTAGAGATCACAGTGCAGCCGTGTCAGCATAAAACCTACCTGGTACCTTGGGAAAATACTTAGGTAAGTAGCCTACTCTGAGCTCCATGATGTCATAATTACATTGCTGTCAACAGCAGAGCCGGCCAATTTAAAGCTTGCTCAAATGTGTCTGTTACCACACTTTGCATTGCTGTGTAAATGTACCCTCTAGAGCACACAGAAATTCAGTGCGATTTGTGTTCCTCAGTCACTGAGGCATTTTAAAAAGTTCTAACTATAGCTTTGGATTCCTGCTAATATAAAGCATCAGGCCTCTACGTGGTAAACTGAGGTAGGCCCAAAAAGACTGAGATTCTCTGAGGAACAGCCATCCTAGCACTTCTCTTGAGGACCGGCAATTCTGTACCTATCAATTTCTGTTAATATCTATTAACAGAGAGATAATTAATATCTATTAACATAATATCTATAGCTTATAAGCCATGAACTGCCTTTGTATGTCTTTTGAATGGTACATATACTACAAAGAATTTGGCCAATATTGTTGTATTTCTATCAAGAAATTTGGGGAAATTTCTCTTTCAGGCTGAGTTTAAAATAATAATCTGTATGTGTGTGATAGCTACTCTAGGTAGCGTGCACCACTTACAGGGCTGATTTAAGCTATTTTCTTCAAAAGTTGCCATCTGTATAGATCCAAGCCAACAGGATCTTTGCACAATTAAGATAGACAACACAGGCCCTCCTCTGTGTTTTATCTCTTCGCTGGTGAACAGTTGGACATCAGATCAATTGTGAGATTTTTGTTGATTAGTCTCCCCCCACCCCTAACGTTAAGACAATGCAGTACAGCACATTTAGTCAAGGCTTCTGATTCTTGAGTGCTTAGGGAACCTGGTTTTGTCCATGGAAAACAATGGGCTCTTGGCTGCATGGGAAAATCATTGTAATTTATTTAGGGTGGATATTTTCTAGCAAAGATCCTCAAGCTTTGCAAGAACTTTGCTAGCAGAAATTCAAATGTTGAATTTAACCCTTCAGGTATAGGTTAAAAGCATATATGTTCCATTTGGATTGTTTCCCTAATGATAGCTTTATTTTTTACTTTGGTTCAGTGAAGTGCAATATATTGGTAACAAAAGAAGTGCTCTAAAGATATATCATCTCTTTTTTTTCCCCCACAGGCTGTGTTATTGTTTTGTAGGGAGTTAATATTTTTGTATCTTTGAGTATTAATAAACAGAAATAAGCAGGTCAGTAATGAATCTTCTGGTCTTTTGTTTGATGATGATTAACTGGTCTGATTATATGGCAAATACAGCAGTTGATTCCATGGAAATGTAATATAAGAGAAGTACTTCATATATTTTTTATTTGTATGGTAATGCTAACATGAAAAAGCCGCATGTGAACCACCGGTGCGCCATGCAAATACTTTACAGACCCTACGAAGCAGCATGGAACTGGCTGCAGTTTGAGGACCACCTCAATAAGCTGAATAGAGATGTCTTCCTGAACTTATCCCACTCTGCAGAATAAGGTCCTTACTAGATACTCTTTTTTGTTATTAGGAATGATTTTCAAATGAGCTTAAAATGGATAAATGCTTAAGTGTTAATTTTCTAGGCATGATAAAGTACATTACTCCTCTCAATTTGGTGTTCATAGGTATGGAACCAAACTGTGATTCACTTACATGCTCTGCAAGCAATACATTGGCTTCATTGTATTCTGTGGAGTAGGGTGCAATTCAGCATGACTGAGGCGGGATATGTTATGCAATGTCTTAGTTGTCAGCCCTCACAGGAAAACAAATTTTTTCAATATCCCCATTCTGTCATGAGGCTATGATTAAATTGGACATAATTGTGTAGTAAATCTGCTTATAATTGGTACATGCTAGCTCTTGTAAACACAGCGCACAATGAAAATGTTGAAGGCATAAAAAGGTGAGGTATATGGGGCCGAGTTTAGAGGAGAAAGGAATTGCACATTAAAATCAAATAGGAACATCCACACATCCCCTTTATGCTCAGAGATGCATATCAAATCTTCCATATTTAAAATCTATGTGGCTCCTCAAGAAGTGGTGAACTCTGGTAGACATTTGACAAAAATGTCAACTTCCAAAAATATTTTAAATGCTATTGCCTTGGTAAGCAAAATACCTGTGACTCTTAGAAGCTATCAGATAAAAGACACGAGCATAGGGAGACAGCTCTCTGACTATTGATGAGGTGGGAGCTATACATAGCTTCAAGCCTTTGAAGCAGAATGACCTAAGAGGGGATTCGTGCTGAAATAGTACTGCCACGGTCTTCCCAAAAGTTCTTTACAAGGGAAAGGAAACTTCAATATCTAATTGGGGCTGATTACCTCAGTATTTGAGTTTTTACCTTACTAGTGCTAAGGCATTGAGCTTATAGCTTGAGTTCAGGATTTTGTGTTTCTTTACCTCTGGAGGTCCCAACAAATTCGCTAACAGGATACTTGCTACAAAAATGGTGATAATCTGTGATTTCAATTGCTATATGCCTCAAATGCCCAGGATTAACTTCCTCTAAGTAGAAGAAGTATGTAAGCCACTGGTGAGGGGATGCATCTACATGTGCATACTAATGTGAGGCAATAAACTCTGGAGCTTGTTGCTCCAGAGTTTATTGCTTTGGGTGGGCTATTTGCACATGCATTTGGGAACACAGGATGTTGAGCTGGGTCAGAGCAGCCTCGGCTGGCACTGAACCCAGGGGGTCAGCCTGCCAGCCTGGGACTGCTCCCCTGGATCACCGTGCTGGGGAGGGGCCGGTTGGGGCATGGGGGTGTTTCAGCATGTGGCTAGCCAGCAGAACGCCCCCATGCTGAAGCACCCTTGTGCCCCAGTCAGCTGGGCCAGTGTCTATGCCTGTGATGCTGTGGAGCGTTATACTCTGCAGCAGGATAGTACTTGTATTTACCAGTGACTGTATTTCCAATATTATCTGGCTGTGGGGTAAATTAATTTACTCCAGCCTAATATGGGTGCATGTGTAGACGTGCAACATCTACTACGCAAATAATTAGGCTACTGCACAGGGCACGTTTCATGTAGATGCACACTGAGAGGAGTTGCTACATCCATAAATCCTTGGTTATTTCACTCAAGCTACAAGACCTCATGCTTTTATTTCTAGAGATCCCTAGCAATCCCCAGTGCTGAGAAGTAGGTATCACATGTTGAAAGGTTTTGGATTTGGTAAGGTATCCTCCTCTTTGCAGGGAGTCTTTAAATCCTGAGATAAAGTTGCTGGTTCTTCCCGGGGAGATGTTCCAAACAGGACAGCAAGACGGGATGCTGTATCCTAGAGAATAATTCAGGGAGGCTTCTCAACTTAGTCCTCCATGGATATCAAAATTAAGTTGGGTCCTTTCCTTCTAATGGAATGGGCCAAGTTCAAGAGAGTTGAAAGTGATTTAACACATTTTAGCTATCTGGGGCTGAGTTTTGTGTTACACTTTCTAAAATAACAATATTGAATCCCATCCCAAAGTTTTAGAGCCAGCTCTTACAATGATCAAGAAGAAGTAACCTTTTTTTTTTTTTCCTGAATTAGCCCATTAAGATATGGGAAGGGCAGATAATTTATCATGGGGCTATTGAGGTAAATTAGGTAATGCTTATTAAGCACATTTGTTCCTGCAAAGTTGCCAAACACTCAGGTAGCAGAAACGGCATGGAATTAGAGTTATATTTAGAGTCAGAATATGGAACCTGTTCCTTTTTCTTTCTTGGCTGTTATCCCTTTTCTTCAGGTTTTGCTGATCATGGTTTTCTAGTCTTTGTTAGTGTTTTCTCCCCTTTCCTGCTCTATTTGCTATATATCTTTCTTTGTTGCCAGTTCTTTAATGCATATTATCTCTCTCTTCTCTACTATGACAGCAGGTGCTGAGTTTCTCATTGCCATTGTTTTGCACAGATTTCTGACATCCTGCAATAAATGTACTGCAGTATCAAGATAAAGAACTCTCAGCTTTATTGAACACATCTATTCCCTACGGATGTCAACACAGAGCTATTTAAAGTTTCCCAAGTCTTATCCTGTATTGCATTGATTCTTGTATTAAAGTCTGAGATGTATTGAAGTCCAGGGGGTCTCCATTTCAGTTGGGCCAAAGTCATCTTCAGGAACAAGGATTGACATTTTTCAGCTATTTAGACATATATGCTAATAGGAATCACTGAGAAAAGGAGGAGCAACCAAAAGAACAAAATGTGGAAGGCATAAAAACAGAAGTCAGTGCTGTGCAAAAGGTAATTTGCTCCAAATAGAACAGAACATTTTACAATTAGATAGGACCAAAATTATAATCAAATAAGTACTTCTTGCAGCATTTTTATAATTGCACTTCTGTTCTTCATTTTTCACAGCATCACATGACTCCCCCAGGCTTCTGCCAAGGAAGCTAGTGCCTTACTTAACTTCAATGTATGTTATCAGTAGAGGTTAGCTTATTGTGCATCTTACATAGTTATAAGCCAGATACTTCTTTTTATTATTAAGTGATGCTCCAGGCCATGAAACATGTCCTTGTGAAAATTTAGTGGCGACCAAAGCATCAACTAAAACGACTGCACTTTGCATAATGCCACTAGTCAAGAAATCTTAAAAAGCTAAATAATACAAAACACTAATGGCTGGTCTTTTTTCATGCATCTCAGCTACTACAGCAGATGTAATATTATTAGCTTCTTCTGTTCACAGTAAATTAGATATGCAATCAGTAGGGGCAAGAGACAGATTAACAGAATATGAAAATGGCCTCTAAAAAATTATTCATAGTAGCTATGAGCCAGTATTGAAATTAAAGGCAGTCAAACAAGTTTGTAAATGGTGAGAACCTCTGTCCACTTCTAGAACTTAATATGAGCAAAACACTTTTTACATTTATAAAATGTTTGTGTTAGGCACTGATTTAATGAACATGGTCAGGCTGCAGACTGGGGATAGGCAAGAAATGATTTTAACAGCTTGCTACTTATAGTTCAACTGTTAGAGGTCTCTGTATTCAGAGGTTCTAAAAGTGCTAGTGGGTTTTAAAAACTGTGCAGTAAAAAATGGTTGAGTCTGCTCGGGTCTCGCCAAGCCAGGATTTCCAACTGGTTTGAAAATAATGTCATTGTTTTTTTACTTGGATCTGTGCTGTGTCGTGTGTGTGTGTGTGTGTGTGTGTGTGTGTGTGTGATATACATATATATGACATGGCACAGATCCAAGTAAAGAAAACTAATGACATTATTTTCAAACCAATTGGAAATCCTGGCATAGATGAGACTCCAGCAGACTCAACCATTTTTTACTGCCCTGTTTTTAAAACCCATTATGAGTGTGTGTATATGAGTATATATGTATATGATGACATTATTTTCTAACCCGTTGGAAACCATGTTGTAGAAGAGACCCCAGCAGCCTCAACCATTATTTACTGTACATATTTACATATATGTACATATATACATAGATATGGGTAGTATATAAGTGTAGATACATAGATATATGTATACATGTATAGATAAATAGATGTATGTATGTATATATGCATGTATAGCTATTTACTTCCCTCAGTCCTGCAAAAACAGCTCAGATTTAATTGGATTATATACCAGTTTTGGCATGAGCATCAACAAAGGAACTGCTTTCTTAGTTTCAGTTTGTTAAATCCATGACAAGGATTGACACAGATATTGCTGAAAGAATAATTTATTCTGCAGATACATAGAAGCAGTTCAGCCATATTATTGTGGTACTGAGCCTGGGTTGACTGACTCTGGCAAGAACCAGGATTAATTAGCTCGAACACAGCTGGCAAGTCTACACGAGATGTTTACTGCAGAGTAGATTAATTAGCTCTGCAGTACACAGCACGCATCTACATGTGTGGAGTAGGCTGGTGGAGTAAACTAATTAACTCCACAGCAGGATAGTAATTGTAAATACAAGTACAATCCTGCTGTGGATTACAAAACTCAGCAGCAGCAGCACAGGTGTAGATGCTGCCCCAACGGACTGGGGCACGAAGGTACTTCAGTGTGCGGGCTGTCTGCTGCCTAGCCCTGCAGTGGAGCACCCTTGTGCCCCAGCCAGCCCTTCCGCAGCATGTTGAGCTGGCAGGCTGACCCCCCAGACTCAGTCGGAGCTGCTCTGGGGCTGCTCCGTCCCAGCTCGACATGCTGCAGTCCCAGGTGCACATTCAAGCAGTGTGCTTGGAACAATACACTCTGGAATTTATTGTTTCATATTAATTCCATCTATAGACATGCCCAGTGCCATGCTAATGTGGTTATACTGCTTCTGGTTCCAGTTATTGGCAAGGTACGGGTATTCAAAAAGCCCAAGGTGGAGCTGAGCTGAAGTACACGGTTTTCTGTAAGTGGCATCGTTTACATTGGCAGTGAAGAAAACACACACTCGCCCTGCATGGGGAGAAGAAATCTTAGATTGGGTTCCACCATTTTTAAAACAGTCTGTGGGTGCATCTACACGTGGCCATATGGCACCAAAAGGAAGTACTAAAAGAGAGCACAGTAACAGCTTGTACTATGCTATGCCGGTTGCACATGGTTATTTTTGGTGGCTACGTCACCGTAGCAACACGGTATAATGAGGAAGCATGTTGCTATGGCGACATAGTGTTGGCATCAAGGTTTTTGCCAATGGATGCTACGGCAAAAATGCTACCATAGCGTTTTGTGTAGATGTACCCAGTGTGTGCCAAATTTCTGTTCTATAATGGGTATAGACCAGTTTCCTCTCTTATACCAGTAAAAGTGTAATGTCTGTGTGTTCAAAGGTAGCCTGAAGAGCCTTCAAGGCTGCCTTGAACTTGTACTTGCAAGCCTCCATTTCATAGATAGTTTGGAGCATCTCTCCTTAGTACTGTGCTGTGTAGACACACCGTAAAATTCCAGGTTTCCACATAGGAATCTGAAGCTGTTCTCTGAACACTTGGCTAAATGTCACAACATCCCTATGAGCTGGTTAGAAAGGTGGAAAAACTGAGGTCTTGACAAGAAGTCAGTCCTCTAACACAGGAGTAGAAATCAAGTCTCCTGCTTCCCAGTCTTAGGCTCTTGTTGTTAAGCCCTGATCCCTGATATAATGGTATTTTGATTAATTCCCCCTCCACCTCAACCTGTTATAAATCATTGTCAAAGTCAGAAGCTACTGGGGAGTTTGAAGTTAGGGCGCAGTGCTGGTTTCTGCGGCATCTGAGGATTTAGATCTGACTCCCTTCTCTGCAATCATTGTTAATTTTTAAATGGAACGACTCTTTGTCCTCACTACTATTTACAGCAAGAATGTGCAGACACAGTAATATGTTTTCTTCTCTTGCCACCCTTTATTTTGCAAACAAATTGAAGGAGCAGTAGAGTTCTATAATGGTGTGATAAATCAGTCAATTTACACTTGGCAGAATAAAATTAGCATTGCCATTACTTCATAATGGGGCAAGGCCATGGCTATGGAATTGATTTCATTGCAAGGTTGATACATTACAATTGTGTTAATATTGAATTTTAAATGGAATGATGAATTGCAAATCAATACAATTATAGGAAGTGTCTGAGGAAAAAAAACAATCCTATATTGTTTTTAATTGTATTATTTTACCTTGCTTCCACTTTAGTGAGTTCATATAAATAATATTACAATTATACGAGTGGACACTTGTGTAGTTAAAGTGATATCCCATGTTACTGTTAGAGTCAGAAAAACATTCTTCTCTTTTTGTTTATCATATTTACTTGTATATAAGATGACCCTGAATATAAGACAATGCCCCAATAATTAGTTTTTTTATATGGAAATGTTATAAATGCGTTATAATTTTCCAGGTTTAGAATCTAATATCCCATCTCCACCACTGCTACTGCCTTCTTCCCCCTGCAGCCTCCTGCATCCTCCATCCCCAACTCCTGGCAGCTTCTGCCCCTTCTCCCACTCCTCTCTATCTCTTTTCCTCCATTCCCCAGTCTCTCCCTCTTCCTCTGCATTCCTGTCAGATGCTGCTCAGGCTGCTCCATCCCAGAGCATAGCATGCAAAAACTCAGCCCTTGTCTGGCTGAGCAGCAGTGTTGGTCCTGAATGGCCAGGCAGGGAAAGGAAGTCCATGTGCTCCATGACTGGGAGAGACCTCAGCCCAAGCCAGAGCAGAGCTGTGGCTGATAGTAAGGGGGAGAGAACATGATGGACAGTGTTGGGGAGGAGGGCAGAAGGGAAAATGGGGGGAAAAGGGAGAGAAGGCTGCTATGGGTTTGACTGTGGCCCCACACAGGCTCAGGGCCTGCTCCCCCCTTCACTTCATATGTGAATACAAGACTTTTTTCATCATGCCGACTGAGTGATAGGGATGAGGGGGAGAACCTTGTTTTATATTCAAGTAAATATGGTATATTCTCTATAATCCAGAAACACTTCTCTGTGCACTACAGGTTTATTTGTAAGAGAGGGAGGATGCTTTTTTAGTCATCCACAGAGGCAGACATAGCCAACACTCTTCTCTTATTGCAGGTTACATTAGGCCTACATTGTCAGTGGTACCTCCTGATCATGAATACTTGATCTTGGGATCATCCTTCATTGTAGGGAAAATAAGATGGTTTGTATTATCTTTGTGGGATAATCTCTCTGATGCTGAATATTTGGAAAATTAAAATTTGCATGCAGTTTACCCACTACTGCTCCATCATACCCAGTCTCCCTCAAAGTGTGGATGTTCAGGTAAAGGAATGGTGAGGGGCAATCAAATTGTTTCATGACCCTTTTGCATGGGAGGAAAGACACTGATGTGCCCATGGCCTCACACTTAAGCTGTTGTTCCAGTAGCATGACTAGGGTAGAGCAATAGGGGGCACCCACGCTGGGTGCCAAATAAGAAGTGGCACTGAAACAACAGATCCATGACACTCCACACAGCTGTAGTAATAGAGCATACTTCTAAAGAAATGTCTGTGCAGGAGGAGCAGTGGCTGGCAGTGCACAGGGACTGCTCCCTCCTACTTTGGCATAGCACCACACTGCATGGCGCAGGTAGGGAGTGCACACAGAGAGATGCTCCATCTCCTGATTATAATCTCCTGATTATTGCAGCAGGCGTAGACTGGCTGAGGGAAAGTGGAATCCATCCTTCTGTCCTGCTCCCTCAGCAGGCAGTGTGCCAGGATCTGTGCCTCCACTCTTGGCAATGTGATATGTGGGGAGCCAGAAGCTCTCAATGCAGCAGGCAGTAGTCCCAGAGACACAGCTATTGCAGGAGTAGGTAATTGCTTGTGGGGAGCCAGGAGCCTTTTGTAAGGCAGGTAACATGTCTTCTCCCCCACCCCAGTACAGTACTAGCTACATGGGGGCAGGGGCCTACCCTTCCCATCCCCAACTCCAGTAATCTTGACCCCAGTACTTTTTCCTGCCCTGGCAGGGGGTCGGACTAGATGATCTACTCAGGTCCCTTCCGACCCTAGAAACTATGAAACTCCCAGTTGCAGTAACACCTACAAGACCTCTGCACTTGAGGACCAGCTGAGCAGGGGCAAGGAACTGGCCTCACTACATTAGGAGCCTCTATGAAGAGCCTTCCAAGAGGTCTTGGAAGAAATGAATTGTTTTCCCATCAAAGAACTCATCATAATTTAGCTTGTCTTGTGGTGGCCAACTTATAACATGACTGCCACAAGTAGCATGGGCAACCTCTGTTTGGGGTACACAGCAGATTGGATAAGGGATAGGCAACATAGAAGGAAATAGGACAGGAATCAAAGATAAAGCAAAAGATCAGGAAAGGAAGCCGAAAGCAGAGCAGGTCAGGCAGGGAACAGAAAGCTCAGCAGCAGATTGACCAGAGGAAGGGGGATCAGGATGGCACTTGGGGTTAATCTGTGGCACGTTTTCCAAAAAAAAGATTGGTCCCCCCATTGCCCTAGTCCTTGAAACTGTGAAGTCAGCTCCATTCTTCCATTGTTGCACAGCCTGCTGGGAATTCTCAGTTTCAGTCTCCATTATCTCTCAAGGAACTTTTGAAAATATTTGCTCTGTGTTTAACATGTTGAGGCATGAGTGATTTTGTTTTTACTTATTGAAATGGGTGCAGGAGTGCTTGACAGCATCTTTACCCAAGGCACCAAAACTGCTGGTTACACCTCTGTGTTGTTTCTTCAAGTGGAAATGAATACTTGCTCCTGGGGTAACTGCCCGCGTTGCTCATCTGCCATGCCTTGAGAGAAAAATATGAGAGGTGTTACTAAGGAGGGAGGCTATTGATTACTCACCGTGCTGACAAGGGTCTAATACCTGCTCCAGCCTGCCATCCATGGGACCCATGCCCCGCAGATGTTACTTGGGTGTTTCTTCTCCAGACTATGGCTGGAACAAAGTTGTAGCTCTTCTCTACAACCCCGGAGGGCCACTCACATGCCACCCCTCTCTCACCAGGGTCACCTTTACTCCGCTGGCTCTCATCCAGCCTCTTTCATACTGCCCTCCCTTAGGGCCATACTCTTTCCACCCAGCCTCACCCAGCTTTGACCTAGCTTTTCTCACCTCGGTCAGCCCCGGCACAGTCTGGTGTGTGTCTCCCGCTACCCTCACTTGAGTGTTGACTGAGCAATTATTAAAAACTATAGATCTATTTTGCTCTTGGCCCCTCGCCGTGCCACTATGCCCCCACTGGGCCTCCTCACTTGCCCACACTCATGGGGCTGCTCTAACCATCGCCCCTTTCACTCAGGGTCTCTCTTGCACCTCTAGGCTTTCCCTTGCCACCTGGGTGCAGCCCCAGGTCCCTCCTCTGGCCTGAGCTCTGCTTCAGGGCTCCTTAACAAGCCCTGGGCTCCCCCTGCCCATTAGAACACCCCTAGGGATGTGGGGCTGGGGTTATAAGAAGCCCCGACCTGCCTTTCACCGGGGAGGTAATGGCCTTGCATTTCCTTTGGGCTCCCACGCCACTAGGAGCCCAACCAGACCACCCTTCCCCATTAGGGTGCAGTTTTACTTCTTACCCAGGACAAGGGGTCACCTTCACCCCATAGCTCTGCTCTTACCTCCTGACTATGGCCAGAGCAGCCTCTCACCCTGATATTACCTTCTTCTAAACTGCAGCCCAAAGGTGCCCTGCCACAGCCACCAAAATTACAGTTTCTTTGACAGAAAGCCCAATAATTCTTCCTTTGAATTTATGAAGACTCAGTCTGCACCTCAGCTCATAGTGACATTGAATTCCCTGTATTTGCTATTTTGCAATGATAAAGGTGATCGGGGGGTGGGGTGAATCAGTTAATTTTTGGATAGTCAGCAGTAAGTTATAAGGGACAGACGGTTATGCTGCGCAGTACCTTTAATAGGTTTAGTGCAACTAGAACATAGGAAATGTATCTCTTCACCTATAAGCATTTCTTCAGTACAGATACAGTGGTAATTACTAATCAAACCTAAACTGAAATACTACACTATAGTGAATAGAATGTGTTCAACCCTTCAGGGGGAGGGAGGGAGATACTGAATAGTACTAAATAAGTTTCTTGCTCCAGCTGTGCAGGTTCATTAATATAAGTGGAAGTCTCAATAACATCCTCCAACAACTGTTGGAGTGCTCTCTTGAGAAATCTTAGCACAGCTCAGAAGTAATGTGAAAATCCTTTGCTTGAGCCCCAATTCACCCTCAGCACCACCTTATTGCACAAGCTTTCCCAATGAAATTAGTAGAGACCTACAGAGCAAGTGAACACTGAAGTACTGCCATCTTTACTCAAACTAAGTTTAACTTTATCCAGCAAGTTGTCCCAGACTTGAACTGCAGGATAATGAAAATATTTGTAGCTTTGATCCAAAGTAGAATGGAGAGGAAAAAAAAATTCCCTTCTGTCAAGTAAGCACATCTTCTCCCTGTGAATATATTGAAATTTTACCATAATGCAAAACAAATTAAGGTGTTTCAAACCAGTTTATATAAACAGATTATGTTTCCCCCTTTACGTGTCATTTTATGATATGTATCCATTGTTTCTAAAGTATTTAGAAATGCATATTTTAGATTTATTACCCCACATATACCAAAATACTCTGTAGCACTGGAAAAAGGCAATTTTTCTTCAATTTGAGCTTTGTGTTCATGAAATGGCTTCTCTCAACTATCCAATAACATGAAATCAGTTGCAAGGAAGATGCATACTTCAGTAAAGGCATTGGAATGATCAACTTGATCTTGATTTGGTTATCAGAATCATTGTCTATGTGAAGCTTTCAAGCATTTTGCAAGCTATCATTTAAGCCTCTGTACAGTTTTACATATGAATAAATGGTTTCCAAGTGCTGACTTACAAATTTTGCATTCTGAGTTTGTGGTAGATTTGAGACTAGAACCTAGATGTCCTGAACAAAATTGGCTCTCCAACTTCCACTCTAATGAAATAAGAGGGGAAAAAAAAGACATGCTGAAGGATAGATAGTTCCCTCACCAGTGAATCTCTGGAAACCGGCAGTCAGTTGTCATGACTCACTTTATGCTCGCCAGCCTTTTCATTGTTTTTAATGTTGGAAGACAGGAAGCATCTGAGTTCCTGACACAGTTTAAACAGAGAATGAGGCTAGGGACAGACATGCAAAAAGCCTGAGCCTGAATTGACTTAATCTTTGCAGGTTAGTTGTATACAGTCGGGTTTTCTCGGGGCTGGTCTGCCATTGGCCCGCCCACCTGTTTCCAGGCCAGCCGCCCACCTCCTCTCCTGCCATGCCTTGATGATACATAACTATGGTGTTAATTAGGCGGAAGGCTGCCCATTCTTGCCCTGATGTCAGGAGGCACTATCTGCAGCTCTATTCCTCCCCTACATTGTAGCCCAAGCCTCACAGATAGGCTGTGCTCCAGTTGACACAGTGCTCCCGTCTTACAGCCAGACCAAGTCTAGCCCTCATTGTCAGGCCTCAGACACACACACACCGCCCTCCTCTCACACTCCACCCCCTCTCACAGGGTCTCTTTCATGCATTGACAACTTGTACCACCTTGCTTCCTCTCAGAGATGGCCCTTTGGCAATAGGTTTTACCTAGTGCACACCTTGGGTGGCAGACTTATTGTCTTTTGGGCTTCTCCCACAACCCTCACTGGGGTAGTGGCCAGCCAATTACCTGACCAGGTCCAAGCTTGCCCTAGCTCCTCCCAGGGCAACTCACACACACATACTGGAATCCCAGCCCTCTGGTTTTCCCCTCACTGAGGCTCCATACCTGCCCCCTCACTGGGGCAACCCCCTCACTGGGGATCCTCATCTCTGTCACTGGGGCTCCTCATCTCTGTCCCATCACTGGGGCCATGGGGCTTCCCTCCCTAGTAGGGGCTTAGGTGGCTGCATCCATGCCTGGCCCCGTTTGGGTCTTACACCCTCTTTGGGCTCAGGTGGCTGTAGCTGTGCCTGGTCCCCTTGTACCTACAGTGTTGTGGGGGCTAAGGTGCCCTGGCCTGCCTTTCACTGGGATGGTAACTGTCCTGGTATTTCCTGGGGGCTCCCACACCACTGGGAGCCCCACCATGCAACCCACTCCTGGCAGGGTGCAGTTTTAGGTCATACCCAGGACCAGGAGCCTAAAAACCATCCCCTTAAGCTCCTTCCCTTACCTCTAAGAAGTTTCTGTAACAGCCTTTCAACCAGGTGATGTTTTTGCCTGGCCTGCCAGCAGCAAACTGCTCTGTTTATATAGGCAGCCAGAGTTCTAAAATGGCTGCCATAATCAAGCACCAGCTGATTGTTTGGCTCAATTCTTAAAGTGGCAGGCACCAAGAGTGTCCTGCCACATTAGTCTAACTTGGCCAGGCCAAATCGGGTTGTAATGGCACAGACATCACCGCCATGCAGGCACATGACTGCAGTGGGTCAGGCTAGAAGGGAATGGCATGGGTAGTGTTGGGACATGGGTAGTGTTGGGGGAAGAGGCCAGAAGGGAAAATGTGGGGAAGGAGGTAAGGAGGCTGCTATGGGTTTGATTCTTGCCCTTACCAAGGCTTAGGGCCATAGTCAGAGCCTCAACAGCTACCTGTTCCCCCCCCCCACTTCATATGTGAATATAAGACAAGGGGCTTGCGGTGGTGGGGGCCACCCTCAGGGGTTAGAAACACTGGGCACAGACCCTGATGCTCCTAAAGCAGGGCCCAGGGACCCTGGCACCACAGAAAACTTACCCAGAAGGCACTCTAGGACAGGAAGGGAGCTGGCACTGTGCCAGCGCTGTGTTGGCTTTTCAAGTGGCTGTCGGTCAAGCTGGACAGTGGTCGGCTGATGATGTTAGCTGTTACTGCCAATGCGGGAGATTTAAAAACCCTGGCAGAATCTAAGTGTGGGGCGGAAGGCAGGAGGCAATATGCCGAGCTCTCCGGGGTGCTACCTGGCAAAGCAGACCCCCCACATGACTTTGCCTCACCAGCAAACAAGCAAGGGCAGTATTAGGGAGCTAATCTAGGCTTCCCAACTTTGAGCTCTTTGGGAAGGGACTTGTCACCAGTCACCATGGCCTAGGTATGCTCAACTCCAAGCCTGTGGTGGGCACCACAGACTCAGGTTTGGCATAGGGATGGAGCAGGGCCAAGGATTAGGAGTGAAGGCAGGCTGCAATTTCAAGCCTGCACTTCAAGCAGAGGCCAATGAGGCTGAAACCCACCAGCAGCATATAAAGAGCCAGAGCCAGAGCCAGAGCCAGAGCCAGAGCCAGAGCCAGAGCCAGAGCCAGAGCCAGAGCCAGGGGTTATCACAGTGGCACAACAGTCCTCACAGTTGGCAAGTGGACAGGGTGTAGGGGAGGTGGAGCCCCAGGATTAACCACCAAATCCCTCCTTTCAGTTACAATTCCATCAAGTTGTGGCAGATGAGTTGGGAGCCTGGCCCAAAGAGTGGGGAGATATTCAGAGTGCCAACTGAGGGTGCCACAGAGCTTTTTTCCTCACGCTGATTTGGGGGAAAGAGGGGGGAGGTGGAGAACCTTGTTTTATATTCAAGTAAATATGGTATATTCTCTATAATCCTGAAACATTTCTTTGTGCAATACAGGCTTGTCTATAAGAAAGGAAGGATGCTTTTTTAGTCATCCACAGAAACAGACATATAGCCAACACCCTTCTATTATTGCAGGTTGCATTAGGTCTACATTGTCAGTGGTACCTCCTGACTCTATGAATATTTGATCTTGGGATCATCCTTCATTGTAGGGAAAATAAGACAGTTTGTGTCATCTTTGTGAGAGAATCTCTCTGATGCTGGATATTTGGAAAATTTAAAATGTGCATCCAGCATACTCACTATTGCTCAAGCTAGAAGCTGCGGGGCACAAGAGCAGCCCTCCTGTCCCTTTCACAGTACTGAGCTGAGGGGGCGGGCATGGCCAGATCCCAGTAGGATGCTGTGACGGGGCAAGCTTTCATGCCCGATGCAAGCACTGGCCTGCCATGTCTACAGGTCAGCCACCAGATTCACTCTCCTGCCATGCCTTGATTAGGCCATTATACACCCCCAATATTGGGGTAGCGGTTATCTGCGGGTCCATTCCATCACAGCCCACGCCTCAAAGATGGCATCTCAGGCAGGCAACTCAACTGTCCCCTTCGCCCATTAGCTGTGCCCTCTTCCCTGGGACCTTTGGCTTTCCTTTAAGCCTTGTCCCTATCTCAGGCCAGTCAGGACCCCAAGCTTCTCTTCTCTAATTGGGCCTTGAACAACATAGCAGCTGTTCCATGTAAATCCTGAGTGGTAGCAATGAAGTGCTCATAGTCACAAATGGAGTTGTTACCCATTGTTCAGCAAACCCTAGAAATAAAGAACTCAGTTTCAGCATGAGTTCTACCTTCTGAAAGGTTTAATCAAACTGAGAACATCAATCATAATCTAATTTTAGAATAAAATTTTCATTTCTCTGTAGTTTGGTGGCAATATTTCTTGTGTTTGCCTAATCTTGTTCTCTTGTGGTGGGTGCTATTCAAGTTTTGTTTTCAAAAGTTACAAGCCCTTGAATTCTGAATTTTGGTGATACGTTGCATATAGAGTTGGCCATTTTTTTCATGTGTTGTGGATTAGGCTTTTCAGAATGCAGAAGAGCATTTTCTTTGAGAAATATAGTGAACTTTGGTGCATGTTAGTCTATTACCAATTTCATAAACAGGCATTATGTCCACAAATGTTGAGTAGTTGAGTTGAGTAGTTTGCACACTTTCACATGAAAGTAAATCTTACTGGCAGCATCTTTCCTATAGTACTCCCACTTTCCAGGTCTCCTAGAATCATTAACTCACTCATTCTCACACACCCTGATGAAATGTTATCATCCTTACAGGGGATAGGGAAGTGACTTGCCCAAACTACAGATAGGGTTAAGAACAGAGCTTGTGAACTCTTAGTTTCCAGTCTTGTATTCATGCTATATCTTTCATTAGCAATGTATAAGTTGCATGGTGATATTTTGTCTGGATTAGTATGTGGAAGAATTAATTCTTTGAATAACAAAGTTATCACTGCTCATGCTCAAGCAAAATACATAAGTGCAAAGAAAAGAGCTCTACGTTGGCTCTTACGGCATGCCTTTAAAATGAAATAGCTATGATGTCTTGTCTGTGATTTTTATTCCTGTATAAAGAATGTGCTAATATCTGTGGATGTAATGATGTTGCAGAGGAAGGTGGGAAGTGGACAGGAGGTTGGTCCACTTTGTTCTGAGGTTGAAGGTATACAGGAAAGCTGCAATATTAAATGTGAACTGATGCATCAAAATTCAGCGGAAACATCGCTAGATATTTTTTCTTGTAAGGTCAGGAAAAGGCCACTTGGGTAAAACACCCAACAACTGGAGGAAGCTAAGCTCCTTGTCCCTTCCCAGAATGGCTAGCCAAGAATGCGTAGTGAAAGTGAGTTTTAATTTTGCACTTGAAAGAATTGGGTCCATACCTGAGGACCTTCAGTAATTGAAGCAATAAATTCTTAGGGTATAAAGACGAAGGAAGAAAACTTGCCAAACATTTTCTGGGCCTGAAAAATGTGTGCAGGGAAGTTCTGTATAATTCTTATTGTGCCTGAGTCAGTCCATTTGTCATTAATTCTGCCTTTCCTACAGGTGCTGTACAAGTACAAAATCTCTGTGTAACCAATTAAAACAGTGCGGCATTAACAAATCTATCCCTTTGGGTTACTTTCCAAAAGAAGTTGCTTCTTCATTAAACAGGCATTAAATTACTGAAGGAAAGTCAAATATATAGTTCAGTATGCTTAAAGCATGCAAATATCAAGAGAGATATTTCTTTAAGATTTTAGCAAAGACTTTAGAAATTCTACTCCTCTAACCCCTTAGTGTCAGTGGTTGGCATTCTGCCCATTGCTTGCAACGCATTTCACTGCAGGAATTCCTGACTTTCAGCATCACAGGGATTAGACTCTTTAAAAAAGGGGTTTTAACAGCAGATTCAGGAATTATGCATTCTGGGACTTCAGGTCATTTTCATTCTGCAAAGTTCTAATGAAACTTTTTGTTACAACTTTGTTTTCCAGGGCAAGAGAGCAGATAGTGTGACTATTGATTTTTATTTATTTATTTATTTATTTTTTTGCTTCAGTAAAGTGCTCTCAATGCCTATCTATTTTGGTACCTCTCACTAGTCCACATTAGTGAAAGAAAAGAAAAAGGGGGTTGTCTATTTTTTTAATATGACCATGTTTTCCTATTTGTCCCTTGTCTGTCTTTCTTTCAGTTTTATGTCTGAACCCAAACATTTTTGAGCTGAAATTGTTTAACTTTGAATGATGGAAGGATTGAAAAGGTAGAGAGTTCTGGTTATGTTTGGCTGGAATAACCTGTAAAAAGTTCTCTTCGAGATGTAAAACTGGGCTGGAAATTGCCTGAGGACAGGTTTTCTCATGAGTGCATTGTATGTCACTTTTTTTGGCCAGGATGAGAGTACAGTGCTGAAACAACACCCTTTTCCATGATATTTTGCAACACTGAAAACCTGAAAGGGGGGGGGGGCACCAAAAATAAAATAAAATTAAAAGAATACCCATGCTTTGTTTTCCTTACTGAAAAGTCTAGTTAAGAAACAGAGCTGATTTTCCTACCAGCTGTTCTTTTTCGCAACAACATACCTGATGGATGTCTTACCATGGGCAGATCATGGGTGTGTCAAATGAGCAGTTTTTGCTGGTTGAGGCCCACATGAAAGAAGAAAAGGTTTCTAAAACATCATTTGTATTCTGATTTAGAGAACTAATCCTTCTACCTAGTGATAGGTAATGTTTATACTAGTAGAAATGTCTAACAGTGTAGAACTGCACTGAAATTATGTCTGGTAGTTTTATGATCAGTAGCCCCTGTCAATGAGAAGCTGAGCATACTGAACCATTCAAAATAATTTCTCCAAGGACCTTCTGTAGGAGTTCAAATGGTGCTCCAAAGAAATAGACTAGCAGTGTTTTGTTCACAAAGTCATCAAGACCTAAGAGCTTATGATCTTTATCAGCACATTGTTTGCATTTCTTATCCTAAGGTATCTCCTTGAGTGAGAGGGGAAAAGAGAGAAAAAATGTAGAGCTATTTGACAGAGGTTATAAAGCAAAGACTGAAGTATATTTATGGTTATAACTTTGCACAGATCACTTGGTGCTCTAACACCATGCTACTGATCACAGCATAAATCACACTTTAATTTTAACCTTTGCAGTTCATCAATAGATTCAATATCAAAAATAATTCAGCACTGACACTATTGGTTTACAGGTAAGTGGAACAAGAATGGAGGAGACTTACTAATGTATTAGTTGCCCTGTCAACAGAGGCAGAAAGATTCATGTCTTTTTCCCTATGTTTCTATCACATGCTCAAAGCGATAAATAAAGCCAACAGCTAATCAGACACAGGGAAGATATATAGCGTCATTGAAAATCAGTTATTTGTACCAGCTAGGCTTTTAAAATGTAGCTTCTGAAAAGGGATCCACTGGGAGAATTAAATAATTGTATACTGCTATTTGGTCCCCATTCTCATATATAGTAAAAGGGCATTAATCATGTCATATCATTTACTTCAGCACTAGTTTATTAGTTCCACTATTGAATATCCATTTGTGTGATTCTCTATACTATAAATGAGAATTTTAAAATATAGGTACAATCCTGGCTTCATTGTAGTAAATGTGCATTTTGCTGTTGACTGCAGCGGGACTCGGATTTGGCTCCTACATTATATGAGAGTAATAGTGACCACTTCAAAGTTTGATTGTTCCTTGTTCCAGCTACTGAGATTTCGGCAGGTTAGCCATTCTCCGAACTCCCACAGAATGAGGAAACCAAAACATCGATGATACACCTTGAAGGACAGAAAGACCTTCCCAGCAAATGTTTCCAACTCAAACTATTCAAAATACTTTAATAAATACTAATACATAGCCTTCAAATAAAATAAAACCTGTTAGATGCATAGAAAAGATAAAAAAATTGGTAGTGCCAAGTGTATGGATTATTTGCTCTGTATATTTGTTACCTGACTTGAGAGAGATTAAAGGGTCTGAAGCTGATGTAGGCCTAAAACTTAAATCGTGTAATTTGTGTAGTAGTGTGCAATTTTAAATGCAATTTCATTTCAAGATTTCACAAAAAGTGAATATAACATTCTGTGAAATGTTGAGAAAATAGTCATTTAACAAAAACCATGAGCTTCCATGTTTGCAATACAAAGTATTTTTTGTAGAAACATGAGCCCAATTTCATAGATTTCATAGACAGCAGGGCTGGAAGGGACCTCGGGAGATCATCGAGTCCAGCCCCCTGCTTTCACTCACAAATGTTCATATTTTCCTGAGGGATTTTTTTCCCCTCCTCCTAAATGGGTCAATCAGCATTTATACACTCTAATTAAGGGGTGGGCAAAATATGGCTCGGGGGGACGGATGCAGCCCACCAGGCCATTCTATCCGGCCCACAGGGACCCCCAAAATTAAGAAATTAATATTATCTGCCTCTGGCTGCTGTCATGCAGCCCTCGATGTCTTGCCAAAACTCAGTAAGCGGCCTTCCGCCCAAAATAATTGCCCGCCCCTGCAATCTAATTAAAAGTGTTTTAATTAAATTCCCCAGAGCATTTTATGTATCCATGTCCCCGCACTTCAAAATGGTGGGGGTGATTTATCTAAATCTCATTTGATGAGCTTTAGATAAAGCACCCTGCTGATACATGAAACTCTGTAGGCTGTTGGAGCATGGTAATTACCATACTCCAGCAAACTCATGTATAGACACCCGATAGTATTACAGTATAATGTCATAAATCCATTTTTCAAAATTCCAGAATTATCAAAAATCCAGCACTTTTTAAACATACACTATATCAGGGAGTATCAGTGGTTGGTCCCAGAGCAGCAGTCACACAGGGGGTAGCAACGTGGGGTGGTGGATGGCAGCAGCAGCTGCTGCGTACAAGCTTCCCCCTCCACATCTGGGGGTGGGGGGGAGGAAGATAGTGGCAGGAGGTTGCAGAGTGGGGAGCAGGGAGAGTAGCGGAGGCTGGTCCTGGAGCAGCGGCCACACACTGTTTCAAAAATACAGAATTTTCAAATTTCCGGCAGGTGCTAGGTCCCAAGGATGCTGGATTTATGAGGTTATAGTGTGTAGTTAAGGGAAAGGGAGGGGAGAAGGGGTTTCAGTTGTGAGGTTTATTTTAGATGCCTTTTCCCCTTAAACACCCATCATTCCCACATGACTAGCACATCATATTTATGAGCATGAAATAATATTGATGCTACAAGTCACTTTATTTCATTAGCAGATTTCTACACATCCCTTGAAACATCTTTACAAAGAAAAAACAGAACTAAGTGAACAGCACCTCAGTTGTGCTTTTTTAGCATTCAAAAGCTTAGGACTATGTTTTGCTTCAGAATCAACCTGTTTGAAAGCTTGGTGTAAAGAACATGATGACATTTCCATGAACAAGGATCTGGTCTTATCCCTTTGAAGTCAGGGTGAATCTTTCCATTGACTTTTGAGTAGGCTTTGGATCAAGCCCCAAGTGGCCATAACTGCCTACTTTGGATCTCCTGTATCAAAATGTCTGATATCGGACAAGTTGGCCACTCATTTGGTATACAATTCTTCTGTAACACAGTAGTAGTAGTAAGTAGCATCAAAAATATTTCAACAGAATTCTTGTATTCTGTCAGGTTCTTCTTCTTTTTTTTTAAACTGAGACTTGATCTAATTTACAGAGCTTGTACCATGGGAGCTTCTGAGTTATGTGGTGAAACAATGCATTTTACAATGATTTAAACCTATATTTAACTGATAGATTGAAACAGCCAGCCTTTCCTTTTGGGACTATCAGAAGGTTTTTTTAAAGGTGTAAATGTATGGCATATTAGAAAAATGAACATAGTTTACATATGTACTTTAGAGTGTGAAAAAAAATTCCTTGAAAGCTATTACATTCTATCAGGGGAATACCACTGGCAACTTAGAACTTTAATGAACTTTTTATTTAGATTTTTTTAAAAATGAAGCAAAAAACTCATAAACCTGAAGACACTTAATATAAAATCTGTGCAAAAGTAATGTTTACATAACTTCAGTAGAGAATACAAATGTCAAATAAAATCTGAGTTGCCTGAGAAGAGCCAGGAGTTGTATTTTCAAGTCTGAGGTTTGACTGGGGAGAAGGACACTGTGTTATCCGGAACTATAAATTTTCTGAAATTCATTGGCTTGTGTCACAACATAGGATGATTTAAACTCAGTTGTTTGTCATTCTTTCACCTTAAAAGCATTGTCTGACAGGTGCTCTGAGGATAATACAGGTAATACTTTGAGGATAGTTCTATATATATATAGTTGTAAGACAATGTACTACATTAGGCTGTTATAAATTATTATATTAAGATAATATTTACAGAAAAAACTAGTAGAAGTAAATCTGTTCTTTTTATTTGTGCTTAAATGATCTACCATTACACATTGCATCCCTTTATTGGGGTTTAATTTGTAAAATAGTAAGTATGCTGTAGTTTGGATAAAATTGTATTAATAAAATCTTACTGTTCCTGAATTTGATGAATTACAGCTTGTTGGGCAATGACCACTGACCTCTTCCTGAATTTCCAATGTATCCAGGAACCCCAGAGACTCCTCTGAAAGTTTTTGGAGAATGACCTTGAAGCTGCTGATTGAGGCTAAGCACAGACAGTCAAAAAACCCCAAACTGAATTGATTCAATCTTTACAGGTTAGTTTAAACTGTGTAGATTGAACTAATAAGCAAGTGACTAGACATTCATTCTTGATTCCAGAAATGCAGCCTCATGCCAGCAGTGGCTCAGGTTAGAAGCTGGGGGGCGCTAGAGCATGCCTTCTTGCTTGACTGGAACAGACAGCTTGGGCGAAAGCTAGCCCACCCACCCTGTGAGGGGGGGTTTGCAGTGGAAGTGTGAAGCATCCTGCGATACTGGGGGACTCTATGTTCACTTGAATCTGGAGGGGATCTAGGACAGAAGTTCAATATACCGATTTAACCTAAATCAGTTAAATCTGATACTACATCCATCCAGATTTACTTTAATTGATTTTAGCCATTTTGAAACTGGTTTATGTGCACTGAACTGTTGTGTTACAGATTTGAACAAGTTTCCAATCACTCGTACTGGTTTATGTTTAACTTCTGGCCCCGACCTTAAAAATTGCAAACTTGGGTCTTTAGTGTATTAACTGTGCTATGCAAGTAGGACAGAACACAGTCATATAGAGAACTCTATCATTCCTTTCAAATAGCAGACAAATCTAACTGTAATGGATGAATAAGGCTGTGATTCAGAAAGGCACTTAGGTATATGCCAAATATTAAGTAAAAATATAAGTTAATCAATACTTATATTAGGCATGCACTTAAATGTCATGTTAAATCTGAACCATAATCAGTAGATCATTAAAGTAAGAATTGCTTTTCATTGGTTCTGTGGGGAAACATCAGACACTCACTATACAACCCAGCTGCCATACATCAGCTCCTCCCTGAGCAAGATGAATGGGATTCGGCCTTAACATTGATTCCATTGTAGAAAAGAAAGAGGCTCTGTAGAATAAGATAGAGTGTCTAATTCTGGAAGTATGCTTTGTGTAGGGCCCTCAGTTCTGGAAGTCCTATGTGTTTAGGAAAGCACCGTGCTTAGAATATAGGTTTCAGACTACAGAGACCTGCATTCCATTCACAGGCATGCTGTATTGCATCTGTTGCACTTTATCTTTTGGTACCTGTGTCCCTTCCTGTCTTATTCAGGTTATGGCCTTAGTAATCAGGAGTAGTCCTACCTCTGAGTATTAGGGCTGTGCAAAATTTTGCCAGCTGTTTCACTTTGATCCTATTTTGACTCATTTCAAGCTCAAAACAGTGACATTGAAATGAAACGAAAGGCTTCAAAACAGCCTCAAAACAAAATGAGGCCAATCGAAATATTTCAAAAGTTTCAAAACGTTTCGAGTTTTGAAGCTGGGCTTGCTTGCAGCTAAAGAGAAACTAAGGAGAGGGAGGGGGAAGTGGGGGAAGGACTGCTCTCATATTGACTGTGTAGCTGGCCAGTGACTGTGATCCTTCCCTGAGGTCCCTTCCAATCCCAGTGCTCTCAGGGAGTGATGGAAAAACAGCATAAAAACATTGTTTGAACTGAGCTTTCTCTGTGCCTTCATGCTTACAAATGACGCAAGTTTTGCTCTGAACAATTTGAGGTGCAGTTTCCCAGAAACCCCTGCACCTATCTCCTTGAAACTTGGCAGGGTTCATGGTCTCAGAAGGGACTACCATCCATACAGATTTCATCTGAATTAGGCAAGAAAAAACAAAGTTATAGGCAGTTTTGTGCTTTCCCATTATAGCCTATGGGTGAAACAGCGAAACAGTTTCGATAAAAGAAAACGGAATAATGCTTTCAAAATGAAACAAAACTCGAAACAAAACACTGTCTTGTTGAAATGGTGAAATGGAAGTTGAAAAGAAATGGTGTTGTTTCACACAAGCCTAATGAGTATATACAGTGTGTAGCGTAACAGAGCTTTATTCATGACTGGGCCTTTCGACAGAATTATAACCCAAATAAGAATAATTTTCAGGGTCAGGCTTTTACTTCTAATGAAAGATGTCACTACAACAAAGATGAAAGAAGTTTTGCAAAGTGAATCGTGAATTCTCAGGGTAAGTAGAAAGGATAAGGGAAAGTCTAACAGTAGCAATATAAAAACTCTGCAGAGCTAGGACAGCTGTGTCAGTTGTATTGTTGAGTTTTTTTAAACCTGCATAAAAAAGAGGGGAAAATGCTGATTTTTCTGGATTGACTCCAGTGTCTTCATCTATGCATCAGCTGTGCCAACCACTTCACATTGTTTAGTAGCAAGAAGATTACCAACTCCTACAGCTCTCTCTTTTAAAATGATAGCTCATATCATCTCAGTGCCAAATGACTACATTGTAAATATAACTGTGTTAAAAGTCAATGCATTATTTTTTCAGTCACGTCTTACAGTATTTTCAGGTTCTGTTGTAAATAGTTTAGGTGGCAAATTCAAGCCCCCAGCTTTTGAGTATGGGTGTAGATCTTGTCATGACTAAAAAAAAACAGTGCAAAAGTAGCTGAACTATCATAAAAAATGTATAAGATTGCATTTCCTTTCTTCCATTATTTCTTCAGCACCCATATTGTTTTTAATTATTACTCTGGACTCTTCAACAACCATCATTATCTATAGCTGTGGGCTTTTAGAAGTCATTCTGGGGCCAGCTCACAGTAATATTTCATTTTCTTCTGCTCTAGCCCTCCACCATTTTTTTGCCCTACTCTTTCATGAAGTATGACTTTATCCTGGTTAAACGAATACAGCCGAAATGCAATGCAAAAGGTCTGAGAGCTTGCAACTCTGGGCTGTTTTGCACCAAATGTAGGTGAGAGCTCTGGGGCCCTTTTGCCAGGCCACATCACTAACACGAGATGCTGCCTAATTGGGGAGAGCAGAATTTAGCCTTGTGTTAAACAGCAGATTAATGCTGCTGATGATGCATTAAGCAGCAGATGATACTTATTATTTTCATTACTCTCTGTTGCTGGTTGGTGCAGATGTAACTATTGCATAAGCCATATAAAGAGTTAAAAAGACTAAAATGTGAATCCTAATTCCACATTCCTTATCGCATCATCATTCGCTATCCTAACTTGGAAAATATTAAATCACTTCTGAAAGTTATGAGATTAATATAAGGCATTTTAATCTCATCTTCATTTACTGCACCACAAGCAGCATGATGTACATGAAGGTAGTAGGGGAACAAGAGTAGTTTGCTGTCTCCTGAGTTGACTGCCAAATATATCAGTCCCTGAAAAGAAACACTTGCAGCTTCAGTGATAGTTAAATCCTTGACAGACACAAATAAGTCCCAGGCTACATCTGCATCAATGCTTCACTTTGAAAATAGCTTCAAAGTAAGTGCCAGTTCCAAAAGCTTTAATGAGCGCATGTTGAAAAATCTGGTGTTGATACAGGTCCTTGGTGGTCTTCAGCAGTAAAACTGGTAGCAACTACTGTACTGTGTATGCTGCTGCATAGTAATGGCCCCCACACAAAAGTATTACATCAGTCCCTTTAATCTTTAAGTCCTAAGAAATATGTCCACGTCAGAGTTCAAATCCAGGATGCTGGGATTCAAAGAGCAGTAGCTTTACTAAGGATAAAGAAGAATATATATTAACCGTACAAAGTAATAACCTTCTTGTATTCTACCTCTAAGGCCTCTGGCCCCTAGAAATCTAGACCTTTCTATGTCAAGGAGCACATTTTCACTCCTCTTATACTGCAACTATTTCATCTCCTCACCCATCTAATTGAAGCAGCTAGTTCACTGAACATATTCAGTTAGTTTACTATTAGCATAAGTAAAATGAGCAACATAAGCCTCTAAAGTCTGAAAAGTTGCTTTAAAACACTATTTTCTATTTAATCACAGCAGAAGCACTCAAGCTGTGGAAGTAATACACAGCAATGCAAGCGTGTTTCAAGTGTAATTTTTGCAGTAGATCCAGAGATGTCCTAGGACTGCTTTTGCAGTCACTCTGGTTAAAAAAATAGCAGTATGTGGTATAACAAAAAAATTCCTTTTCTTAGGAGTTCTTATACTGTGAACTTCCATTGTGGCAGCAAATGCTTTGGAGGCCCTTGAAGAAGTGGTATAGATTCCTCCTTTATCTCTTTCTGTCCTTCCATCTCCCATCTTCAGTTATCTCTTCCCCCTTCCCCCTCCTTCTAGGTTTTTCAGTAGCAGACAGTCTCTGCCACTAAGACAAAGTACTCTCTCCCTTTTTTCTAGATGCTAGAGCTTGTAAAAAAGAGTAGAGTATTTCTGTCCAAAGGGCAGCTGTCTCTTATAAAGGATAAAATGTTGCCAGATGAGTCTAGCAGCAAAATTAATCAATTCGTACACATCTATCTTATTTTTTTTCTCCCACTTCTTATATGAAGAGAAAATGTAAGCACCCTGACAACAGGCTGAGGTTTAACCCTGCTTGTTCTTCTCATGCAAGCAGCTCCTTTGTCCTCAGTGAGAACAGGTATGTAAATACTTCTTGACGATTAGCCCTATGTCAAAAAAGTGATTTATTTTAATGATTTTTATATAACATTATTTTTTACTACAAACATTTAAAAACTGAATAATGCTCACACTGAAGAGTATAAGATAAAAGGAAGCAATGATTTATTTTTCCTAAAGTTTCAAGTGAGCATTTCTATAATATTTACACATAACTGTATAGTTGTGTGTGTTCACATCCTTGGGTAGCGCTTACTGCTTTTCTATTTAACTTATTCAAATATCAATGCCTTCCATATAAGACAGTTACAAGTGCCTATTCTTAAGGCGTTGGATATGGGCAGACAAATCCATCAGCCTAGAGTGAAAGGGGAGAAAGGATTTGCTACATGTAGCATAACAAGAATTGAGCAACCAGGACGCCAGCTTCAGACAAACACTGGGAGGCAGCACGAGAATGGCAGCTTCCACCACCGCCAGCCCAACCACCACTGCTGCTGCCCCCCCCGCAGACCCTGGTGGCTGCACCTCTGAATGGCAGATGCTCTGGGGTAACTGCCCACATGCATGTTCTTACCCAACGGTTTAGCTTTCACTGAAAGATAGTTACTGTAGATCAAGTGCTAAGTACTTAAATGTGGACTCCCTTTTTTACCTAATAGTAAATAGTTCACGTGTCCATACCCTTATTCTTTTTCAGAGTGCCCTTAACTATTGGAAACCTTACATGATAATAGTACTGTACATCATACAGTCAAAGTTTTCCGAGGACTTCAACCTCATGAGGTCGTGTGTTTCTACTGAAATTAATGGTAAACCTTCCATTTTTAGAAGTTAGGCCAATGTATATAGTGCTTTTGTATAGACACTTGTCCTTCCATACACAATGCCCACAAGCATGTAGTCTTAGGGCACAGGCAGACAAGCTAATTACCATGAGTTTACTACATGCCACCTACTCAACAGTCTCTGCCTATGTATAGTCATATACATGATGTATATAGATATTCACAGCACTTCATATGCAAGAGAGTCCTATAAATGTGATTATATCTGAATAAAAGTAATATTAAAGTTACCCCTTGTGATGCTTGAAGCTATCTGTTTAAAATCTGATTTTTCTACTTTTACCTCTGCCTTAGATTCTGTAGTAAAGTCAAAACTGGAAACATGGAATTGCCTGTGGATAGGATCTTATACCAAGGTTGAGGTATTAACTCTGCTGAAGAGCATAAACCTTCTTTTGGCAATTAGACACAGCTGATATGGCAAGTAGAGCTGGCAGAAAAAGCAATTTCTATCTTACAAAATCTTTTGAGTCTGCTATTTTTTATCCTGATTTTTTTCTTGATTTAGGGTAAAGAAGTTATACACACACACACACACA
>NW_017728910.1:11424881-11428205 GCF_001723895.1 Crocodylus porosus | reverse complement strand
ACCCGCATCCCCCTAGCCCTGCTGATGCCCCTCACTCCCAACCCATAGTCCCCTCTTCCTCCTTATGCCCCTTATTCCCAAGCCACAGCTCCCTCCCAGCTCTTCCAGTGCCCCTCACTCCTGATCCACAGCCCTCCCAACTCCCTTCAGCCCTGCTGTTGCCCCTCACTCCTGACCCACAGTTCCCTGCCCCCTCAGCACTGATGGATGGGGCCCCCAGATGGCCCCCACAGACTACAGGAGGGTGGTCTGCAGGGAGATGGTGGAGATGGCCTCCAGCATGAGGTGCATACAGAGCACTTCATGCAGAAGCACAGGAAGTTGCTGGGCACCATACATTGCTCCATGCTGGCAGCTGGGGCTGTGGCAAAGTGCAGTGGGGAAGACCAGTGCCATGCTCCATGGCAGCAGCATGAAATGGAGTGTAGCTTTGGCCTGGTTATGCTGCTGGCAGCAGGAGAAGGGTGAGGGGCTCCAGGCCCCATCCCATCCAGGCCAGAGCACGGTGGCTGTGGCTGTGGGAGCTCCAGCTCATGTGGGTGGTGGTGGAATGAGTCTGGCCCTGGCACAGGCTGGAGGGTGAAGGAAATGATGCCTGTGGTACCCCCTGCCCTGGGCTGGGGCTCCTGTACTGCACCAGGCTGCCTGGACATGGCCCACCCCCCTGGGCAGCATCTCCTGGCTGCCCCCCTGACAGCATGAGCACTGGACCTTGGCACCGCCGACCCAGCCACATAACTGCTCACCAACCCTGAAGGACCACCCCCCCTTCCCCCACTGGAGGATCAGGTGCTTCTGGGCAGGCCGCACTGCCAACACTATAGAGCTGGGCTCACCAGCAGCACTGAGCACTGCCTCATGCTCCTTGCCCAACTGCAGCCCCAGCACCTGGTCACCTTCCTTCAGTGCTGGCTGGCCGGCCAGCTGGCCAGCACCTCCTCCCTCATACTACCTTGCCTCATACAGCCTCCCCAGTCAGTCTCCAAGTCCTATCCTTCCAAACTCTCCCATAGATTTATCTATATCTAGCCATTGGGGCTGCTTCTACCACACCGTCTGTCTGTACATCAACCAGGTGCATGTGTGCCGGCACAAGCACATGGTACCCCTTGCCTCCAATTGTCCTCCCCTTGCTTCTCCCAGCCCCACACAGCTCCTTGCATGCTGGAAGGCTGCCAGCCTTCAAGGGGAAACCTGTGGTTTCCTGCAGTTTTGTCCTTTAAAGGGGGAAGTCCATGATTTTCTACAGCAAACGGAAAACCCAGATGCCTGGTAATGAGGACAGCTTAATCTATAATGACTGCAGGTAATATTTGTGAGTTGATTTGAAATACTTATAGGAAAAGGACTTCAGAAATAAATTTTTGTGTACTGGGGCATAGCATTCTATTTTTTTCCCACTTAAAATTCATTTTTCAAAAGTCGCACTGGACCAAGTAAAGAAAAATGTCCCCAAATTTTAATGAATTGTGCATTCATTTCCAACATATCTGTACGACAAGGCATTGATCATTTCAAGCAAACTCACTTCACTTTAGAGACAAAGGGAAACAGCTGTGATTTCAGCATCACCAACATTATCAGGATTTATCTGTTCCCTCTGGAATTATTTGCCACATCTGCAGTCAAATATGTGGATCTCAGACAGGCCTGCTCAGTCATCTACAGACTCTACTTACCTATTTACTGGGAAACTGTTGTCTTCATATTGAGGGACTGCCAACAATGCTCTGTGAACTTTACTAACCTCATCACTACATACATATTTTTGTATCTGCAGTTTCTTTGACAGTACTGAATTTAAAAATAAGGCCTACAGGTAATAATTTAGAGACAATTATATGAGAGGACTGCAAGCCAGTAATCCAGTTAAGGCATCCTATAGGCATCATTAGCATTGAGAACTATGAATAACAAAGTGAGTACTTGATTGAGTTGTTAATTTTTTTCTTATCTCCAGCACCTGTCATAATCATCAGTAGCTCCTTCACATCAACCCATAGGATTCAGCTTTCATATATCTGCAGTTAGATGAGGCATGAATAAAAACAATATATTTTGACTGCATAGAAAATAAAAATGGGGATCAGCCTTTAATTCCATTCCACTCAATAAGTATTTTAAAAAAAATTAGTGGGGTTGGATCTTTTTCACCCACAGGGAGAATTGAGGGTAATAAAATCTTTATGAAAATTCCCTCTCAAGGCACATCCAAAAATTTGAGTCGGGGCTTTTTACCTCAGCGCATGCGCACGAACATGCACTTTATTGTGGAGCAAATTGTGCCACTTTGGGCAAAATAAAACTGACTGGCTCCTCCCAGATCTGCAGCCAGGGGGAGCTAGAGCCTGGGGCCAGCACCTGTGCTGGCCCCAGCAGTATAAAAACCTGCCCTGGTCAGAAGCTCAGGGCTACTTGCCCTCACAAGCTTCTGAGGCCCAGCCACTTGGTATCTGGGGACACTAGCCCCTTGTGTCAGCTGGACTGCTTAAGCAGCATCCCAAATTCATTTTTTAAAATCCCCCGAAATCCATATTCTTCCACAATTAGAACAAGAGGGGGGCGGGTATTGATCAGACGGGTAAAGTTTTACTGCTATATTTACAATGTTAATGACATTTGGAAGCCTACCAGTGTCTCTAATATCATAATAAAATAAATCCTAAATATCTGTTTTAATGTTTGCTTTTCGTTTCCTTATCACATGGTAGCTGTGTAATGGGGGGGATGTGGGGTTTGCAGAGGGTGTAGGAAGCAGGGTGGAGGCATGTGAAACAGTGTGTGGGTAGTTGTGAGAGGAAAGTGGGTGTGAGAGCTGCTCAGGAGGGGTGGGTCCCCTGCATGAAGGCTGCATGCCCCCGGAAGCTGGGGGAGGCATGGTGGGACTGGAAGTGGCAGGAGCATGGTGGCAATGGTAAGCAGGGAGCTCTTGCAGACGTGGCCAGTGCTGTTGGCAGTGGGGGGAGGGGTGGCAAGTGCCAACTGGGGATGAGAGACCACCCACAGATGCTGCTGACTGTGACAACAGTGGCCAGTGGTGATCACTGACTGCCCACAGATGCCACTGGTGGCAGGGGGTGGCGGCAAGTGGTGATCACCCACAGGTGCCACTGACAGTGTCAGCAACACCTTTTCTGAGGGGGTGAACCACCACACCCCACACCCCTATGCACCCCCATGCACCCTCTACTCATTGCCAATGGTCCCCTGCCCCCCACAGGGCAGAGCCCACCCCCACCCCTCTGGAGGCTGCAGATGAGCAGGAGAACAAGCATGAGGCTGGAGAGAATAGGAGAATGAGCAGAAGACTCGTACCCCCAACAC
>NW_017728910.1:11403542-11424781 GCF_001723895.1 Crocodylus porosus | reverse complement strand
ATGGACTGCCCTGCCTACAGGGTCCCTGTCCCCCTCATGGGCTACAGCTCACCCCCACCCCTCTGGAGGCTGCAGATGAGCAGGAGAACAAGCATGAGGCTGGAGAGAATAGGAGAATGAGCAAAAGACTCGTACCCCCAACACCACCTCTGTTGGTTCCCCCAGCTCCCTGTTCATTCTCTCCACCCCCATTGGTTCCCTTAGGTCCCTGTTTGTTCCCCCCACCCACATTCCCATTGGTTCCCTCAGCTCCCCATTCATTCCCTTGTCCCCCATTCATTTCTCCTGTCCCCCATTCATTTCCCCACCCCATTCATTCCCCTGCTCCCCATTCATTCCCCCCATTCCTTGTTCACTCTCCCTGCTGCCTGTTCATTCCCCCATGCCCCGGTTGTTTCCCCAGCTCTCCGCTTGCTCTCCCAGCCCCTCCCCCGCCCCACTCACCATTAGTAGCAGAGAATGAGCAGGAGGCTGGAGAGAGCAGGGGAACATCTCCAGTGTCCTGTTCTCTCCAGCCCCCTGCTCCTACTCCTGCTTGTCTCCAGCCTCTGGAGGTTGGAGACAGTAGGGTAACAAGCAGGAGACTGGAGACAGCCCCTGGAGACATGCTGGAGACATTCCCTGCTTGTCTCCAGCCTCGGGTTTGCGATGCTGCAAGAGGCATGTGCGGGCTCATCTGGACGCGCCCTCAGAGTTCTTGCTAGCCATAGCATTCTGGATAGTATGTGTTCCAAATCTGGAAGAATTCCTGCCCTGACTGGTCCCCACTTTAATTCACATCTCCAACTGTTTACAGTGGCTTTGGGACAGAAAGGAAGGTCTCTCAAGGAGTAGGGTGAGGGCTACTTCTATCTAATTGTCCCACTTACTGTCTATCACCTGATCATTTCAGCTTGCACTCCTCTTTCTAGTTATGATGATACTTTGTGACTAGGAAGATAGTCACAAAGCCACATCAGGAGGTCAGATTAGAAGATCTACAAGGTCCCTTCCAACCCTACATCTATGAATCTATGAATAAAGTAAATAGGTCAAGAATCAGTTTTGTTTCTGAATAGTCAAGACAAAAACTGTTGCCTGAATATGTGAAAAGAGAGAAAATCTATGGAAGGATCTGGAGAATTAAGAAAATTGGATTAGGTTCAGTGGCTTGTGGTTCAAAGTTGCTAAATAAGGGACATTACTCCCATGGGGAGTGGGGAAAATACCAAGCAGAAATAAAATACAGGAGAAAGCTGCAAAGAGAGCAGCAATGCAGAAAAGAATCTGTATGAGACAGCAGGTAACAAATTAAATATAAGTGAAATGTGATGCTGCTAGGGGAAAAAGAGCAAACGCTATTTTGGAATGCATCTCTCCTAAGCACAGGGAAGCAATAATTCAATATCCCTCAGCCATTGTGCAAGTCTAACTGAACTACTCTGCTTATTTAGGGGGTACCACAACAAAGTAGCAAAGCTGATAAGTTGGGTGCAGGAGTGGGGTCAGAACAAGAGTTACTAACTAGGGTTAAGGCCATTGGATGCCCCTCTTATTTTTTCTTGAAGAAAAAATGTCTAACAAAACAAAATGTCAATGACAACAGCTAGCAAAAGGAAAGGCATAAAGTAAAAGTTCATATCTACATCTGTTTAAGGTTTAAATGTCAGTCTTTGTTAACCAGGAATTTAAAACTGGCATATTATCCTGGATAATAGATGAGCCTATTCTCTTTATTTAGATGGAAGGGCTATGGTAGCAGAGTGGTTAAGGCCTGAGTTCAAGTTGTGCTACAGACTAACGTCAAAAGGCTGCTTCCAGCCGGAAATGCTAGGTAGCTGAAACTAACTGGATGTGCTGCTGGACACATCACTCCTTCCTGTGCCATTGGATGTGCCTTAACAGCACTACTGCAATGGTCTAATAGCTCAGGGGGGCTGGGTCTTCTCCAAATTAGAGGCATGCAGACAAAACAAAGTGGTTTCACAGATATAATTCTATAGTCTCCCAATGTCTACCAAGCTACACTGAAGTATCTGCTTCAAAGAGTGTACATTTTTCGGTCAGACTTTATTTTAATTTCCATTTCACAGGAGTTTAGGACACACTCATAAATTATGTTTAATGGAGGTTTTGATAAATAACCCTTTACTTATTAAACAACAGATCAACAGGTTGCTTCCAGTCATAGCTTATAACCATCTTTAACATGTTATTTTCTCCACTTATTACCCTTGCAACTCATTTCTATAGTGAACTTACTCATTACTTTTTAACTCTTCATAAATGATCTCTAAACAGAACCTCGACATTCTGATCTATTTTTTTCACAAAACTGATTATTATTTCTGACAGACTCTTGGAATTTTTCATGTTGCCCTTCCTTATTCTTTAGACCTGACCCCTATTTTCTCAGTTTTTAGGCTATCTCCCTTAGCTGCTTGACTTGCTTCCAGAAATATGACGTGTAATAAGACAAAAATAAAAATCTATAAAAAAATGATTGAATCAGGGGAAGATGAAGATTTTCAAACCTTTCTACAAAGTTATAAACAGTACTTTAGGCAAGCTATAATCATTTTCTGATTAGAAAGAGTGTATTTTTTAAGAAAATGTATTGGTAGAAACACTTAGATTTTTTATTTTGTTCAGGCACAGAAATATATTTCTGGCTTCAGTTAATAATTATGCTGGCAAGACCAATAATGTCATGTTGCATGATAGAATGCATTGAAATGGATTATAAATTGTACACCTTTGAATGTGGCTTTGGTTTTTTATAATTGTCTCCACTGTTTGAGAGAGTGAGGCTGGTGGAATTTACAATAATTTTCTGTTTTTAGCCTCTGGGACATAATATTTTTTTAAAATTACATCTTAGATACCTTCTATAATCATGCCTTTCCCAAATATTGCTTTCTATTTTGGGTCATAATTTTAGAGATATGAAAAAAAAAATTCAAATTACTTAGTGAAGCCTGCTTTCTCCTTTGAAATTTTTCATGCTGTTCATAAGGATTTGGACAGACCAGTCTAACAAACTACAGAGTAGTCTAACTTCTTCCTGGGCCACATGGAAATGTTCTTTTCCAGCAGTGGAAATTTTCTACCTCTAGAAATAATTCCAGGACAGGGAGCAGGACAGACGTTCGGTCTACCACTGCCCCCTCTCCCTGCTCCTTATGCCTAATGACTGGGGTGATCCTGGTCCGGGGAAAGCATGAGCTGCTCAGCTCCTCCCATTCCCAGAAGGAGAATGCAGTAGCAAAACAAAAAAACCCAGGGGACTTTGGAGTGAGAAGGAGGCAGAGGCCTCATGTTGCTATTTCTTCCACTTAGCTGCTGGTGTTTACTTGTTTATTTATGTATCGGTCGTGTGTGTCTATGTCTGAGCCAAGAGACAGCAGTGAATGACCTGGAGAAAGTTAATGTTCTTATAACCTTGAAACTGACATTACTTGTGCCTTGTTTAATTGATTATTCATTTGCTTTTGAGAATCAAGTCCAATCTCCACTGTATCATCCTCATTATTATCACAATTACTTCTAATGCAATAGCTCCTGGGAGCCCCAGTTATTGATCTAAGGGTCTTCATTGTGCGAAGCCCTTATCCAAACCTAAAACAAAAACATGTCTCTGCCTAAAATTTTAGTTGAAGGCTCTGCCACCTACATAGCAATTATGACAATTGTTGTAGCTTTACAAAAGGGATACCTTTGTCAGATTTATACAAGCTGGCTTAGGAACCTATAGCAGCTTAGCTGTAGGAGCTTGCATATCAATTCTGCTGAAAAAATCTTCCTGCGTATCAGAATAAATGAGCCAGCACTGACCTCCCTGCTGCCTCAACAAGACTCCTACTGTCATGCAAGCTAGATGGTTTAACGCTAGTTAAGGTAGCTCCACACTATATCGCAGTCTCATTGTCACGTTTTTTACTCCAGTGGACATTACTTAAAGTCCTTGTGTCTTCCTTTCTTGAGTTTCTCTGCTGTAGATTAATTCTTTAGAATGGAAATTCTTAGGACAGGTATCTTAGCTCTGGTCCTGATTTCAGCCTGGTGAAAATTGGGTGTTACCACCAGTATTGTAACAAGGGGTGGATGGCTGGGGCACCAGTGCTGGGTGCCCACTTCCAGGGGGCAAAAAAAAAAGGCACAAGTCAACGTTGCTGCTGCAGCCAGTCCAGCCCCAGCCTCAGCCCACCCTCAGCCTCAGCCCTTGCCTCTGCCCAGGGTTTGCTTCTGGTAATTGAGGCCAAATGAATGGAAATGAGGTCAGACTCAACCCCCTTTTTCTAGATTAGCTTTCTTCCTAAATAATAGCATCACATTTTCCTCATAACATCTGCTTTTTTTTCCATTTTTAAAACAAAAAAACCAAATAAATAGACTAAAGATATCTAAATTGTCCCTGTTGTGGGTAGAGGGACTTTTTAACTAACCTTTATTTTTATGCAGAAGGCATTTGCTTCATAAAATTAGTTTACATTTCAAACTCAATCAATTATAAACACACCTACGATTCTTGTCTTATCAGAAGCAAGTACAGCCAGCATATACAGTAGTTAAATCATAAAACAATTAAGGGTTAGGAATAATAGCTTCTTTAGGTAACAATAATGCTTTGCTGTACTTTTTTCAGATGTCCTGATTGACAACTTCATATCATATTTCAAGACAGACTGGCCTTTTCAGCCTTAGTCTTGTGTGTAAAGTATAAAAATTATTTAAAACTACGGTGAACAAATGGCTCAGAACCCATAGATATGCTGTTAACCTGACTACTCATTTGTCTGATTATTAGTCTTATTTTGAGACTTTGAGCCTGATAGGCAATCTCTCATATCTTCTGAGATAGTAGCATGAAGATTGGAATTAAGAATGAGCATCCTCATTATATCCATATACTGGAGGGGAGAAGAGGAGGGGGCAGGGGGCAGGCGGGCATTTCTGCATCAAAAGAGAACCAGTAAAGGACACCAGAAAAATGAATATTTATCTGAAATATGGGGGGAGGGGAAGGCAAATATTTCTGATGATCTCCATTATGAATACATATCTACTCTTCTCTCCCCTCTTCAAATACTTTAATACCATCTTGCTTTGAGGGCTGGCAAGCCAGAGTTTGAGAGAACCAAGAAAGCTTAAAGGAACAAATGTACTCATTTACAGTTTTAATTCATAACAATTAGAAAGTTGATTACATAAAGGAAATAATTGTAAGTGATTTACCTGATTTAGTCTCTCATTCTATATGGTAGACTTGTGGTACCCAAGTAGATAAAGATTGAATGACATCCTAATAGAGATGTGAAGGCCTCCTACAGTTCTTATTTGCATCTGTTTTAGACAGTAGGGAAATGTCTTCTGCTTGAAAATGTTTTACAACAAATAGCATGACAATTTTAAAGAAATGACTGTCACTACCACGGTCTACAATGATGCCTCTCTCTGAAGACTGCATTTAGTTAGGCTTTTTGATTTGTCATTTCTTATTGCAACATGGCAAAACTGTTAAAGAAGTCAGTACATTATAATATAATGAGGTGCCACTCTCCTTAAGTTGGGCACTTATGTATGAAGCATTTCTGAAAGAGAATGAAGACCCATCAAAAATGTTCATTGCTTATGACTTCAAAAGAATAGATAAATGTTTGTAGTTAAAAACAACTGAAATGCTAATTTTAATAACTACTTACACGTTATTGTAAAGTACTATGGAGAACTCTTGGGTATGTGTCATCTGTATATACAAAAAGGCTCATGAAAATTAAACATCCCCAAAGGAATGAGTGAGGAGAAAAAACTTTTTCATAAGTAGGTAGGATAAGAAATATTCATTAATCTCTGACATCAAGCAAAGTGTGGATTTGGATTATGGGACATAATCACTTTTAGTATCTCTGATGGATTGTCACTTGCCATCAACAAAGGATATGCCATCCATACTCATTTTCCTAGGCCTTTCTGCACCATTCAGTTCTATTTTCATAGTCTTTCAGATTATGAAAAACTACCATGCTGCCTGAACGTGGTGATAGTTAATTCTTCTGCCTGCTAACAGGAGTGGTAAAAATTGTCCTTCTCCAACCAAATTCCTCATATCTCAAGTACCACTAGGATCAATTTTGTCTCAGGTCCTTTTCAATATCTACACGCAATCATTTAGGGAACTGGCAAGATGACAGCAATTGCTGGTGAAACAGAAACATTGAAGGCCACTAATAAGTTGAAGAGTTCAGAACAGGTTCCTAGGATCAACACTCAGTGGCCTACCAGTTTCCAGTAAACCACCACACTAGTGTAATTAAGGCACACCAGTTTCTCTAAATAATACCACCCAAAGAAATGATGTGGTTACTATTATATCCAGTTGCCTCTGATTCAGGAGACCAGGTGTGATGAAGTACCCATTTAAACCTATGTTGACTACTGGCAGCCTTTGGCATAAGTCTTAAGCAAGGCTTGAATTTTCATTTATTCAAACCAGAGACACCTAAGTACTATGCTCCCACTTCTTCACAGGTTTTCTAGGAAGGGCATATAATAGAACAGTAAAATAACATCTGGCCTTTTTAGCTTTTTGTTTCCTCATATGGTTATTTTAAAGACAATGGCACTTGGGCTAAGAATTTTGTAGAACCGAAGGTATTAGGGTAAATGAATCCATGCATGCATTTCTGGACAAAGGAAAGGTCATAGGCCTTGTACATTCAGTTTCTCCTGGAACAGTTGTTGGTTTCCCAGGAAAAACCACAAGTATACAGATGTTTAGGCTCTTTTTCCCAGAGTCAAAATGGCTGCTTCATGAGAAAAAAAAAAATCCTGGGAACAACCAGGGTTAAATCACTCAACTGTCCCAGGACAGTTTCTCCTGGGAAAGTGAATGTCTTTTTCTACATACTGTGGATCCCACATACTAGCCTATTTTCAGGTCAGAATGTGTTTATTACCGGCAGAAGTCATGCCTTGTATAATTTGTGTTACATTTTCCAGAAAACAATCTATCATGAAAGAGTACCTATTATACCCATTTTCAGATAGACTGCTTAATGTATGTAGAAATTAAGAAGTAATGGAGCAGTGCATTTAAACTTAAGTATTGTTTCTATAACTCCATAATTCAAACTTTTACCAAGCATTGCACACGCATCTTGTATAACTAGGATTCAAGTTAGGATCTAGGATATGATAGACAGGATAGCATGAGATTAGAAATGCAACACTGTGGGATGAGATTAAGTGATCTGTAAATATTTGAAATAAAGATAGACAAAACAAAAGAGGTCATATTAGAGAAAGCCATAATATACTGTATTATTATGGTTATTATAAAGAAAATCTGGGGAATGGGTGAAATTGTCCATAATGTATATTATCAAGAAACAAATCTCATAGAGTTTGAGCACCGCTATTACCTCTTTCACAAGAAAGGTGATAAAGGGAGACATAAAGAACCACAGACCTATCAGCCTCCTGTCTAAAGTATATAATGTCTTGCTTTCACCAAAGTAAATGGCATGCTGCAATAATGGCGCTCAGTCAACCAAAAGAACTGGTAGATTTGCAATCAGGTTCTCCAACGTAGATCACTTTTATGTGGCCAACGAAATACTGTTTTCAAAAGTTTGAGAAACACACAACTTAGCACATCCTAGGAATAGCTCCTCTGCTTAAAGGGTACAGTGATTTAGTATCACTTCAGCTTAGTAAGGGGGCAGGGGAGGTAGGCATTAAAAACTTTTTACTGTGTCAAAATCAATTTATTTTTGGAAGCATAGTTACTGAATCTTCTCTCCTCTCTATCCTAAGTGATGCAGCCCCCACCCTATGTTTTTTGTGCGTTTTTTCTGTGTTGATCATTTCCATCTACCAGCTAATGGCAACAACCATTCTGCACATACACACTTTGGCTGAATTATGTCTGAGTGACAGATACACACATTTATATACATCGGGGAATGGCTGTGTTTGTTCATGCTTCAACATTTAAGCAGGTGGAGCAATTTTGTAAGCAGCAATATTTCAAAAGATGCACGTTTATTTACAACCCATAGGAATTGTATTTACAACTAAAAAAACCTCTCTGACTCCTTGAAATGAGGACTGAATTAACACTATTATTGTGGGATGAAGGCATTTCCTATGAAGGTAAAGTGCTACTATTTTTCTTTAACAGTCTATCTGCACACTACTCTTACTGTGTATTCCTTGGACAACAGTAAAATGAATTTAAACTGCATCCCTCTACTGTATTGCAGGGTTCTGATGCTGTGGTAAAAGCTTTTATTCAGATGCTGGAAAGCTCAAAACCTATCAGACAGGGATTTTGTGTTTGGCGGCAGCTATAACTAGACATTTTTAGAATTAGTTTAGCTCTGCTACACACAGAGACGTACATTTAGGATACATGCAGGAAAGCTATGCTAAATTCAATTATGTGCCATTGAGGGCTTGTCTGAGTTGAAATGGTAAATAACCAGAACTCCTTCTTCAGACATTTTACATTACTGTTGTTTCTTAATCCCTCTTGTTTGCATATCCAGAAGCAGTTTATCATCATATCTAGCTAGATGATGAAGACTGACTTGTTGATAGTTCAATTTTTCAAAACCTATCCTTCATAAAATAAGTTGGAAGATTTCCCTATGCCTTTACAAAGCTACTGCTACTTCGTGGAAGAACAGCTATTTATTTAGGCCAAATGTTAGTTTTAATTTAGACTCTAAATAGTGGATACAGTTTTGACTGCTAAGTTTTTATTGTTTTTGTGGCCAAATATCAAGACTTATAAAAATTTAGTTTAAGCATATGGATCATGTTTCCACAAGCAGCTAATTAAAGACTAACTAAACACCAGATTCAGGTCCCTTTGCTTTTGTTGAATAATACCTTAGCCCTTGAACAACCTTACCAATGTCAATAGGGATACTTTTGGACTACATGTATCCAAATATTAACCTAAAAAAATGGGATGTATAAACAGTGGGACAAGGAGCAGTAGAGATCTGGATTGGCTTCTGACTTGGGTAGGTAGATACATGGGGAAGCTGAATCTCAAGTTGTGTTTGTCTGCCCTACCTTTCCCCAGCCGCTGTAGAGTAGAGAGGGACCGCTGGTTCCAACTTATGTCATCCCTATCCATACTGCTTTTCCCACAAGAAGTGAACTCTGTCACAGCTTCTCATTTCTGACCCTTTTTTGCCCTACTGATGCCATTGGACAGGTAAGCCACAATAGTATGGGTGGGTGGTTTCATTCTGCAAGTGATAGAGCAGAGGAGACAAAGTTGTTTCCATTTGGTACTCTGACCATTTTTGTGTTTGTGCATTTGGCTGTGTGACCATTCACCCAAAAGACAACACTGAAGGATAAGGACCATGCTCCCCTCATGTCATCTCTCCTTTCTGCAGCATCGATACAGGGAAAGTGCTGGGAACCATAACTCCTTGAAGGTGTAGAAGGGGAATTGCCTTCATGTCCATTCTCATGTATGTAAAACCTGGGGCACTTGGTGCCAATTTCGTTTATAGTCTTGCCCAGTAGCTAGGGGAGCCTTTATTTATAATTTAATAGTATAAGATATTGTCTATTTCCCTAATTTGCCAGTTATCTGATGTTCAGAAAGAGAATTACAAATTTTATGTCTCGGTGCAGCACTCAAAATACAGAGCCTGAAATTCAAGCTGTGCCAGTTAGTTACATTAGGCAATCAAAGTGGGAACAAAACCAATGTTGAATTACTGATGTAACTAGTCAACACCAGTGTTTTGAAACTGGAATCTTTATTGTGAGAATTTGTGAGCTATTCATATTAACAGAATGCCTTAAAAAGATATGCCTGGAAATAATCATAATAATAAATCATTAGCCTATTGAACACTAAGAACCAGAGATTTAAAGACAATAACTTTGTAATGGTGATCTTCCTGCTACTCATTAAACTCTGCACTTTACAGGTGATAACAACCCTCCTGAATGATCCTATTCTTCCATTGTCAGGTTTTTACTGCATCTCTTGTGTCTGTTGGCTACCTGAAATTTTCTCAGATATTTTTTTTTTATTTACATATGGAGTTTTACACAAGCTTTTGTTTCAACCATAGGAAGGTACTGGGATGTCTGAAAGCTTGTCTAAATCTATTCTAATTATCAAGTTGGTCTAATACAAAATATCACCCACAAAAATTCTTGCCTCACGCACGTTTCCTTGACCCTTATTACAGCCAGAACATCACTTCAACACTGAGCTTTTCATAGATTTTAAAATATATTATTGATACATTTGCAATTGTTTAAAATAAATCTTTCTGCTGAAAACAAGTTGCAAACTAAAAACAAAAATAAAGAAGTAAGGTATGGACATGCAATGAATTTATTGCACAGTAAATTGATTTTACTTAGTAAAAGGGGAGTAGACATGGTTCATGGTCAGTTCAACTAGGTAACATTGGCCAGTAAGTCTACCACGTATTATGTGGAATATATTGTGTGTCTGCTCCCCTAGACAGTTTCATTCTTGGGTTATCCTTTGTTAAATGCAAGCTAGCTCCCCTGCCATCCAGTGGTCCAGCATAGCAATAGCGCCTACTGCAGACAGCTAACTTGACAGGCCTGGTTATATCTCTTTCTCTTATTACAGAGGAATATTTTTCAGAATAAACCTTGGTGTAAATCGGGACTGAGACAGTGTTTTTTTGTTAAACAAATCATTACCAACAAAATCTTCCCTGCCCTTCTCTATGCCATCATCATTAAATTAAAATAAAGAGCCTGGCATTTCAATAAATCATAAGAAACTTCCCAAAATGGATTAAAGCTTCTCATAAAGAGATTATTTCAGCTACTGTAGTATACCTTTTGATGCAGCTAGAAAGACATTGCTCATCTGAAACCTTCAAGAAAATGGCAGGTTTCAAATAAATCTGTAATTACCTTAAATGTCATGACCTAACGTATGTTTTCTTACAATTTTCAGAGCAGGGGGCATGACAGTTCCATCCAAAGATGAATAAACAGTTTTAGTCAAGAAAGGGGTGGTAACTCAGGCATTCTTTAATTACAGTTCTCTGTTAGGAAAAGATCTTGCCAGTGAAGGGATTTAAATTTGTGATACATCAGTGTGGAGGGCAGAATTTTTTATGAGAGTAGAGAGGTTATTACCAGCAATGAGATATCAAATGTACAGACTTCTGCTATTGATAATAAGGAAACATCCAGTGCATTCTTTTTGCTCTGAAAACAGTAGAAAAACACATTTCTTTATAGAACACTTAGCAAAGCATGGCTTAATTTGTACTGGAACTAATGACAGTTACCACAATTTTCTTTCAAAGCTCCCTGGATACAAAATCGTCCCTAAGCTGCTTCATTATTTCCATGGTCTCTATCTAGTAATAAAAAGAATCCATCAATACTAGCATCTGTTTTTCAAATTAGATGAAGCCTTTAAAAAAATCATACACCTTAATCTGATAGAGAGGGTAGGCAGAAGAAGATGCCAAGTTTCAGAAGATTGAGATCTAATTCTTTCTTTTAAGCACAGGCTTCTCATGTGTCATTTTGTGAAATTTATTTAATCTCTCTCTGCCTTAGTTTCCCATATTTATAATAGGCTTATTCCCAATTCCCAAGCCCACAGGTGTGCCCTTTTGGTTAGTTTCCTCATGTTCCATCTTAGTTGGATTCCTTCTGGAACCGTGCAAGCTTGGGGTCAGCTTCAACAAAAAGAATGAACCCACCTGACTCCACTAGTGAGGGCACTCTCCCAAAAATTAGGAGACATAGGTCTTAAGTCTCCTCTGGCTGAGAAGTGCTCAGAAATATAGATTTCCTACTTCTGTAAAGAGTACTGTGATGACTAATTTATTAGAAAGTGGCACTGCCATTGTCACCACTACTGCCACCATGCCATCCTTCTTCTGTGCTCTATGAGGTTAGGTAGGACTTAGTCACAGAGATGACCAATCTGGGTAAGTTATAAGTATGTGAACTAGTGTAAATGTAGGAATGGAGGAATTTTTTTCAGGTCAAAAGGGAGGCAACTAATTAATTTAGGACCCTCGTCAGTTTTGCAGGTCTGTATATATAGGGATATTTGGCACCAAAGTTCTGCTTAGGCACCTTCAAATCAATTTTGGACCTGGCCAAATGACTGAGTTCACACAACAAGTCAACTTTGGATGTTGTTCCAAAAAGAATAAGGAGTGTTTGCAGTGCGAGTAGTGGTGGTGTCTCTCAGGGAACAGGCAAGACTACAGGAGGAGGTGGCAAGGGTCTGAAGCATCCTCTGCAATGAGGTGTTCATTGATTTGATGTTGGAAGTGACCTCTGGGACTGTGGAGTAAGAAATGTCATATGCAATGCTAGAGAGGAGAGGACATGAACCCCCAAGAGGGTGGAAGCTGGAGGCTTGTGACTTGTGGCAGCAAGCAGAGATCTTTACCTCCTCCTGCAGTGGTTTATCTGGAGAACAGATATGCAGCCCTCATAACAGTGAGGGAGGAGCACATTCCATTGGTGGAGGAAGACAGGTCAGATGTCACCAAGGTGGGAAGGAATGAGAGAACTGCCACCAAGAAGAAGGGATGGGTGGGGGTATTTGGAGACACCCTTCTGTGGGGGACAGAGGGAGTCATCTGCCGACTTGACCTGTTGTCTCGGGAGGTCTGCTGCTTTCCCAAATCCAAGATGTCATGGAGGGTCTATCAAGGCTCATTCAGCCTTCTGATTAACTACTACCTCATGCTGGTCATCCATGTGGGCACCAGTGACACTGCCAGGGGAGACCCTGAACATATCAAAAGTGACTACAGGGCTCTGGGTACAAGGGTGAGGGGACCTGGGGCTCAGGTTGTGTTCTGATCGATCTTTCTCATCAAGGAAAAGGGCCTGGGAAGGAGCAGATGCATCCTGAAGATCAACACCTGGCTGCACAAGTGGTGTTGCCAGCAGGGCTTTGGCTTCTTTAATCATGGGATGTTGTTCCAATAAGAAGTATTTCTGGGAAGAGAAGGGATTGACCTGATGAAGAGAGGGAAGAGCATCTTCGTTGACAGACTCGCTAACCTAATGAGGAAGGCTTTAAACTGTGTTCACCAGGGGATGGAGACCAAAGTGGGGAAGTGGTAGACCTGGAGGAAGAGCAAGCAGGAGAGGGCAACAGGGGAAGTGGTGTTCTCATACTTCCTGAGAAATCAGGGCAATGAAGTAGTTATCTTAGATGCCTGTACATGAATGCACAGAGTCTGGGAAACAAACAGGAAAAATTGGATGGCCTCACTCATTCAAGGAACTGTGATGTTATTGGAATAACAGAGAATTGGTGGTATAGCTCGCATGACTGGAACACTGTCATGGATAAGTACAAAGTGTTCAGTAAGAACAGTCAGGGGAGAGGAGGAGGAGGAGTTGCACTTTATGTAAAAAAGCCATATGTTTGCTCAGTGCTTCAGTGTGAAACTGGAGATAGGCCTGTCAAAAGTCTCTGGGTTAATGTTAGAAGGGTGACCAACAAGGGTGATGTCATGCTATAGACCAGGAGGAAGTGGTGGATGAGGCTTTCTTCAACAGTTAGCAGAAATTTCCAAATTACAATCCTTGGTTCTCATGAGGGACTTCAATCACCCTGACATCTGCTGGGGGGCCAATACAGCAGTGCACAGGCAATCCAAGAAGTTTTTGGAGTGTTGGGGACAACTTCCTGGTGCAAGTGCTGGAGTGGCCAACTAGAGGCCATGATCTTCTTTGACCTGCTGATCATCAACAGGAATGAATTGTTGGGGAATGTAGTAGTGGATGGCAACTTGGGCTTTAGTGACCAGGTAATGATTAAATTCAGGATCCTGAGGAAAGGAAGGGTGGAGAGCAGCAGAGTAAGGACTCTGGACTTAAAGAAAGCAGACTTCGACTCGCTCAGAGAACTCATGGACAGGATCCTGTATGAAGCCAGTCTGAGGGAGAAAGGAGTCCAAGGGAGCTGACTGTAATTCAAAGAAGCCTTACTGAGTGTACAGGAAGAAAACATCCTAATGCACAGGAAGGCTAGCAACTATGGCAGAAGACCAGCTTGGTTTAGCAGGGCACTCTTTAGTAAACTAATCACAAAAAGGAAGCTTATAGGAAGTGGACATTTGGACAAATATCTAGAGAAGAATATAAGAGCATTGCACGGGCATGCAAGGATGAAGTCAGGAAGGCCAAAGCCAAACTAGAGTTGCAGCTAGCAAGTGATGTGAAGGGTAACAAGAAGTGTTTCTACAAGTATGTCAGTAGCAAGAGGAGGACCAGGGAAAATGTGGGTTCCTTTCTGAATGGGGGAGGCAACCTTATGACAGAGGATGCAGAAAAGACTGAAGTGCTTAATGCCTTTTTTCCCAGTCTTCACTGGCAAGGTCAGCTCCCAAATTACTGCTCTGGTCAGCACAGTTTGGGAAGGAGGTGAGCAGTCAACAGTGGTGAAAGAAAAGGTTATGGAAAAGCTATTTAGAAAATCTGGATGTGTACAAGTCCATGAGGCCAGATTAGATGCACCTGAGGATGCTGAGGGACTTGGCTGATAAGATTTCAGAGTCACTGCCCATCACCTTTGAAAACTCATGGTGATCAGGAAACTACAGACCAGTCAGCCTCACCTCAGCCTGTGGAAAAATCATGAGCAGATCCTCAAGGAAACCATTTCTAAGCACTTGGAAGAGAGGGTGATTAGGAACAGTCAGCACGGATTCACCAAGGGCAAGTCATGCCTGACCAAACTGTTTGCTTTCTCTGATGAGATGACTGGCTCTGTGGATTCAGGGAGAATAGTGGCTGTGGTGTACCTTGAATTTAGCAAGGATTTTGATACGGTTTCCTACAACATTCGTGCAGGCAAGCTAAGGAAGTATGGGCTGGATGAATGGACTGAAAGGTGGATAGAAAACTGAGTGGAGCATCAGGCTCAGAGTGTAGTAATCAATGGCTCAATGTCTAGTTGGCAACTGATATCAAGTGGCATGCCTTAGCTGTTGGTCCTGGAGCTTGTTTTGTTCAATGTCTTCATCAAGGACCTGGAAAATGGCATAGAGCGCACCCTCAGCAAGTTTACAGAAGACCTCAAACTGATGGGAATAGTAGATGAGATGGAAGGTAGGGGTAGGATTCAGAGTGACCAAGGTCACATATTGGAGGACTGGGCCAAAAGAAATCTCATGAGGTTCAACAAGGACAACTGCAACGTCCTCCACTTAGGATGGAACAATCCCACGCACTGGTACAGGCTAGGAGCTGACTGGCTGGGCAGCAGCTGTGCAGAAATAGACATGGGGGTTACAGTAGACAATATGCTGAATATGAGCCAACAGTGCCATTTTTGCAAAGAAGGCTAATGATGTACTGGGCTGCATTGGTAGGTGTGTTGTCAGTCAGGAAATAGAATCAGAGAAAAATAGAGTTGGAAGGGACCTCAAGATGTCATCTGATTACCACTCCTGCTCAAGGCAGGATCATTCCTTTAAAAAAAAAAAAAAAAGTTTTTCCAAGTTTCCTACCAGAAGCAGGGCTCAAACCAACATCTTCAGTACTCAGCCATTCTAGTGCAAAAGGAGTTTTATATTTTTACAAAGCATTTCAGTGTTGTCTCACTTAAAAACTACCAGTGCACCTCCTATAGTTCAGTAGCATCTGTTGCAATGCTGGTTCAGAAGAAAAATCACCACCCAATGAATCACTACTTCCCCCAATACTTGCTATTTTTTGGATGTCTTCCTTACAATTAGTAATCTGAATTAATCCTTGTGAGTTATGAGGAGAACATAGCACTGGGTAATTGTATAAATGTAAATTGTGGCATAATTTAATGCACAGTGGGTCTATGCAAAATGGTAGTGTGCCATTTCAACCAGTGTTTCAACTTTTTGATGGAACAGCTTTTTATTTTGAATTTTGTTTCTATTCAAAACAGCTTCTCTGTTTTGTTTCATTGAAACAGGGTCAAAATGGCAAAACTGTTTTGACCTTTCACCCATAGGATATAATGGGAAGGACAAAACAACTTTGTCATTTCTGGTTTGATTTGGATGAAGCCCGTAAAAATGGTATCCCCTTCTGCAGGCATGAAGCCTACCAAGTTTCAAGGAGATAGGTGGAGGGGGGTTGGGGACACTGCACGCCAAAGTTTTGAAAGCAAAACTTGTGTCATGTGTATGTGTTAAGCCACAGTGGGTTCAAAAGAATTTGGGGTGCAGTTCCCCGCAAATCCCTGCACCTGTCTCCTTGAAACTTGGCAGGCTTTGTGGCATCCACAGGGGCTATCACCCTTGCAGTTTTGACCCCACTGTGGCTTAACACATACACGTGACGCAAGAGGTGCAGTTTCCCCAAACGCCCTGTACTTATGCCCTTGAAATGTGGCAGGCTTCATGCCCTCAGAAAGGGCTGTCATTCCTGCAAGTGTCATCCAAATCAAGCCAGAAATGACAAAGATATATGCTGTTATGTTCTTCCCCATTATAGCCTGGGCAAAACATCGAAATAGCGTTGAAATGGCAAAACGCTTCGACTTGCCTCATTTTGTTTCGAGGCTGTTTTGACTATATCTGTTCTGTTTCAGTTTCACTGTTTTGACCCCAAAACAGTCGAAACAGTGTCAAAACAAAACTGGCGGCAAAATTTCGAACAGCCCTAATGCACGATACTCTCAAAACTGCTATGGACATCAAGGAACCATATATATCAGTCACAAAAACCAGTGCCAAAAATCTGTTCTTGTTCATTGTTACTCGTCTACAGACTCTGGAATGGACCACCCTAATTGGTAACTGTGGACCAGAAATAAGTTAAGCAAATAAAATATAGTGTAAGAGGGAAATTTACAGGAGGCTATATCAAATAAGTGTTCCAGTTTCAGTCACAAGTGCTTCACCTTTACTATTTTCACATAAAGTGATAATGAAGAATGATGACCTCATGTCCATACCTAAGCTTTTAACTTTGCTGCAGCTCAGGGGGCTTTAATGTATTTCAAAAAGCAATCAATCAAATGCCAGATCTGTTGAGCTAATTACCTGTGAGGATTTCTAATACTCTCCAATCCTTTCTGATAGAAATGTTAGTTTTTATAAATTGCTCTATTGAAACAATCTGGATTACGGTCACCTCTATTCTATTGAATTACCTGTCAAAACACAACTTTAGTAGTACTGATCACAGCCATGGGGGGAGAGGCAAGGGGGTCCTACTTATTAATTTCTCTCTCCTCCTGGTCCCACAACTTGTTGTAGGAAATTATTATAACCATTACAGCTATAAAATAGAAATCTTAGAATATAAAATAAGTCCCTTGCCATAGAACCCCAAATTATTAAATAAAATAAATAGTTTATAAATAAAGAAATCAACTTAAAATATTAAATAGAATATCTAAGATGTTGATGAACTTCAGAAATGTATCTTGGGGCAGAAATTTAAGTGAAATATAATTAATGTAAATGGAAAAAGAATCTCGAAGGAGGACAGACCTTAGAGCTGGACATTTTTTTTTTCCTGATGAAAGATGGTGCTTCATCAAAATCAAATCTTTGTGAAGCAGCATTTAGATATTGGGAATTTTGATTTAAAAAAAATGAAAGGAAGAGGTTTGATTATGCCAAAATGTTCTGATTCTACATTATAAGAATAAATATTTTGATTTCTGTTTTGAAACGGCTTTTGTTTATATTTTTAAATATTAGCATTCTGACATTATGGAAATTAATGGAAATTACCAAACAAGCGAAAACAGTTTTTGGGTATTTGTTTCATGGAAGAATCTGAAAGTTCTTTTTTGAATTCATATAAAAAAATATTGAATTTTATCATAAAATCTTGGTTCCCACATATCTGTAATCTTAAAATACTGTCAATTATGTTTGCCTCTTTCTGACATTTTGATACTTATGTTACTTTATTGACTGGAGTTACCCTAGTTCAAATAACAATATGAACAACAATCATGTCCTTTTGTCTATATTGGAATTAAAAAATCAATATTGTTATTGTCAACTTGCAGAGGAGACTAACTTCAGTAGTCTAACACTGTATATATAAATTTCAGCTTTAGTGCAAGCTATGAAAATACCTGTCAGTAGAGATACAAGGTAAATGTATGATGGGCTGTATATACAGAACTACCTAATAGTGGGCCAAAATACTGGACAGTGATGGGAAATCACAGAGAACAATATTTTTAATCTTGACACTTGCCTTGCTTAAATATATAGGCAACTCCATTATCTGTGGAAAAAAGTGTCCCCTTTCTTACTGTCCTTCAAACACTGAATGGATTTTTAAATAAGGAGTTAAAAGATTTTTTTTATAGAGAGTTGGCTTGTTGAAGCTGAGCCTTGTCGAAGCAACAGAAAGGAAGCTGAATTCCAGACTCTCAATTCTCTCCCTTGTACTCAACAGGTAAAGCCAAGGTCATAAAGATGGAGCAATCCATTTCCTCTAACATACTAGTCCTATTTTCTGAGCCCAGGATGAATACAGTGGGATACTTATTTCTAAGGAAGCTAGAGTGGGAACATAACCCAGAAAATGTTAAGGCATAAAGCAAATATCAGTCCCTAAAGAAAATTAATTAATTACTAGTGGTTATAAACTATCTGATAACATTTCTTTCAAACTGTTTGTGAACCCCCAGGCTAAGTACAGACAGTCAAAAAGTCCAAGGCTGAATCAATTCAGTCTTTGCAGGTTAGTTTAAAATGCAGGGATTAAACTGAGAAATAAATGAATACACATTTATTTTTTATTCAGAAAATGCAACCACATCCCTGTGGTGGTTCAGGCCTGTAGCCAGGGGTGCTAAAGCATGGGTGTCTGGCACATATCCAGTATGGGATGTGTGCTTGCTTCTTCTTCCTGCTGCCCCTGAGGTCTCTGGGATTTGAAGTCCAGACAGGACTCTGCAGGGTTACTCATCACTTCCTCTTCCTGCTTCCAGGTGCCTCTGGTATTTTTAGTCCACAGTCTCACCCAGCAGCAATTTTGAGTGGTGGAAGGGATGTTTAACCCCACCCCACCTAGCCCCAGATCCCAGTAGGGGTTTACCTGCAATCCCTGCCTTCCCCCACATTCCTTCTATGCTGGAACAGACAGCACAGCCCAGCCCAGGGCTCAAAAGCATGCTGGGATGTTGAGAGACTGTGATTTAAGTTGAACCAGGAATGGGTCTGGGGCAGAAATTTCATAAGCCGGGTTGACCCAAATCAGTTCAGTTTGAGACTACATTCAACTGGGTTTATCTTAAACTAGTTTCAACCATTTCAAAACTGGTTGATGTGCACTTGCACTAAGTTTCTGTTCTGTTACAGGTTTAAATAAGTTTCTGATTAAACTGGTTTGTGTGTACCTTCTGTCCCTAGCCTCAATGTGGAAAAAAATGGACAAAAATGCAAAATGACCATGTACACCTCATTGTGGTGAAGCCATCAAGAAACTATTGGCCATCTGTCCACTCCTAAAATAATACAGTATGTTATCAGTGAGATGGGGTTTCTCTCCTACAAAAGTGGCAACTGGTGATCCCTATGCTAATGTTACTTTCACCAACAGAACAAATATAACAAATGAATAGGAGTGTCTTGAAGTGGTGTTTATATGTGAAAAGTTTGAGGAGTATCTTCAAAAATGTGAAAACATCCAAACATAAGATACAAGAGAATATTTTTTAAGAAGCTACTGCTTACTCCTTCAAAAACACCTTTTTGCATATGCTACTGAAACTGCAATGCTACAATTTAGATGGACCCTAAATTTAAGGGACTGGGGTGTCTATAGCTTATTGCTTATCCAAAACATCTTTGCAATATGAAAATTTGACAAGACAACTATATTTAATTTAATAGAAATACAAAAAAACCCAGACATAAAGCATCAACTAAATTAATTATATGACTCTTTCAAGGGAAGGGCATAGAAGATTCCCAAAATCTTATTGAAGTACTGAAGTAGCCTACAATAAGTGTTGGAAATATAGTATAGGCCATTCTTGACTGGAGAAACACTCCAACAAAAACACTCCAATTAGCACCCTGGAACTTCAGATGGCACCATGAGGTACCTGTAGCAGTAGCCCTATGATATACAACAGAGAGGAAGGAATTACAGCTAGAAGAGGAAAAAGACATGCTTTGGCTAACAAGCTAAAGACTAGGGCCGTACAAAGCTTCAGAACACGATGCAGATTTGGAGATGATTCAGATGATTTGGAGGCTGAATCTATGAATTTGAAATGAATCACTGGAATCAATTCAGAGCTTCCAAATCAAATTGGAAAAGATTTGGCAATTCAGAGATTTGGCCATAGGATACAATGGGGATCAATGAAATATTGATAACTTTGTTGTCTTTTGGCTGATTCAGATGACTTATACAGTGATAGTAGCCTCTGCTGAGAACATGACATGTTCCATGTTTCAAGGTGATAGGTGCAGGGGTGTCTGGGAAACAGCATCTTAAAGTCCCAAAAGAAAAACTCATGTCATGTTTGTGTGTTAAGCCACAGTGGGGTGAAAACTGTGGGCATGGTAGCTCTTGCTAAGGCCAGAAAGTCTGCCAAGTTTCAAAAACATAGGTGCAGGAGTTTATGGTAAACTTCACCTCAAGCTGTTGACAAGCAAAACTCATGAAATAGGTGACACTGTGTGTGTTAAGAGACAGAGGGGTGAAAACCGAAGGGATGGTAGCCCCTGCTGAGGCTATGAAGCTGCCAGATTTCAAGGAGATAGGTGCAGGGGTTTGGGGGAAACTGTACCTCAAGCTGCAGACAAGCAAAACTCATGACATGGGTGACACTGTGTGTGTAAAGGCGCAGCAGCATGAAAGCTGCAGGCCAGTTAGATCCTGTTGAGGTCACAAAGCCTGCCTTGAAACATGGCATGTGTCATGCTCTCAGCAGAGGCTACCATTCCTGAATTAGCCAAGACAACAAAGTTATAGATATTTCATTGATTACCCATTACACTCTATGGCTGAATCTCCGAATTGGCTCCGAATCAGATCCAAATCTTCCAAAGTGATTCAGCCAAATCGAATTGGAAAAATGATTCAGATCTCTGAATCAAATCTCTGGCATCCAAATCGGCTGAATCTGAATCTGAATCAAATAGTTCCCTATTTGCACAGGCCTACTAAAGACCTCTCCAAACTACAACCTGTCGGGGAAAACCGAAGGATCGGGCCCCAAGGTCACGGTGGGCCGGGGTGGCAATTAGATACGGACAGGTGGGATTAGCGGC
>NW_017728910.1:11394587-11402772 GCF_001723895.1 Crocodylus porosus | reverse complement strand
CTGGGTGAGCCTTGGAAATTTCCACTCACAGCTTCAAACTGCGCATGTCAGTTTAACCTCTTCTGTACTGGCAGCACACACTTAAAAATTTCCATGACACAACCCACAGACTGTCAGGACCAAATTATTTTGTCCATGCACTTGGATGTAAACTATATGTACTGAGCATACAAATCCTTATTTGCATAGAAATTCTGATAGAATTGCATGAGTGACAAAGGAACCCAAAATCTCCCTTTTTTCCAGAAATGATTAGTGTACATATGATGTATATTTGTCTACACTATGTTTTCTCAAATTAGAGAGTAATAGGAAAACCCAGACTAGTTCTCCTTTAGGCTATACTTTTGTCTTGGGGACGGTCTAGATGTGCATATATAGGTATGAAAGGATATAATATATGTTCCACAAAATCATGCTCTTCCCATGCCACATGCCACATTGTAAATGGCAGGAGGCATGACTGTGGGATCCAACATCAGATCCCATCATGCTTTATTGCTGGTAGGATACCAATCGTGGGCTCCCTCTGCACCGACTGCCACTGCACGGACGGGAGACTCATCAGCTGACAAGACTTCCATCACAGCAGCACCCCATAAGATGCCGTTAGTTCGAGTCCCATCAGCTGACAAGACTCCCATCCATAGCAGTGACCCACATGCTGCTGGGGGTTAAGTCTCATCAGCTGACAGGACTTCCATCAGAGTCCTGCCAGCTGACGCAATTCCCATCTGCCATAGCACATAGTGCACCCTTCTGGCTGGGTGCTCTGCTACTATTGCAGTGTGGCAGGTGCCAGCTCAAGGTGCCTGGGTGCAGTCTGCAGGCTTGCAAGGGCTACAGCCCAGCTGTAGGTAGTAAGAGAACTACAAGCTGCCTAGGCGATGGGGCCAGCTGAGAGAAAGAATAGCTGGCAGGAAGATAAAAGGCTTGAAGGAAGGGAAGTTAGGGGAGAGAGACTTCCAGAAAGAACCAGAGTGGGAGAGAGACACTTCCAGAAGGAACTAAGAGGGGGAGAGTAAGGCCTCTAGGGAGAGGAGGTAGAGACAGGCAGACAGCTGAGAGCTGTGAGCTGAGAGCCTTCAACAAGAGAGCCTGAGAGTGTAGAGCTGAGAGGGAGAGAGTCAATGGGTCAGCTCATGGTGGAGCCCAGGGACCATGCCTGGAGTGCTGTCATCCCAAGAGTTGGCCTGCAAGTGTGAAGACAATCATGAAGCCTGGAGAGACCATGAGTGCATCAGAGACTGTGTATGGCTCATGTTATGTTGAGTTTTGCTGGAAGGGAGCTTGCCCTGGAGAAGTAAGGATAATAAATAGAGGCTGTGAGCCTGTGAAAAGATACTGAAGGACTGTTTAGCGAGCTAGTTAACCTCAAACCAACTACAGATACATGTAAAATTAAAAATGGATAGAAATCAGCTATAAAGAGAGTACACATTTTCCAGCTTCAACTTTATAGCTGGTTGTACCTTTTTATTTCCAGTCTAAATTAACTGTGCAATTAACCCAGTAATTTTGTGATACATCTAACATGTAAAGGGGGGGCCTTAGAGGCACTAAAAAGTATTTCTTTCATCAAGCTATCCACTTGGTTTATAAAAGTTATTGCTGGAATATGGAGAATGGACAGCTAAAAAAATAGACTGAGATCTCAGTTGCAAGTTACAATGATGATGTACAATTATGTCTCATATATCAATCTTTTTTTCCTAAATTGAAACATAATGACAAAAATAGTTTATTATTAGGTTAAATAAAATAAAAGAAATTAAACACACAGTAGGAAAGCACATAAACTAGCCTTTTCTGGGTAACCTGAAAATGTATCTTCTGTATTCTTTGAACATCAACAAAATCAGCAAAATGATTGCAACTGGCACTTATAATAAGCACTAGTTATGGTTGATGCATGAGATAATTATAATGCTTTGAAGGAAAATCTAATAAATCCCAGAACAGTTATTCTGTAAAATCTATTTTTATGGAAATTAGGGTATGAATATCCCATTTATTATAGCAAGAGGGCTATACAGGCACTTCTGACAGCCTCAATCAAAAGGTGTCCACTCATGAAAGGTAATTGTTTCTGAAGTTTTGCACACATAAAATTACAGGTGTTCTATTTTATAAAATGAATGGTTTAATATTAAAATATGAAAATCTTCATAATTTGCACAGCATGATGAACTTCTAGAGACGTGCACCTGCTTTGACACAGAAACTAAAAGATTACATCAATTGTGGTGTATATAGTTTAGTATTTTGGGATTCATTAATGTAATGAGAATTCCAGTTTGAACCTAACATTCACAGTATAAGATATTCCTAGAGTAACCTAGCCATTAAATGTAGAATTGCTTATAGTATAAGTTAACGTGATTCGTAATGATCAACCCTTTGACTCATAATATTACAACTAAACCAAGAGGCTCTGATTTTCCTATTTACTCTGATTCTCATTTACCCTCAAGTAACCAGATTTACATTTGATTATAAGAAGGAAATAGATTATGTTGCTCGTACTGTTTTGCTTGGTCTGATTAACATATTACTGAAAAATAAATATGTAAACTGGAGTATAGAAGCTTCTGGGATGTAATCAATATGAAAATAAACTCTATACACAACCTGGACAATATGAAAGGTCAAGTAGCATCATTGGTAGTGGAAATACTTCTGAGGAAATATTGTGGTATTCGAGGATTGGGAGTACACAACAGAAAGCAAATCTCCTAGGAAGACAGGTTATTTAATTACATAGCAACTAAATAAAAATAAGGTATACAGGTTATATTTAGAAAAGGGGACTAGGGTCCAGATACCTGATTGCAATTCTAGTTATTGGCTTCAAAAGACTTTTAAATCCAAAGTTTGTGGCTTGCACAGCACATGAATGAGAATACATTCCAAAATATTCTTGAAAATGGTTGATTTAGGTTTCAGTTCTTCAAGATGCTAAGCATCACTGAAACCAGTGAAATCACTTTTGTGTATAAAATTGGGCACATGCTGAAGTAACCTCATGAGCTGTAGCCTGAATTCCAGAAGGGCCAGTGAAACAAAGTGATGGCTGTGACACTCCATATTTGGGCTAAGTATTAGCATAATGTGCATATCAGAAAGGTGATAAGAGTTTAGGAGGAGAAACTTCATTTCTTACATTTTAATTTCTTCATGAGATTTTCAATCTATTTCAGCTCCAAAGGATTTAATATTGTTTTTCCTGAAGAACCTTTTGAAAAGTTCAGACAACCACTGCAGAATTAAAACGGTTTGGTGGTGCTATCGCATACATTATATCAAAGGTATTATTTTAGCATGAACAGCTTTTAAAACTTAATCACCTAACCAGCACGCATTCCTAATTGATCTCTCCCACTAGAACCACTACATTTTCTTGACCTTTTAACAACTGATGTTTTTGAGAAGAGATTGCCCTGATAGGTTCTTAAAAGTCAAAAGGAAAATCTGAAGGATATTTGTAAGATCTTGAGAAAGAGAAAAAAAAATCCTTCAAACAACTTGCAGTGTCTTTTGTTTTGTACTCCCCTTCATCTTTAATATATTAAAGTAACTCCTCCAAATATTACAGTTTAGTATTGGAGACAGTTGAAATGCATTCTGTTTGAAGAGTTTCATTTGCTGCTGCTGTTATATACAAACCTTTGTGGTGGATCTAAAGTTCGAACATATTTATAAAAATGTACATTTCTATTAAACATTCAGTTGCAGGATTTCAGCCCCTCTCCTACAAGCTTTCAGATTTATTCCTTTAAAACACATTTTTTTTAAGTGCATCTCAGTCATGTCATTCCCTTTGATCAGGGGACCTTCTGTGGGAGCCAAGAGTTTCCTTCTTATTTTGTAACTAGTGTAGTAGTTCACTGACCCCAAGGTCTTTGATACTCCCTAGCGGCGCACTCAGAAGAGTCTAGAAAATCCTCAGTCTCATAATCAGGTCCCATTTTTGTGAGGGTTCCCCTTGAGAGGCTACCTGCACTCTTCACCATGTGCATGCTGGTTGCTGGGCCTGCCAGCTTTGGCAGCCAGCTTTGCTCCCTTGTGAGCACCTCAGCCAAGCTTCATAAAGAAAATAGTCCCTAAGGCAGCAGACATAAGGCAAGAAAACCAAACTCTTTTGCCCTATCACAGGCACTTGTGGTGGGACCCTCTTCGGTCTGGCTCACAGTGCAGCAGCCTGGCCCTGTAGAGTCATGGAGAGGCACGGCTGGAAGGAACTTCCATGGGTCATTAGTCCAGTCCCCTGTCCGAGGCAGGACCATCGCTATCCAAACCGTCCCACACAAATCCATTATTAAGCCTCTTAGCAAAACTACACAGTCTGACACAAGCCATAACATCCTCACCCGCCATAGGTAAATCAGAGAGACCACAGTGGCAGATATCCTGCTTTGGCAAAGTTTTCAACATATACTTAAGTGATTCCAGGAAGAAGGCCACCCTTTCTCCCCCCAACCTCCTCCCTGCCATGCACTACATGCCCTGTGCCTTCTCTTGTAGCAGGCAGTTTCAGTCGCTGCTTGGTTCTTATTCTTAAGCTGTCCTTTCACAGTCTTGTCCCTCAGCCCTCTCTTCTGGTGTTTTTAAACTCCCTTATTACCCAAAGGCTCATGGCTATATGCCCTTAACAAGGCTGGCTGTCCCTTCTTAAGGGGACAGATTGCCCTGATACAGGGACTGTCTGCTCTCGGAAGATTGGACTTGTCTTTTATTCCACCCACTGAACTTTCAGGTCATCTACCCATGAGCTCAGATGAGCCTTTCCCTTTCTCTTCTTCTCTCGAGCTTGCTCCTTGCACATTTGGGAGTCACATATGAACAGGGTTCCTTCTCCAAAACTAAGTACTGGAGTGGGAAGCCTGCAACTCTCACTGGAAATTGAGGCCCAAAACCTTATAGGAACCAGGTACCTGATGACTAGTAGCTAATCTACTTACCATACTAACATTTTTGAAAACAAAGTGCTTCCGAGGGAGAATTTTATGAGTCTTTATGCATCCAAGTGACACCTACATACCATTTGTGATTATAATACCTATATACAGTATCAGTATGTTGATTCCTACAAATGTTGAGTTGGTTATGAACTGACAGGGAACCTACACAGCTAGATACGTGTATGCACTATCATAATAAATTTTGGGGGGAAAAAAAGAGCAGGAGGAGGAGGAGAGAGGCCCTTCCATGTTTTAAGCTCCAATACGTGAGTGCTCCTTTTAAAGCTGAGCCACTGTACCTTACATTTACAAGTCACTGGATGGAGAACAATAAAGAAGTTACAGCCCTGTTAGTAACAAGGAACTAGGATCCAGTTCTGCACTTCCTGGTGAGTGCCATAACCACTCAGTTATTGGGCCCAGAACAAGGGATGTCTGACCTCCAGTGCCTATTAGTCATGGTTTTGATCTGGCTATTTCCTGATATATACATGTTCACTGTATATTTACTTGCCCAGTCAGTGCATTGTCTACTGCACACATGAGTACTCTTATATATCCACACCACACAGGTAATAGAATGGCCAACTGAATGGAAGTGACAAAAAGGTCACATATGTGGCGATAAGTGCCATTTAGGCATACAAAGGGTAACAGAATTACAAATCAGCAGTCAGCTATTTAGCTCTGAGTAAAGACCGAAACCCAGCATATATACAGTTTTATTCCACTCTGCAACACAGAGAAATATAATATAGAAAAAAAGGCAGAATATAAAAAGAAAAAAAAGTAAATGCTTTTTTTTGAATTACTGGATCTCTTCAAACTACAACATTTGAGCCCATGCATCTTTCATTATGTTGCCTAATGCGCCAAGTGTCAGCAACATTTTACTGCCCCAGATGGGAACTTGCAACCCAGCTCAAGCTGCCTGCAGTTCTCTCGCTGCAAAATTAATACTTGGTCCCTCTGCAGCAAAGTAAGGGCAGGCACAAACAGCAGCATGAAGGGCTGTGCAGGAAGGTGCTATTGAGGGGACAGGCAACTTGGCAAAGCTGTGTACCACCCAATCCTCCATGCCAGTCCTCCATGGAGTGGACCTTTCTGGGTCCTGTCTCTCCAAAGGCTGAATCAGGCTCAAGGAGGAGCAGGGTGGGGGAGTGGGCAGAAATTACTGACCCCTGCAATACACACTTAGTTAAAACGTCATGTAGTGGCTCTGTTGTCTTATCATTACAAGCACTGAATATGCACAACTGTGTCATTGAAAAGTTTCCAGAAATGGGCACACTACAGCATTCAAAACATGATATGGTCAAGTTGCCTGTGACAATGTCTGTTGTTAGAAAAGTCCGTGTAGCTCTTGGTAGCCCATAATTTGGAGTCTAAAGCGTCTCCATAGAATAGTAATTCCTCATTTATATACAATATAACCTCATAAATCCAGCATGCTTGGGACCAAGTACCTGCTGGAAATGAGAAAATGGAGTGACGGGGGGGGGTGGAGGGGGAGTGGGCGCAGTAGCGGTGGCCAGTCCCAGAGCAGTGGCCGCATGTGGAGAGGTGGTGCAGGGTGGTGGATAGTGGCAGCAGCTGCCACTTGCAAACTTCCCCTTCCTTACCCAGGGGGATGGTCCCAGATCAGTGGACACACAGTGCGGGGTGGTGGATGGTGGTGACCGCCACTGCATGCAAGCTTCCCCCTTCATGTCCAGAGGGTGTGGGAGGGTGGTGGCCAGTCCCAAAGGAGCAGTGTGGGGTGGTGGATGGTGGTGGCAGCTGCCACGTTCAAGCTTCCCCCTCCATCTCTGGGAGAGCAGACGGGGAAGCTTAAAAAGTGCTGGATTTTTAAGAATTCTAGATTTTTTATATCCAGATTTATGAGGTGATACTGTATTACACTTCATTTCCAAGTGTCCCAAATTGTTTTACAACCTGATATATGAAGTATAATAACTGCACTATATACGGAGCTCACATTGACTTATGTCTCTTTTTAAATTAAGTCTTTGAAATGACTCTGCCAGAGTTACTGCTGCTTTTGCCAACAGTGAATTTGGCCCCAAGTGTGGAGGTTAGGATTGGATAACATCTGCACTGCCTACTTTATTCTTGCCTGTATAACCAAGGACAGCTGTGTTTAATTCTAAAAGTTACTCATGCACGTAATTGCAGTTCTAACCACATGAACCTCCTGCTTAAGGAGTTGTACTATTGACATTCTGTGTCCTGCTACAGCAAATACAGACGTTTTCTAGCTTTTAGGGAGACAAAGGGCCATATTAATCACTGCATTACTTGTTAAATGTTGGCAATTCCATTGACTTCCATTGGTTTCAGTGGCATTTTAATCTTGTAAAGCTAGAATGATGGTGAATAGTGCTTTATAGTCCTAGATTTTCAAAACCAGGGATTGATTTTCAAACCAGTTCAGCACTCAGCATTGCACACTTTTGAAAATCTGTCCCCTACCTCCCATATATTACTTTGTCCAGTTCAAGAATGCGCAAAGATTAATGTTTTCATAAGACTGTGTGAATTGTAATTACCTTAGCAAATACACACACACACTCATGTATATACACACACACGCGCATATACTGGCAGTTTAAATTTTATTTTAAAATCAGTTTCTGGAGCTCTGTATATTTTTTTCCAAAAAAATGCAAAGGGCAGAACTTGCTAGCAAATCTGAAATTTAACATTTTTGAGATTTTAAAAAGTGTTTACAAGATTCTTAGTTTGTGTCTAAGACATTATAGTCCCATTGGTTTTGATTGAACTATGACAATTCACATTAGCTGAGGATTTGGCCTATATGTTAATGGCTGAGGAGGCAATTTTTTGCTTTGGATCAGTTTCCACTACATATTGGCGAGGGTCAGGTATGAAACACTCTCTTAAGTGCTAACAGGAAATTTGCAAGGAAAGAAGTAGTTAAGTGAACCCAAAAAAGGAATGTTTGGCCTATATGTATATGCTGAATGAATAAAGTAATTGAGTTAGGGAACTTATCCAAAGATCTCTGAAGAGAGTGAAGGAATTTAATTGATTTTAAAGGGCTTTGGATCAGGCCTTGTAAAGGTGGGACTAAAACACATAGAGTATTCTATATAAAGACACGTAAAGAATAGACTCCAAGATCCCATTCTGCCTCCGTGCTCTCAAGAAGGGAGTTTCCCATCTTATAAGTGTGCTGCTGGTTACTACTGCCCAAGTGCAGC
>NW_017728910.1:11391215-11393853 GCF_001723895.1 Crocodylus porosus | reverse complement strand
CAGAAGCTCTCTAACCCAGTCCTCCCCAACCTGAGGTCTGGAAGCATTCTCCTCAGGTTGGGGAGGACTGGGTTAGAGAGCTTCTGGAGGGGCTGGACGTGTTCAAATACATGAATGGGGTAGTGCAAAATGATGAGACCTTGTGATAGCAATATTCTTTGAAAGTATTTGGCTCCTATTCCTTGAAATTCTTGAGAGTCATAAAAAGCTATGCTGGATATAAACCAAGGGGAATGACTTTCTGGAGAAACAGGGTGTGTCATACTTTGAGAGAAAACAAAAGAAAACATGACCTTCATACGAATTTCTCCAATAATATAAAATATGTGCAAAGTAATTCGTTCTGATTTATAACCTAAAATGAAGTTTATTTGCAATTTAGAACACAATTTCCAAATATTAAGTTTCAAGTTGCTTCTGATAACTCATACTTTACAGTCTTCTGTGTTTGGAAAGACAGTTGATTGCTCTATAGAAATACAAGTTAGAAGTCTGTTCTTACTTCTCACATAATCTTATTATGATAGCTACAGCTACACTACCCCTTTCTTTCTCTTCATCTTCCCAAACACACACACACACACACACACACACACACACACACACACGCACACACACCTCATCCATCTACAAATGCTTAGGGAAAATTAGGACTTAGGGGGCTCATAAGCAAACATTACTGAAAGGGACAGGGAAATTGTTGCAGGATGAGGGACACAAGGGAAAATGCATAAAGATGAGATTGGGGGAAAAAAAAAACCCAACAGGAAAAGTAGTTGATGTTACAGATTACAGAGAAGACAATAAAGTGGGAGTGAAAAGTGTACTTCCATAGCTCAGGAATGACTGGAGTATACCTGAAATTTAAAGCTGTCTAACTATAACTCTTCTCAGTGGTGATCCCCCTTACTGATACCTTCTGCTGCCTCTTCCAAACATGACATGTCCAGTGAGTCAAAGGCTATTTTAGAAATGTTTATGCAGATTCTGCATCATATAGATAAGCTCCCTGGCACAAAAGAGACATAAGAATGTATCAATTAGATCCTAATGGATATAAGGCAGGAAGAATTTATCCATTAAATCCTATCTTTGACCCTAGACAAATAAGGAAGGTGCCTATAGACATGCTGCAGGCATTGCTCCAATGAGCTGTAATTGCAATGTATTGGAGCAGACTTGATTAATCAAGTCTGCTGGAGTATGGTAATTACTGCACTCCAGTAGCCTCCTCCATCTTATGTACCAGCACCCCCACACTTCTAAATGGAGGCAGGAGCACTTGAACTAAAGCTCATTGAATAAGCTTTAGTTCAAGTGCTTCTGCCACCATTTTGAAGCACGGGGTGCTGATACATGAGACTCTGTGGCACTTTAAGTAGAGTGGCTCTCAGAGCTGCTCTAATTAAATCACCCTCCCCCCACCCCCGGAGCATGTGTAAAAATGCCCATAATGACCAAATACTAAGAAAGGCCATGCCAGGAGGTATTTCTAGCCTGTTATGGCCCCTGATGTGTCCTGTGTCAGACACCTATACATTAAATATGATTCATTCTCAGTGTTTCCATTTGCAAAATAGTTGTATTTAGTGTGTATGAGGAGAAGGAAAAACACGTATTATTAAGAAATATTTATATTTATATAAAATGTCTTATCCTTGGGAGCATTTGTTGAAAGGACCACAAGGAAGAGAAACTGACTACAACATTCATCACGTGGTTTCTTTAAGGCTAATACATGATGCTGGGTTTGAAGTAATGCGTATTTTGTTTGTTTGAATGTGACACTAACAACATTTTGCATAACTTGAAGGTTGATAACTTGTCTGTTTGGCAAACTACAAAGCAGAGCATTAGAGAAATCTAATCTGGGGGAGCTATGGACAAATGGTAATGGATGGTTTGGGATTTAATATGGATCTATCAAAAGCCAGAACAAATTCTGAGGTAGCCTAGAGCTGATGGTGAAAGCCAATCTTGAACATAACTGATTTATTTTAATAACAGCAACACAGGAAAAAGAGAGAGGTTCTAATTCATGCTACTATATTTACAACAGGGTTTGAAGGAATAATAGTTATATGATTTGTTTTAGTTGGCTTGGCTGACAACTTAGTCATCAACTCAGAATTGAAATCTATTATTTTGACCATGACTAATCTGACCCAGAAGCAGCATTCAGAAGTTCAACAACAACAATAACAAATCCCAGTTGTACTCTCAAGAAAATCAAAACTAAGTACCATGGGAGAAGGGCAAAAGTTACCCATGGAAACAGAGACAGGAATGATTGAACCCATTCTAGACGGTGGTAAGCAGGCAAGCAACATACCGCAGGCACTTTAAAAATGATGTTAAACTCAGCTGTGCTGAAAGTCAGGCTGAAGTCAAGTAAAATATGAGTAGACATACAAGCAAAAAATTCAAGTGTGTGGAAATTGTTTGAAATGACAGGTAAAATCAACATGAGAAACACAAGTTTATGTGCTTTTAACAGGTGAATATATTGACTTTTCAGAGGTAAATTGGAGCAAGAATGTTATTTCACTTAACTACTAGTGATGGATGAAACTCTTTGGTATACCTATGCCTTAGCAAAAAACGTGAGGCATGTACTGAAAGTGGTGCCACTAAAAGT
>NW_017728910.1:11377803-11391115 GCF_001723895.1 Crocodylus porosus | reverse complement strand
TTTATGCAGATTCTGCATCATATAGATAAGCTCCCTGGCACAAAAGAGACATAAGAATGTATCAATTAGATCCTAATGGATATAAGGCAGGAAGAATTTATCCATTAAATCCTATCTTTGACCCTAGACAAATAAGGAAGGTGCCTATAGACATGCTGCAGGCATTGCTCCAATGAGCTGTAATTGCAATGTATTGGAGCAGACTTGATTAATCAAGTCTGCTGGAGTATGGTAATTACTGCACTCCAGTAGCCTCCTCCATCTTATGTACCAGCACCCCCACACTTCTAAATGGAGGCAGGAGCACTTGAACTAAAGCTCATTGAATAAGCTTTAGTTCAAGTGCTTCTGCCACCATTTTGAAGCACGGGGTGCTGATACATGAGACTCTGTGGCACTTTAAGTAGAGTGGCTCTCAGAGCTGCTCTAATTAAATCACCCTCCCCCCACCCCCGGAGCATGTGTAAAAATGCCCATAATGACCAAATACTAAGAAAGGCCATGCCAGGAGGTATTTCTAGCCTGTTATGGCCCCTGATGTGTCCTGTGTCAGACACCTATACATTAAATATGATTCATTCTCAGTGTTTCCATTTGCAAAATAGTTGTATTTAGTGTGTATGAGGAGAAGGAAAAACACGTATTATTAAGAAATATTTATATTTATATAAAATGTCTTATCCTTGGGAGCATTTGTTGAAAGGACCACAAGGAAGAGAAACTGACTACAACATTCATCACGTGGTTTCTTTAAGGCTAATACATGATGCTGGGTTTGAAGTAATGCGTATTTTGTTTGTTTGAATGTGACACTAACAACATTTTGCATAACTTGAAGGTTGATAACTTGTCTGTTTGGCAAACTACAAAGCAGAGCATTAGAGAAATCTAATCTGGGGGAGCTATGGACAAATGGTAATGGATGGTTTGGGATTTAATATGGATCTATCAAAAGCCAGAACAAATTCTGAGGTAGCCTAGAGCTGATGGTGAAAGCCAATCTTGAACATAACTGATTTATTTTAATAACAGCAACACAGGAAAAAGAGAGAGGTTCTAATTCATGCTACTATATTTACAACAGGGTTTGAAGGAATAATAGTTATATGATTTGTTTTAGTTGGCTTGGCTGACAACTTAGTCATCAACTCAGAATTGAAATCTATTATTTTGACCATGACTAATCTGACCCAGAAGCAGCATTCAGAAGTTCAACAACAACAATAACAAATCCCAGTTGTACTCTCAAGAAAATCAAAACTAAGTACCATGGGAGAAGGGCAAAAGTTACCCATGGAAACAGAGACAGGAATGATTGAACCCATTCTAGACGGTGGTAAGCAGGCAAGCAACATACCGCAGGCACTTTAAAAATGATGTTAAACTCAGCTGTGCTGAAAGTCAGGCTGAAGTCAAGTAAAATATGAGTAGACATACAAGCAAAAAATTCAAGTGTGTGGAAATTGTTTGAAATGACAGGTAAAATCAACATGAGAAACACAAGTTTATGTGCTTTTAACAGGTGAATATATTGACTTTTCAGAGGTAAATTGGAGCAAGAATGTTATTTCACTTAACTACTAGTGATGGATGAAACTCTTTGGTATACCTATGCCTTAGCAAAAAACGTGAGGCATGTACTGAAAGTGGTGCCACTAAAAGTAACAAGCTGTTATTTTTTCTTTTCTTTCCTTTTGGTGGTGTTCTGTGCTTGGGAGCAGCAGAAGAGCTGCACCCATTGGGATGCGGTTTTCCCATATCTTCATACCATATTCTAGGACTGTGCAAAATTTCAACAGGAGTTTTGTTTCAAAGCTGTTTCAAGCTCGAAACGCTGAAATCAAAATGAAATGAAAGTCTTTGAAACATCTTTGAAATGAAACAAGGGCACTCAAAACATTTTATAAGTTTCTAAATGTTTCAAGTTTTGAAGCTGGGCTTGTTTGCGGGTAAACAGAAACTAAAGAAAGGGAGGGGGAAGAGGGGGGAAGGACTGCTTTGATATTGACATGTGTAGCTGGCCAGTGACTGTGATCCTTCCCTGAGGTCCCTTCCAATCCCAGTGCTCTGAGGGAGGGATGGAAACACAGCATAAAAAGCATGGTTTGAACTGCACTTTCTCTGTGCCTTCAAACTTACAAGTGACATGAGTTTTTCTCTGAACAGTGTGAGGTGCAGTTTCCCACAGGAAGTACCATCCCTGCTGTTTTCGTTTGAATCAGGAAAGAAATGATGAAGTTACAGGCCTTTTCATGATTCCCCATTATAGGCTATGGGTAAAACATTGAAACATGCTGAAACAGCATCAAAACACAGAAACAATTTCAACAAAATGAAACGATGCTTTGAAACAACAAAACAAAACATTGTCCCTTCAAAATGGTGGAACAGAAGTTGAAGTGAAATGGTGCTGTTTTGCACAGCCCTATCATGTTCCCCTGAATGCTAAGTCTGCAATCCTTCCCAACCCTAAGTAGAGTGTGCAAGGTTTGTGAAAGTTTACTGTTCTGTATGGGGTGACAAGAACTGTGCAGAGATGTCAGGACCTCATTAATACCACTGTAAAGAACAGGTCTGGTCTCTTGGTAATATGACTTTTTTAATGGTACCTGGCTTGACTGGAAGTCATAATGAACATATATTTGCTTCCTGTTTTGGTGTTGATTTCATACCACTCAAACAGTCAATGCCAAGATGTTTACAATCTATTCTTCCTGAGGCGGAAATGCACTCAGGCTATTTTCGTTACTTATTTCAACAACACAGTCATCACAAAGCAGTGGAGCACATAAGTTTTTTAATTCAAAGTTATTTGGGAGTAGATATTTGAGTTCCTCTTTACAAATGAAACTGAAAAACATCTCAGCAGTGACAGTTTTAAGTAGCATCATATGAAGAACAAATTATTTTTGCAGTAAATTTATGAGAAATTATGCTGAAGAGAACAGACTTCTTATTTCATGCAATTGATAGACATTGCAAAGCCACACAGAAACCTGAAGCGAGAAAATGAGCTATAAAAATAAACGAGTTTATACTTAATTATTAATATATTATTGTTCAGCCATTTCAAATGTACATCATGGTGATCTGTACATTGATCTTTATCCAAATCAAATCTATAACTCTTTTTTTCTAAAGTCCCACAGATAGACATTGTCTTATAAATACATCTTCGGCTGAGTTCTGAGACACTTATGGGTGTTTCTAGAGAAGAGAGCTACTGGCTTTTCAAACTGTTTTAAAATTGTTCAGATCCCAGTGAAGCGATGCAAATGATGAAAACATCCCCAATTAATAAGATAAAATTAGAAAGATGTCCTGAGATCTATTCCAGCAGCTTCATTAGTCTAGAGAAAAAGTAACTACAAGGTAAGTTTACCAGACTACCCTAGTAATTCGTTAATTTACATGGCTGACAAATCCAGCTCTATGCCAGGCCTCTGGCATGAAGGTCATGTCTGAAATATAGTCTAACAATTTGTAGCTGAGATATAGTCCCAGTATCATGCTTGTAGACAGGGGGATATAACCATCTTTAGGTTCTGTGTTTTTAGGTGCTCTCTTCCACATAACCTGCTATTCCTTTCTATTTTAGTTCATTTGTTTCTGTCCCATTCACTACCCCAGTATTCCTGCTAGCTGGCATCTAAAGAGAGAAGGACTTGGCAATTATTGCTTTCTCTCTCTCAAAAAGAAAACAAAACCAGAAGGAACAAAAAAACCTACAACCCCCCCCCCCAAAAAAACCCCAAAATAAAATGTTTTTGGAGGTGTAAAAAGTGGGTTTAAAAATGTATTTAGCATACTTTAAAAGACAATTTTTCAAACCCATGTGTAGAAAAGGCCTAAGGCATTAAAAATGGCAATGGTTTACAGGAGCTTATACTTATATTTTCTACCACATCAAATAGCATCACTAATTATTTGATTTTAAAAGTTTCTTTTAATGAGGTTTTTGGGAAAAAAACCTTTTCCTAAGTATAAGGATTTCATAACTGCATAATTTGTTTTGAAAAGAATGGCAGATGATAAAACAATGGGACAACTAAAACTTCATCAACTCATTATGCAGAAACTAAGTACTGAGAGATATTGAGAAATTAAATAGAATATAAAATAACGTCATAGGAATCATGGCTTTCTTCACAATACATAATTACTTTCTAGTATATCTAGACATTGTACTATGTCCACTCTGTATTTTCACCATTCAGGAACATGCAATGTAATCTTGCTTCCATTGAAATTTATGACAAAGTTCCCATTGGTTTCAGTGAAAACAGAATTAGGCCACCAATTCCTTTTTCATCAAGGGAATACATATACAGTGGTGTACACAACAATTGCTTGATAACATGGCTCAGTAAATGAACTTTTTGGCCACATCCAGATGAATGAGAATGTTCCTCTTGCGATGTCTCAAAGCCTGTGGTGCCAGAAGCCAAGGTGGCAGCAGGAACTGGTCCAGTTCTATCTGAGTGCATGCAGGCTGGGCCAGTGCCATCTGCAGCTGCTGGTCCAGAAGTGGGCATGAGCGCCCTGATGGCTGCTGCCCCATGCATATTTTTAAAGGTGGACAAATAGGCTGCTGCTGCAGGGGGTGGGGGAGGGAGGAAGGGGGTGTCCACTGTGCGGGGGTGGGCAAGGTCCCACCTCTCCTGAGCAGTTTCCCCCACCCATACAGTCCCTCCACTCCCACACAGTCCCCCCACATTCCAAACTGCCCCACAACTTACCAACCCACAAACTGCACACCCAGAAGCCCCACACCATCCCAAACCCCTGCACAAATGCCACACCAGCCCACAAGCCCAACACCGTCCCCACAAACTCTACACCCACAACACTCCCAGACTCTCCCAGAAACCCCACACCCACCACCCCATAGCCCTTTCCCTCAAAAACCCCACATTCCCCCACACGTTGCACATCCTGTGTGCCCAGCTGCCAGACAGGAAAGGACATGCTGGCAGGAGCTGTGGCTGCAGGGCAACTGCCACACTGCAGTGCTGCCCTGTGTTCACACCAGTGGTGGGACATTCAGCCCCATCCTGTTGGGGGGTGGGAGTGGGCTCCTGGTTCCAGGCACAACATGGGGGATGCAATGGTATGGAGGAGGGGGAGGTGGCAGCAGGGGTGTGTGTGAGAGAGCAAGAGATGGGGGTTGGGGATGGGGGAAAACTGACTAGGAGCTTTTACTAGGTGCTGGCACCAGCCTCTAGCTCCCCTTGGCTGAAGATCCAGCAGGAGCTGGACAGGGGCAGCTTGCCTCAAGTGGCATAATTTTCCCCACACTGAAGTGCATGTTCAGGCATGTGTGCTGAGGCGCATATCTCTGGCACAAATTTTTGTCCTGTTATTTGAGCTGCTGCAAGCACACATGCCTGCATGTGTGGATGTGCCCTTTATGTCTTGTTGAATGTCATAACATTCAAAAAAATTTGGTAGATGGTGTGGTGGATTAGTAGGGAGTGCTCCTGCATTGAGCCACCCACCTGACTGCAACCTTCCACTTGCCAAGCTCTGAGTGCCTCCCTGGAGGCACCTCACATCTGGCCACCTCCCTTCCTGGAGCACACCTGCAAGCCTGGGTGTACCACTGCCACCACCCAGGGGTCTGGACTGTTTCTGGGCCCTGTGCTTCCTGGGGCACACAGGCCCTGTAGTTCTGGAGGGTGCTTGATCCACTGCAAAAGCTTGGGGTGCTCCCTGTAGCCTGAAGCACAAAAAGGCCTCCCTTAGTCAGCTAGATCAAGTGGGCACAAAGGCATGCCTCTCCCACAAGTCTACCACACTTGACACAGTGAAGATCTTTATTGATTCCAGTGGGAAGGCTTTAGGGAGGGTGCGGGATAGAGAAGTATCACAGAATAACCTTAGAGAAAACAATTTGGCTGGGTAGCCTTTGATCATGCATCCAAGTTACTGTAAGCTATATATCTAATTAGGTTTCTAGTAGCTTACTCACAGGTATCATCCAGAGGCTGACAGAGTTTTCCTCTGAAGGCAGGCAGTTTGTAGTGTGACCAGGTGTTGAGAAAGAGAAAGAGAGAGAGCTGCAGATGTTCAGCCGTTTTCTGTGTCTTCATCATGGCTGCTCACCCTCCCCCCCAAAAGCAGTCTTAGTGTATATACCCCTATTGACATTACCTTTGCGGGCTTGATGAAAGCCAGGTGTATTGAGTGTTAACCAATCAATTTAGAAAGCAATACAAGTCAACTCAGAGATTGACATCTTTGGAGGTCAGTGCCCAAACAATAGAGGTTAGGGTAACCCCAGGCAACCAGGTTGACAGAAAGGTGAGAAAACTAGTGACATAACCTGGAGTGGTGGGAAACTTGAGACAAATTGGGACAGGTTCCCCCTCCCTCAGGAGTGTCTCAAGCCGTGTTACCATGGAGACCAGGTGCCTCCAGAGTTTGTGACCAGAGGGAGACAGGCAGGCAGAAAGGTTGATTCCTCCACAGACGGTATAAATGATGAGGCTGCTCTCAGTAAAAGGAAGGTCTAACAAACAAGTCTATGACTGTTTGAGCTTCGAAGGAGGGATGTTCCAGCAGCACAGGCCCTCACCAGGGCTGTGCTGTAAAGACAATGAGTTTTTCACAATTTACCAGAACTGAAAATAAATTAATGAAAGCATGCCAGAGGGAGTATGACTCTGTAGCCTATGGGTTGCACTCCCCTGGGACAGGGAGTTCCCAGGATGGGGAGTTCTGTGGTCTGACCCCTGCTACGAGGGTTATTTTATCGTTTTGTTTTTAACCAATGTCTGTGTAATGTAACATTTGTAATCAGATCTGGCAGGCAGCAGGTGCCGTAAGCTAGGGCTCTGCTACCCCAGGGGACTGCCTTCGCACTAATGCAATATTTATATTGTAAACTTACCATAATAATTAGTTACGTCACCATACAATTTGTTCATAATGAATTGAAAGGTGCCAGGCAGTGGAACTGTCATGCAAGCTGTATTGTTCCTGTAAAGCTCTCTTCTAAATTGGAACAGGGTAAATTAGTCCTTGTGGCACTGTTGGCAAGCTAATCAGCACTCCTAGGTGATTGGCCAGTCCACCCCTGGCAACAGGTTTATATAGCTACACTTCACTCCACTACCTGGAGCACCATGTGGTGTGAGGGCCTTGTTCCAGACTTAAGCTTCCTGTATGCATAGGGATCTAAAAAGAGACGCTCTTGTAGCCACACAGTCTTGCACTTGTGTCTGTCGAGGGGACCACTTTCCACAGAAAGAATACAGGGGACTCCTGCTCAGTCTGTTAGGTCTAAAGGTGATCTACAACCCAAGTCTTCAGCTTCCTGGGCAAATGCACTCAGCTGTTGGGTAGTAGACGCTGTCACCATCAGAACCACTGGGTTTGTACAAAAGGGGCTAGTGGGGTATTGTGTTTATGCTGAATTTACTGCTGCTGCCACCAAGTAGGCATCTTCCCTGTGACTGGTCTGAGACCTAGACAATCTGGATCATACATAAAAAGCACTGTGGTATTCTCATCTACTAGATAAGAAACATGTATTTTGGACCCTGTCAATTAGGATCATATTCATTTCAACACCTGAATAGAAGCACTTAGAAGGTGAATTTGGATTTGACCCTTAATCACTTTGCACCTTGTTTTCCCATATTTCAAATGGGAATCTCTGTCATGTCAATAGTGATTGTAAGTTTTTCAGGGTAAGGACTTATCTATTCTTACATGCTTATATATCTGTTAAAATAAAGTGGTTTTGATGCTAGGCACTTACATAATAACAAAAAATGTGGTTTAGTATAATTGATTTAAATCTTTATTAAGAATGTGTCTAAACCACAGACAAACCTTCCTACATCCAGATCTGTATTTTCTAATAATGATGTCTATTTAAAGAAAAAGAGAAAAAAACAACCAAAATACATAGGATATGAAAATATCATTAAGAAAGCAGTATTTTTTTTACTCAAAATTTCATATTTATGTATTCATCTTTAATCCCAAATCAGGGTTTTTACAGACCAATCTACTGTAATTCTTTAAAAAAATCTAGATACGTAATAATTATCATTATCATCATCACAGCAAAATAAAATGGGATTTAACATAAAAGAATAATTTTAATAGTTCTCCTTCAACCATAGTACCCATGACTTTTGTCAGTTTGATATTCCATACAAAACAAATTTTAGGGTGACATAGCTAATTGTTTGCCAAAAATATAGATTCTTATTAGTAATCTTATCATTAATCAAAAAAGCCATTTTAGTAAGAGAACAAGTGTCAACTAAAGTTCATTTAACACAAAAGGCCAGATGCTCTAAACCCTAATAATGTTGACACTCAAATTCAGCAAGCGAAAACTGGATAAAGTGGCTTCCCATGTTTCACTGTATTTTGAAAGGTCTTAAGTGGCAAGTAGTACATAAATAACAGGGGAAAGAGTTGACATATCACATCCTCACTCCTGAGGGAAATTAATGCACAAGGCCCTAGAAACAGCATATTGTTGCATGTCTATGGGAGGAAGAGTTCACAAATACAGTAGGTGAAATTCTATTCTTAGCTACATCGATATAAAACCTGAACATCTCCACTAACTGTAGAAGAGTTCTTTCAGAAGTATACCAGAATTAAGCACAAGTAAAGGAAAAATAAGGAAAAGTAAATTTGTTACAACACCTTGAGCCAAAGAACTGTGTCCTACAACAACTTGAGGCTTCTTGCTGTATATATGTGTGTGTGTGTATGTGTGTGTGTGTGTGTGTGATTTATATAAGTAAGAAAATATAATTATGTCTCAAAGACTAAAATAAACTTTATATCTAAGTATTAGTCAGATTAACATGGGATTCAGATCACCATTCCCAGAAGACAAGCTAGAATCATCATGCTCACAGGTTTTGTGCTAGCAGAAGAAAAATATATAGGGTGAAATTTCTTCTGGATTCTAATCGGTGGGAGTTTTGCTTCTACTTCAACAAGATCAAAATTTTGGCATCAGTTGACTCTGTTAAGTTGTAAGGATATGCGGCCGTTAGAAACGTCACCTTGTGTTCCAGGCATCACCGCAATAAGAAGTGCGGACCTCATTCCTGGACGCAGGCATCAGAGAATTATAGCAGCAATGGAACAGCTCCACAGTGACTTTGAAGCTTTCGTACTGATGCAAGTCAGGCCAGCTATTCTCTTCAAGGTAGGGGCTATTTTTTTGTCTGCTCCTATAGAGCAGGGCAAAATAATAGTCCACTCATGCATAGGGCCATTAGGGCACTACAAGTATTACAAGTAATAAATAATCATAATTATTATGTTTGGCTCAGGATTTACTCTTAACAGGATCTAAGACCTCTTTCTCACCCCCCCCCACACACACACACACACTATCTCTAGGGACAAGAAGAGGGGAGGAGGGCATTTTTCTCCTACTAGCAAATCTCAGTTTGGGGGATGTGTGGGTCTTTCCAGAGCCCAACTTACTCTGTAATGAATCTGTAATGCTGCCTGCTTTGGCCAGGCACCTCAGCCTCTTGGCCAGGATGGACATTCCTGGTGCTCACCAAGGCTACCACCTGAGAGGGGAAGCTTGAGCAAAGAGAGTCCCCTGCCCTGTCCTGGATCAACAGCAGGCAATGTCTGGCAGAATGAGGGGGTGCAGGTGGGCATGGAAAGGGTTGGAAGAAGTTGGATCAGCAGTTGTGTGTGTGTGCCTTTCAAATCTCTGGCTGCATGGCTTGGAGTCTCTGGCTAGAAGAAGGCTGGATCAGTAGTGATGGAAAGGAGGGAGAGGGAGGGCTATGGAGCATGTTGGGTGAATAGGAACTTTTATGGGAGCCAGGAGTAGTGCGGGCCATGGAAAGACTGGCAGGCAAAATTCAAGCTGTTTCAGTCACCTTTCTCCACATAGAAAATGGGTGTAGGGAGAAGCCACTGCATCCTGGGATTATGGAGAACTTCTTGGGTGGCACATGGGTTGGGAATGGCCACACTTTAATGGAAGAGGAGCTGGGTAGTGTGAATTAGAGATAATCCTGTCCTGGAGTGGTCTAATTTTGAGCTACATAACGAGTGCCTTAAACCACTTAAAAATGTTACCATGCAGCCAATCCAGGGCTTAAGAGCTCCAGGAGCCACCTAAAATTAATGTGTAACAAGGCTCTAAGCTGGGCAAGAAGGTGTGTAACAGCAAGGAAGCAGAATATAAAATGATTCCTGCTTCCCTGCACCACTTGTAATCAGCAATCTGTCAAATGTAGCCTCTAGACATGCTGGCAAGAATAGCCCACCTGAAGGCTAAAAATCTTAAGTCTCAGCAATGCCAGTAGCGTTATGCATGTAAATATATTTTTTAGTGCACATAAGGAATAACTGTGTTAGTGCAAATGATGATCTTAGGGCCTGAAATGAAAACTTGTCTTTACTTAATTATTTGTTCTCTCTTTAACAAGAATAAAAACACAGATAAATAAATTAGGACCATTGACTTTCACCATGACTGAATTAATATTCAAAACTGCCCATAATCAATGCAGGAGTTTCTTTTCTTCTCTTAATGTATGCATGATTACAAAAACTATAATTTACCGTGTTCAAGCTAGGAGAAACATGATCGCTTTAAAATATTAAGTTTAAATATCAGGGAGCAACTTTTCTCTCAGGCAAATGTATCCACTTGTCACATTGTTGGGATCATATCTTACATATCTGACAGCATAAGCTAATTGTGGTATATTGCTTTATTGAATTTCAGCAATAGCCATTTTTTAAAACAAGGCTTGAAAAACGTACATGGGCAGCCTTTCTGTAAAGCTCTACAATATTCTGAGTCTGCTTTTTTTATTATTATTTTTTACACTTAAACATACCAAAATATCCAGTTCTGTTGAATAATAACTTTGTTAGATGTGATTTTTTTTTGTTATGAATTACTTGCTTTCAAATTGAAGAGTTCCAATGAAAACTGACATTTTGACCTTAAAATATAAAGGAGCCATGCTTTCTTCAGTCCTGCTTGGTTTTAAAAAACAACCACAGGGACATAACTTGTGTTCTCTGAACCACAGGTAAAATCCTGGCCTCATTTAAATCAATGGGAGTTTTTCCATTAACTTGATTAAGGTCAGGATCTCACCCCATGACTTATGTATTCTTCTCCTGTTTTTTTTTATCATAGTCTACATTGCTGTTAACTCTGCAGGTCTTTTTCCAAGTTGGTTTTCTTCCATAATTCGTAGTACTTTTTCTTACTGAACTTTTTCCCACCCACAGTGTGATTCTGTCTACTGATCATTACTACATACTATGCTATGCCTCAAGAAAGTACAGCCCTTTCTAATGTTTTCACTTCTTCAGGGGGATTGGCAATATATATTATCTCATTTAACTTGCTGTTAGTTTTGGGGCAAAACCAGTGTATTACGTATTTTCTTTAATAGTGTTTAGAGAGAGAGAGAGAAGTGAAGTGTACATAGGATAAATTATAAGTTTGACTTCTTCAGTTGATAAGACCCTCTTTAAGGAACTTTCCAGCAGAGATTCCACAGGCAAAGTGGTGCAATGTGCAGTGTTGCATTGCCAGATGAAGAGTCTAGGGAAAGCTCTGAGGTGGCTACCATATCCCTTGGAATCTCTAATCTAGAGAAAAATACTCTTCGAAATTAGCAGAAGAGAATGTATTAGTGAATAATAAGGGGAATAGCACAAAGTTTCCACAATGGAGTCTTGTCAAGATTAAGGCACTGAGATGCAAAACAACTAAGGCTGTCATAGATATGCATTAGCTGCAACTGCTGTTAGCATTTTGGCTTTCCTGAATCTGTAGATGAGAGACATTTATGTAAATAGCAAGGATTGGTATACTGGACCCAAGTGTTAATCCAGTATTTTATATATATATTTTCCCCTTTACACTAGCTGGTATCATTTACATCAAAGAAAGCAGTAGAGGGCTCATATTGGGTAGAAGTTGAATATTGTGTTTTCCACACTGCGTCTATCCTGGATTCTAATAAGTAGAGATTGGTTTAAGTCCTGAAGCATGAAGTTTACTTCATTAGAAGAGACTGTCCTTTCTTGAGGCGTAATGTAATATATAGGGAAGATCAGTAGTCAAAAGCACTCTGTGGATAGGAAAAACACAGAACAAGCCCTTAAAACATTCTGATGTAATGAATTATGGCACCATGAATTATGACATCCATAAATATCCAGACCTTTCCTGAAATATTGTTAAATTTGGGCATCTGTTTCTTTTTCTCAAAATTCTCTCTCATGAAAAATGACAATGTTTCAGGATTGCCCATGAAAATCATGACTAAGTTATATGTCTCCATCCTGTTAAGAACATAAGACTCAACTTAAAATACTTAAATTTCAGATAGAAATATGAACTTTACCCCCTAGACATAACCTCATGCTATTGACAAAGAAAATATTAAAGGGGAAAATGTCTCATATTTTTCATCAGTTGGGTTGCTTTATACACTTGAAAAATTCTTATTAACTTGCATTGTCTTAGATGACCCTGCCTAGATGAACCCCTTAGATGTGTTGCTCTGTGGGGTCAGGCCAACTCCCAGGATCTCAAAATTGCACCACTAGACAGGAGGGTGCAGTGTACAATTGCACATACACAAAAACAGAATTCAATTAGGTGCATACACACACAGTCAATTACCAGCCTAGCCATATGCATACCTGTCACCAGTTCAAACACCTACACAAAATTAGACCAGAATCAGTTATCAATATCTGCACACCCAATACACATACACAGATGACTAATTCATATATCATGCACACAGTGACACATATGTATATCAGTTCACATACATACCACTCACCTACACGTACATACGGGTGAGTTCCTAACTTGGGTGTACTTGGGATACCTGGGGAAATGTTAAGGTAAGAAAGTGGAAGTGTAGGGAGTGAAAGTTGTCAGGACTGGGATTAGAACCAGTAGACTAGGGAGAGTTGGGCTGAAGAACTGAGGCTTGGGGGTTACTTTAGGTTAATTGACCTTAATTGATTAAAGGACAAAGCCTGCAGAACAGGGGAGTGATGCCGGTGAGAACCCAGCACAGAGGCTGGTACTGAAGCCAGAGCTATGGGAGAGCGAAAAGGTAAGTGGGGAGAGGGAAACTGAGTCAGAGGGTGTAGGGGAGATACAGAGGATACAGAGGAAACTGGGGGCCTGGCTCCAGAAACCAGGGGTTCTGGAGAGGGACTGCTGGGGAGCTCAGGAAGCTACAAGGGAAGGGGCTGCCAGTGCCGGGAGCTGGAGAAGGGCTCCGGCTGCCAGAAAACCTGCAGGGCAGTC
>NW_017728910.1:11372229-11377278 GCF_001723895.1 Crocodylus porosus | reverse complement strand
ATCTTATTGGTTCCTTTGTACACACACACCCATACTCACACTTATACACACTGGCAGCAGGGGTTAAAAAGGCTTGGTGCAGGGGCTGAAGTCCAGGAGGAGAAAGAGAGAGAGAGTCCAAATTGGAGGAGGAAATGTGCAAGTGATATCTATCTATCCCAGGCTGAACGCTGGTCCTCAATGGGCAGTCGGGGTCTCCTTCAGCTCGGTGTTGTCCAGAGGGTTTGCCAGCAGGGCCTCTGGGGTGGACAGGCAGTGTGATGTGGACCTGGTCAGGTTCAGATAGAAATGGCATTCCCACTGGGTCTGTCTTCACTGCCCCTTTTTTTAGGGGCAGACCTTGTGTGACCCTAGTGACAGGAGACCTGGGTGAGGTCCATGGTTCCTGGATGAATCAATGCAAGGAGATGGCCTGGTTGTTACAGGCCATTCAGTAGAGGCCTGCTACTATTGTATTTCAATCATTCCCAATCACTCCCATTCATCCGGGAAACACTTTACATGGGAGGGGTAGACATGAGTCACAGTTACAACACGGTAACCAGGGCAGAGGACACAAGATGGAGGCTTGAAATACAACATGGAAACTTGACATTACCTTGGTTGACTTATAAACATAGGCCTAAACCATATAATATCCATATGAAACAATAAAAATCAATACGAAAATGATAATAATACAATATACAACAGTAAAAATCAATACAAACCTAGCAAAACACTATTTACAATATAAAAAAGGGGCTTGTCATATAAGAATTTAGTTTACCTAATACTACTAACTACTTGTAAGGGATAAAGAGGTCAGAAACAAAATTAGAAATGGTTAGGGAAGAGGAGGGAATGCATTTAAAAAAAAATTGCGGGTTTTGCTATAGATGGACCTGCAGGAAATGTTATAGAAGTCAATGGAGTGGACTTCTTCACCACAAGCAAAATCAGGGATCTGGGCAATATCACCTGTGATTTGTAAGTCTTTCACAAAATAGCAATGACTGAAAACCATTTTTAAATGCTGGCAAGTGGGCTCTAGGACAGGAGTCATACTTGAGATATTAATTTTAATTGGTTCTTTTGAAATTAACTAAATTTCAATTTGACAGTTTCTCCTTTAGGCCAGGGACAGAAGTTTCATGTAAACCGGTTTAAGTAATCAGAAACTGGTTTAAATTTGTAAAAGAACAGAAATTCAGCGCATATAAATCAACTTCAAAATGGCTGAAACTAATTGAAGATAAATCTGGTTGAAAGTTGTATCAGACTTAACTGATTTGGGTCCAACCAATTTATGGAACTTCTTTCCAAGACCCCTTTCTAGTCTAAGTTCAGTCAGAGTGCCCCAGCATTTCAGCATGCTTTCCAGCTCTGGGTTGGGCCATGATGCCTGCTCCAGCAGATAAGGGTTGGGGAGGCACGGTGGAGGGAGGGACTCCCTACCCCAGCAAACCCCAGCTGGGGCCTGGGGCCAGGGAGGGAGTTAAACCCACCTTCTCCTGGCTAAACACCCTTCTCCTGAGTACAGAGCTGTCCTGCCTTTCTGAACTTACTGAAATTAATGCAAGTTGTGACTGTGGACTACAAATTCTAGAGACACCTGGGAGTAGGAAGAGGAAATGATGAGTAACCCTGCAGAGTCCAGCTGCTGTGATTCTGGAATGCAAATCCCAAAGACCTTGGGCAGCAGGAAGAGGAAGTGAATACACATCCCATACTGGCTACATGTCAGAGAGCTGTACTATAGTGCCCCCCACAGTTTCTGGCCTGAGCCACTGCAGGCATGTGACTGCATTTTCTGAATCAAAAATGAAAGTGTGTCCAATTGTTTCTCAATTTAATCTCTGCATTTTAGACTAACCTACAAAGACTGAATCAATTCAGTCTTGGGCTTTTTCACTGTCTGTATTTAGCCTTAATGTCAGTAGCATAAAGATTAAAAGTAAAGTTTTATTATAATAGAAAAAAAATCCATATATTTCCAGGCACATCTAGACTTTCCAAAACTAGTTGGAAAACATTCCTCATGCATCATGATTTTTTTCTTTCATATTCAGATTGGTTACTTCATTCCTTTTCCTGCTAAAGTTTCTGTTGTTAAAGAACTACAAATTCCTTCTTTGATGAAGTAGGATGTTTGAATAGTCAAATTAAGGGGGAAAATAGGTCTGTTGATGAAAAACTGAATAATTCAAATGAGGATCAATTACTTGATTCGATTTCCCTGGAAATGGAATGAAATCATTTCTACGCAGTCTGATTTATTTTTGTATTGAGATGTGGTTGGCTAGAATACATTTGTATTTATGTACTGTTTTATCAATAGGAGCCTGTGGTGGAGCACCAGTGGGGTGGTCGACACTCTGGGGCTGTTACAAGCTCTGTGGGAGTTTGCTTGTGGAGCATCAGGGAAAAACCTCCCCCAGGAACCATTTTAAGGGGAAGGTGTGTGTCAAAGCACTCATGGTGCTGTGCCACTTTAAGAACTGGGACAGGCAGCAGGCAGGTGCAGCCCAGTCTTGATGAGTGGCCATCTTAAGACTCAGGCCAGAAGGATTGGAGGCAGCAGTTGCTGAGGAAGGAACATCTTCTGCGGGAGCTGCTGCTCCAGAGACAGCATGGAGGTAAGGGCTATGGTAGCATGGGGGCTGGAGTTAGGTCCAGGTAAGCCTTCCGGTGCCTGAGGGCACAGGAGGTCCAGAGGACAATGGGAAGCAGCAGAAGATGAGATGCAAGGAGAATAGGGGGCGAGCCATCAGCCCCATGATGGAGAGAAGTTGGGGGAGTTACCTGGCTCCAAGAGCAGGGGCAGAGTCAGCACAACCTTTAGTGAACTGCCCTGCTCACTCAGATGAGGGTAGCAGGAGATGCCCAAAAGGTTGCGTGCTTGCTGGCCAGGAAGTGAAGAGTAGCAAGTCTGCGGACCCTCTGGGTGAGGGCAAGGTAAATGTCATCTCTGAGAGAGAAGACGTAGTATGAGCAAGGCCCAGGAAGGAAGGGATGAAAGAGACCAGGTGAGAGCCAGTAGAGAATAAAAGGACTCTGTTAGAGGGAGGCAGTATGAGTGAGCTTAGCACAGCTGTGAGCAACATCTGTGAGGCTTGAAATGCAGTACAGGGGTGGTTGGAGCTGCATACAAAGGCCCAGAAGAACAGGACATCCAATGGGCAGCCTCCTGCCTAATTAAGATCATAATTAATTAATAGCAAAGTGTGGCAGGTGAGAGAGGTGTGTGGGAAGCCCAGAGACCATGGGAGACCAGCACTGTGGCTGGTTGGGAACTCCCACGTTTGCCACAGGTCCTAATGTTATAATCCTTCCAGCTGAATAATGAGGTCTAATTTAGTTGGAAGTTGACTAATATAAGACCTGTTTTTGACTTAGTCACAACATAAAAACTCAGTAAAAACTATGTGCTCAGAAAGATGTATACATTTTACGTGTCAAACAAGAACTAATTTTTAGGCCTCTTGTAATGAAAACCATACAATTATAGAAAACCATTTTGACATACTTTAGAATGATTAGGTGACACTCTGCTAGGAGAGAGAGATCAATGACCAGAAATTCAAAGAATATTTCTATTCTAGTCTTTTTATATACACATTAAAATAGAATAGAAGGACTAAAAGGGACCTGCAAGATTGAGTCCAGTCTCCTGCCATGGTTACAAGGTGACTAGGCTCAAACAAACTCAATGAGGTGCTTGTCCAGCCTCCTCTTGAACACCTCAGGGGATGGAGACTGTACCACCCCTGCTGGGAGTGTGTTCCAGATTCTAGATACCCTTAGAGGAAAAAAGCTTTTCCTTATGTCTTGCCTAAATTTTTCCTTGACTATCTTGTACCCATTGGACGTTGTCCTCCCAAGGCGTGCCTTTCTGAAGAGTTGCTCCCCTAGACCTTGGTGTTCATCCCTGACATGTCTGTAGGCAGCTATCAGGTTGCCTCTCAGTCTTCTCTTACTCAGACTGAACAAACCCAGTTCTTGGAGTCTCTCTTCATAGGTCCTATCCCCCAGGCCCTTGAACATGTGGGTGGCCTTTCTCTGTACTCTTTTGATCTTATCCATGTCCTCCTTGAAGTGCAGTGTCCAGAACTGGTCACAGTACTCCAGATGTGGCCTCACCAACACCAAATAGAGTGAAGGGGGAGCACCTCTCTGGATTTGTTGGCAATACATCAGCTGATGCATGCCAGAGTTCTGTTTGCCTCATTGGTGACTTCATCGCACTGTTGGCTCATACTCATCCTCTGGTCAGTTGTCACCCCCAGTCCCTTTTGGATGCAATGCCAGCCAGTGGACCACCACCCATCGTATAGTTGTGGTGAAGGGTCTTCCTACCCAGATGAAGGACCTGGCACTTATCCCTATTGAACCTCATCTGATTGTGTTGAGCCCATAGGACCAGCCTGTCAAGGTCATCCTGGATCCTTGCCCAGTCCTCAGATGTGCCTGCATTTCCCCACAGATCCTCAAACTTAATCATTGCATTCTCTACTCCCTCATCCAAGTCATTGATAAAGATGTTAAAGAGGATGGGCCCAAGCACTAATCCCTGGGGGACACCACTGGTGATGACCCTCCAAGATGAGGCTTTCCCAATGATTACAACTTGCTGGGATCAGCCTCTGAGCCAGTTGCTCACCCACCTCACTGTTGACTGGTCCAGGCCAGTACCCTCTGTTAGACCATGACTCCATGTGGCGCCTAATGACTAGGGAGACAATGGTCCAATTACCCATGGATCTTGTTGCTTGTTAGCTAGAGCACAGCAGGGAGCAAAACCAGCACACATTGCTCACGACAGCTCTATTCAGAATGGAGACAGCTTCAGGCAAGCTCTCTTGCCATAAGAGACAAGGAGCAGCAATGAACAATAGCCTTTTCCCATATGTATACCCTTTGGTTTATACTCATTAACATTTACCCTGCCTTGTTCTACCTCTGGTTCCACCCATTTCTCCTCCCATCTCAAACTCCACCTCTGTTTACTGCTTGCTTCATTAACATGGAATTGCCTACGCATTTCATTAATTTACATGTCTTTTAGCT
>NW_017728910.1:11365824-11372218 GCF_001723895.1 Crocodylus porosus | reverse complement strand
AATTAATAGCAAAGTGTGGCAGGTGAGAGAGGTGTGTGGGAAGCCCAGAGACCATGGGAGACCAGCACTGTGGCTGGTTGGGAACTCCCACGTTTGCCACAGGTCCTAATGTTATAATCCTTCCAGCTGAATAATGAGGTCTAATTTAGTTGGAAGTTGACTAATATAAGACCTGTTTTTGACTTAGTCACAACATAAAAACTCAGTAAAAACTATGTGCTCAGAAAGATGTATACATTTTACGTGTCAAACAAGAACTAATTTTTAGGCCTCTTGTAATGAAAACCATACAATTATAGAAAACCATTTTGACATACTTTAGAATGATTAGGTGACACTCTGCTAGGAGAGAGAGATCAATGACCAGAAATTCAAAGAATATTTCTATTCTAGTCTTTTTATATACACATTAAAATAGAATAGAAGGACTAAAAGGGACCTGCAAGATTGAGTCCAGTCTCCTGCCATGGTTACAAGGTGACTAGGCTCAAACAAACTCAATGAGGTGCTTGTCCAGCCTCCTCTTGAACACCTCAGGGGATGGAGACTGTACCACCCCTGCTGGGAGTGTGTTCCAGATTCTAGATACCCTTAGAGGAAAAAAGCTTTTCCTTATGTCTTGCCTAAATTTTTCCTTGACTATCTTGTACCCATTGGACGTTGTCCTCCCAAGGCGTGCCTTTCTGAAGAGTTGCTCCCCTAGACCTTGGTGTTCATCCCTGACATGTCTGTAGGCAGCTATCAGGTTGCCTCTCAGTCTTCTCTTACTCAGACTGAACAAACCCAGTTCTTGGAGTCTCTCTTCATAGGTCCTATCCCCCAGGCCCTTGAACATGTGGGTGGCCTTTCTCTGTACTCTTTTGATCTTATCCATGTCCTCCTTGAAGTGCAGTGTCCAGAACTGGTCACAGTACTCCAGATGTGGCCTCACCAACACCAAATAGAGTGAAGGGGGAGCACCTCTCTGGATTTGTTGGCAATACATCAGCTGATGCATGCCAGAGTTCTGTTTGCCTCATTGGTGACTTCATCGCACTGTTGGCTCATACTCATCCTCTGGTCAGTTGTCACCCCCAGTCCCTTTTGGATGCAATGCCAGCCAGTGGACCACCACCCATCGTATAGTTGTGGTGAAGGGTCTTCCTACCCAGATGAAGGACCTGGCACTTATCCCTATTGAACCTCATCTGATTGTGTTGAGCCCATAGGACCAGCCTGTCAAGGTCATCCTGGATCCTTGCCCAGTCCTCAGATGTGCCTGCATTTCCCCACAGATCCTCAAACTTAATCATTGCATTCTCTACTCCCTCATCCAAGTCATTGATAAAGATGTTAAAGAGGATGGGCCCAAGCACTAATCCCTGGGGGACACCACTGGTGATGACCCTCCAAGATGAGGCTTTCCCAATGATTACAACTTGCTGGGATCAGCCTCTGAGCCAGTTGCTCACCCACCTCACTGTTGACTGGTCCAGGCCAGTACCCTCTGTTAGACCATGACTCCATGTGGCGCCTAATGACTAGGGAGACAATGGTCCAATTACCCATGGATCTTGTTGCTTGTTAGCTAGAGCACAGCAGGGAGCAAAACCAGCACACATTGCTCACGACAGCTCTATTCAGAATGGAGACAGCTTCAGGCAAGCTCTCTTGCCATAAGAGACAAGGAGCAGCAATGAACAATAGCCTTTTCCCATATGTATACCCTTTGGTTTATACTCATTAACATTTACCCTGCCTTGTTCTACCTCTGGTTCCACCCATTTCTCCTCCCATCTCAAACTCCACCTCTGTTTACTGCTTGCTTCATTAACATGGAATTGCCTACGCATTTCATTAATTTACATGTCTTTTAGCTGTGAGCACACGTCTAAGACCTTGACTCATTTTCTTCAGTCAATGGGAGGACTTTGACCAAAACCTGGAAGCTTCTGGAGGCTTCGTCACCAATCACCATTCACCTTTTTGCATATGTTCATCTTCAATTCTGTTACCAATTACATGTTGTTTTCCACATTCCAGTCTGGTTTTTCTGTCTTAGGTTGTACCATCATCCACCCTTTTTTGGGCCCCTGTATCTTATCTCGTTCCTTACTGTAGCTGGCACACAGACTCACACAGATTCACTTGCTGCTTTTCCCTCAGAAAATGGTTGACACAGTTAAAATGGTTACTTAGCATAAGCAAATGGCTGGCTTAGATATAATTCTGCCTTGTGGTCACCAGCTCTGCTAGGCCACAGGTCATGCCTTGTATTCAGCTGCAACTCCAGTGCTCCCTAATAATCCAAATTATTGAACCCTAACACCTCCTATCTTAATTAAGAAGATCTCTTGGGAAATGGTAACAAAGGCCTTGCTGAAGTCTAGGTAGATGATGGCAACCTCATGTCCCATGTCCAGCTGGTTAGTTACCTGGTCGTAAAAAGACACTAGATTTGTTAAGCATGACCTTCCCTTGACAAAGCCATGCTGGTTGTTTCTCAGTACCTCACCGGTTATAAGTTTGTGGTTGACAGGCTCCTTGACAATTTTTTCAAAGATTTTTCCCAGGATCAAAGTCAGGCTGACAGGTCTATAGTTTGCAGGATCATCCCTCTTCCTTTTTTTTTTAAAATGGGCATCATGTTAGCCCTCTTTCAGTTATTTGGGACCACTCCTGAGTTCCAAGGCCCTTCGAACAGCTTTACCTGAGGCACTGCTGTGAGTTTGGCTAGTTCTCTCAGGACTCTCGGATGCAGGTCATCTGGCCCAGCCAACTTGAAAATGTCCAAATGGTCTAAAAGTTCATTCACCTGTTGGCTACAAAGGACCAACTCACAGGATCATAATACAATTCTAGTTTATTAGATGGATGCAAAAGTTGGATCATAGACCTTGGGGCTGATCCCCTCAAATACACACACATTCATGCGCACACACACTCACAGTAGATAGCTATGATGTCAAGATGTCAAGCACTGATGTCAAGATATACCTATGCCCAAGTGCTGGAGTCTGCCATCAATGATCAGTTGAGACTTCTTTCAGTGCAATGTTGCTTCAGAAGGGGTTGCCAGCTGATCCTTCTGGCTGGGCAGGCAAGGTGCTGGTCAGGTCAGAGAGGGTGCCATTGGGGGTATTATTCACTGCCTTTTATCCCTCTCTGGCAGACTTTGGTGACTCACCAATTTTTGGGCTTACCCAATCCAGGGGTCATTGACCTCTTGGGATGTCCCCTTTGTTGGTTGCTGGATGGTGGCTGTCAGCCTCAGGGGTCACATCTGCAGGTACGTGCAGTCTTGGGTGTGCATTGATAAAGTTTGATTAATTCACTGCTGCGATTAGTTCAAACTGGGGCTTCTGTACCTTTAACAGTGAAGTTTCAGAGAGTTCCTGGCTCTGTATTAATCCTTTCCTTTCCTTAGTCTATGGTTTCATAGGTGTTAATTGCCACTCACTAGCTTGTTATCCTGTCTAGCTACTGTGTTATGGAATCAACCAAGAGTCATTCAGGGACCCGCTCCATACAGAGAAGCTACGATTTGATTCCTCCCCTTGCTAACATTGTTACATGGTAAAACTTACTTTTAAACTTAAAGTATATTTGTTACAAAGTTAAAAAGCATAGACTATAAAACATAAAAGGGTGAAATGCCATGGCACATACAACAAATAGACCAAATACAATGGGGGGGACATATTGATGCAGAACACTATTTTATACCCATAAAAGCATCTACAAACTATATTTTTATCTCAAGTACATAGTTATACCTTATGAAAATAATAATAATATAATAAAAGAAGAGGGAGGAAGGAAGAAAAGGTAGAAAAGAGAGAGGATCCCCCAAAGGGGGCAAATACTACAAAAGGGTTTTTTTTGCCATGTGGAGGGGCTTCATATTGAAGAGGAGGCAGGCAAAAAAAAGGTACCTTGCTACACACCTACATTATAAATCTGCATCATTGCCAACATATAATCAATCACAAGGTGCTATGCACTTTACAATTTGCTGATTAATGAACTTATTTAATTACAGTATTCTTATTTAACTTCCCAGGTACGTACTAGGTTATGGTTGTACCATATTTTATGCTTTTCATATCTACTATGGTATGTTGAACTGATTCTGCACAACCGAGGCCAGATTCCAAATTTTCTGATGGACTCCAATGCTTTCCAGGGAACTTTAGACTTGCAGATTTCAACTCTTACTGCTTTTGGCCTGTCTTATGGCCTGCACCTGCTTTCGTACAAAATGTTTATACAATGTAGTCAGACCTAAGGATGGGCTAAAGACTGGACAAGAAGGATGTGATTCATATCCTGACCAAATGGTCAGAAACCGGGTTCTATGAAAAGCAAACACTCTTCAAAAAATATTACGTTCATTTGAAAATGATTCTATGACTCTAATTAAAAGCTGGAAAAACTTCAGCCAGTCACAGAAATTAATCAAAAATCGCTATAAGGTCTCCAGGTAAATCTCAATTTTTACAGAGGTCTGGGTGGACAAGAAAGAATGGGTACAAGCTGATTGAAGACTGCTTCAGGCTAGATATAAGGCAAACCTTCTTTACAAGCTGAGTACTGAGGATTTGGAACAGGCTCCCTCTCAGAAGTGGTACAGTCAGCCACGCTGGTGATCTTCAATAAACATCCTGATGCCCATCTTGCTGGGATCATTCGATCAGGTGTGAATCTTTTATGCCCACGTGTAAGGGACCCAATGATCTGTAAGGTCTCTTACAGCCCCTAACAACTATGAAACCTTGTGGCAATTTCTGCGATATGGGTTTTCAGGTAATAGGGTAGGGGAATAAGGGACTTCAGGATGCACATGGCAACCCAAAGATTTCTGTAGCTTAGGTATCTCCCATAAGATCTGACCTGTGGTTCCCTCCACACAGATATAACCTCAGAAGAATTAGGGTACCGGTTACCTACCAGGAACCACAGACCATGCTGTAGATTCAAGTCTGCAGTTAGATATGGAATGTGTTCTCATGCATGAGTTTATTGTGTAAACCCTAGGAACCAAGTTATACGCAAGTGTGTTGGTACAATTAGTCTTTTTATAAAATAGATAAATATTTGATTGAATGGCTGATATATTTTTGTTCTACAGTGACTATTTTTACATATGGAATATATTAGAAGGTATGAACCAGATTCATTTAAGCCTAAGGAAATACTATAAAATAGGAACATTTGATAAATTAATAAAAAGACCGAAGGAAAAATAAAAACAACTGAAAGAAGTATGAACACAACTGCACATTAGTAGGCACAAATTTTCTCAGTAATTAATAAAAGATTTTATTTTTCTAGTGAGAGCATCTGGCTCCTTTGAAGACTAGCATCAGTACACAGAAAATGATGGAGGGGAATGAGCAATGATCCATAACATTTAACTATCCAGAGCAGGTGGCTAGGCACTGTCCTATTATCCTAGCCTTTTACTCCACCCATTAAACTTTAGCAGGATTCTTACATTATTTCTTTGGGGTATATTCCACAGACCTTCACATCCCCTGGAATAGTTTGAAGCTGTTCCAGATAGAAACACCTTGTAACATAAAAAGAAAGCCTTCACAAATTTGACATCTTGGCAAAAAGTCAATGATTCTTTAAGATATCAGCCTAAAACTGTCAGGAGTGCATACAGAGGACTAAGATTTTAACAGAACAAAGGAAATAAAGGGCCTGAGCTTCTGTGACAGATGTCAAACATATCGATGACTAGTAAGAAAAAAAATCATTTGACTGATAACAGGAAAGTGACAGGTCTTAAAAGATTAACTACACATCTTTTTTCCATCTTTTTGTGGCAGATCACTTTCACAGAGCAGAGGAGGGAGCGTGGGTCTGAAGGAGGAAGAAAAGTCAAGCAGATTTCTCATCAGTAGGAAGAAGCTCAAAGCAAATCCAAAGGCAGCCAGCATACTGTCAGTATGGATAATGCTCTGGAGTGATGATGGTGTGTATTTCTAGTAACAGATTTGGAAAACATTGTACTGGGCAGGGTGTGAAAAGTTTTAGCATGTGACAAAAAAAGGAGTAGTGAATTGCTGGGAAAGAGACAACTGAAAATCACCCAGAAGTTTGTATTAAGAGAACAAAGGTCAAGTAGGAAAGGTTCTAAAAGTGACCCTATTATTTTATGGTCCACATTCTCAAGACACTTAACATGCATTTAGGCATTTAAATGAAATGACAAACAAGTTAAAGCTAAAGGAGATTTTTTTTTTAATTTAATCCCAATTGAGCATATTAATCAATTATAAAAATCCAGCCCATTGGGTGTTTTTTTTCCTTTGAATTGAAACAGTGATAAAGAAAACAATGTCCAAATATGAAACATTATTTGAGACACATACATACATACATTTTCTTTTAAAACTTGAAATAT
>NW_017728910.1:11363972-11365569 GCF_001723895.1 Crocodylus porosus | reverse complement strand
GTACTGTTCAAAAATTATTTGATTTTGAGAGGAAGTTGTGTGTATATGTAGTAAACCAGATTTACTGGTACATGTCATTGTACCAGTAATGTCATTGATTTGGCCCCAGAGAACATCGATTATCCCATCTGAATTGGTTACTTAAAACTAGTTAATAAATACTTTGTATCACCTGAGAAGTGCAAAAAGGGGCTGGAGAGTTGAATTTTGCCCATTATCTTGAAATTTTAAAGTATGCAATATTTTTTTTCTCTCCCACTTGGATTTATATGTCCCATCTTGTGCAAAACACGATTTGTTTAGATATCTATGATTTGTAACACAAAAACAAAGCATCTCTTCAGAGGAAATTATTTCTTTTCTCCAATATATTACAAGCTTTTAAGATGTATTTCATCTACAGCATTTGATTCTACATGCATGTTTTGAAAGGAACTTAATAAATGATTGTAGGTTGACTCTTAGTTCTAATGAAGAGAAGCAACCATGGAAATGCATTTCAATAAAACCTATATTTTACTATAACTTTGCTGAACTAGCATAAATTAACCGTACAGCCTTTAATAATATTGTTATTGTTAGATGGAGTATTATTCTTCCCTCTGGTTTGTGAAGGAGTTGGGGAAAGGTTCCTTTCATTTTTTTAAAAATACAACTTCATGGAAAATCAAAAACCATCAGATTTCCTCCAGTAGAATAGCCAATCAGATCTTTTCCTTGCTAATGCAGTATTGCTTGGTATGCTTAGTGAGAGAACTAGCCTGAAAGAGTGAAGTAGAGTTCCATAAATGTCTATGTAGTAAAGACTGTATATAAAAGCATACACATTATTTATATATCAACCTTTAATTGTTGCCTTTTCTTAAAGGAAATGCTTGTTCCATCTTGTTCCATAAAGGACTAAAAGTGCTATTATACAAGAGAAACTATTTAGCTCCATGCTAAAAGATGCAATATAAGTTTTTTGGGGAAAGCTTTCTTCATAGTCACTGAGGATGCATCCACACATGCAACCATGTACGCTTGTAGCAGCTCAAATGGAAGCGATACAAAAAGCCCTGGCTCAAATTTGCATCAGTGCACATGCTTGGACATGCACTTTGCTGTGGAGCAAATTGTGCCACATGGGACAAAAAACCCTGCCTGCCGGATCTGCAGCTGGGGGAGCTAGAGCCTGGAGTACTGTCCTGGCCCCAGCAGTACAAAAAGCAGACCTGGCAAGTATCTCAGGGCTACTCACTCTATGGAGCTTCTGGGGCCCAGCCAATTGGTACCTGGAGACACTGCCCCTTGTGCCAGCTGGACTGCAGAAGCAGTCCTGAGAGTTCCCTGCACCCTCTACCCACTGCAGCAGTCTGGCAATGGGGGCTGCTGCCTGGCTGTGACCTGCTGCACACCTGCCAGACCTGGATGAAGCATCTGCCTCTCTGGGCCAGCTGCCAGTGGGCTGTGGCTGCAGAGTTGGCTTTTCTGTGGCACTACTGCCATGTGTGCCCCCTGCCTGGCCATCTGGGCAGCTATCTCCTGGAAGTTGTTCAGCATATGGTGGCCTGCTTTGAACTGTCAAAGCATGTCCTCCTGGCCCCAAATGGCCAGG
>NW_017728910.1:11349930-11362962 GCF_001723895.1 Crocodylus porosus | reverse complement strand
TTTTTTCCCCCCTCAATGCTGGATATCCAGGGGCCTAATTTTGCCCCTGTGCTGCAAATTTGCAGCATGGGGAACATTATCTTATACCTGCATGTGCTTCTTACAGCATCTCAAAGGGGTTTGAGATGCTGCAATAAGCATGTGCAGGCTTGTCTGGATGCATCCCTACAGTTTAGATTTTCTGGCATTTTTTCAACTTGAAAAAAGTTGTGGTCAACATTCAGTTTAATGGTAAAAATGTATATTATGTAAGAACATAATTCTTTTAGAAGTCTGTCAGCCAAATGTGATAGGTAATTGGAGTTACTAACTTATTTATTCATTATAGAAGTAACATATTAAACCCCACAAAGTTTCTGTCACACTGTGTGAAATTCATTACTTTGGAAAGAAGCAGTTTAAGGTCTATTTGGGTGCATCTGCATGTTCAATTAGGATGTAGCAATAAATTCTGGCACAGTTTGCACCAGAGTGTATTGCTTCTGGGTGCAGGGTTCACACATGCACCTGGGACTGCAGCATGTTTTGCTGTGGAGGAACAGCCCCAGGCTGGCAGGGGGACTGAGGCACCTGCCTGCCAGCCCAGGGATGCTCTGCCCTGGCACAATGTGCTGTGAAGGGGCTGGCTGGGGCACAAGGGTGCTACAGTGCAGGGCTAGTCTCACTGTCTAATGTCCCATGAAACCAAATATGGATGTTCAGAGAGTTGCCTGTCTCTGGACCCTCTCCAGTTTCTCCACATCCTCTTTAAAATGTAAAGCCCCAAACTGAACATAGTACTTTAAATAAGCTCAGACTATTGCTGAGTAGAGAGGCCCTATCACCTCCTGTGTGTTGCACCTTATGCTTCTGTTGAAACATCCCAAAGCTGCTTTCACTTCCTGTGTGTCTACGTCATGCTGCAGACTCATATGAATTTTGTGACCTACCAAGACTCTCGGATCCTTCTCCATAGTGCTGCTATGCAGTCAGGTCCCGCCCATTTTGTCTTTGTGCTTTTTATTATTCCTTCTCAGGTGTTGTACCTCTGTCATCATTGAGCTTCATGATTTTGACTCTCGCCAAGCTTTCCAATCTGCCAGGATCCTTCTGAATTGTGCTCCTATCCCTCACTGTGTTCTCAATATTTCCCAGTTTCATGTTGCTCAAGAAACTTTCTGTGTCAGCACCCAAATCATTAATAAACATGTCAAATGGCACTGGGCCTAGGACAGAGCCTGCTAAGGGACTCTACTTGAAACCTCCTGCCATTCTGACATGGACACATTAATAATTGCTCTTTGCTTGCAGCTATTGAGCCAATTATCTATCCACTTCATAGTAACTTTGTCTATCCAAAATTTCTCCAATTTGTTTATGAAAAGGTTGTTCAGGATCTTGTCAAAAGCCTTGCTGAACTCCAGATATATTATATCCGCAGTATTCCCTTCATCCACTCAAGCAGTTACTTTTTTTAAAGAAGGGAATCAAGTTGATTTGAAATTATTTATTCTTGGTAAATTCATGCTAGGTGCTTGTGATTAACCTTTCCTCTTTCAGATGCTTGCAAATGGACATTCTTAGGACATGCTCCAGTAATTTGCCAGGTGTTGAGGTGAGATAACCAGTCTGTATTTCCCTGGGTCATCTGTTTTGCTTTTTTTTTTTAAATGAGGGGCGCTATGCTGTCCCTTTTCAAGTGTTCTGGTACCTCTGTCTCCTACAACTTCATGAATATTATTGGCAATGTCTCCAAGATCTCCTTTGCCAATTCCTGTAGTACCCCAGGATGATGTTCATCAGGACCTGCTTACTCAAATTCATTCATCCATTAAAAGCTCTCTGACTATCTCTTTTTTGCCTTCATCAGATATCAGAATATTTTACTAGAAAGTAAAAAACTGTACTAATCCAAATACTGTCATACATATTATTTTTGTTTCTGTTATTATATTCTACATTCATTTCAAACCTGTGAGGTAGTAGAGTGGCCACTCAGGCCAGAGAGAGAAGGATCAGTGTTTGAGAGCACTTACCTGCAGCTGTTCCTCCTCTGCAGCTGAACGCTGCCTGAAAGTAATCTTTGTCTTCCCAGTGCTTCCTCCAGATTGGAGGGATGAGCTTGACAACTGGTATAAAGAGAACCTCTGAGCAGACCAGGAGAGAGAGGAAAGAAGTAGGACTCCGGGATACTGAGGAACCAGAACCAGAACCAGAACCAGAACCAGAACCAGAACCAGAACCAGAACCAGAACCAGAACCAGAACCACCCATCCCAGCATGGAGGGAGCAGAGCCCTCTGAGCATGGAGTAGAAAGAAGCAAGTCCAAGCTGCTCCAAGGCAAGCTGCCAAGCCTCATCAGATGGAGGTTTGAATTAGGGGCTGAGAAGTTAGAGGCCAAGTAAGGAGTTTTGCCAGCATGGCTGACTGGAAGCAGACAAGGGAGCACTGTGGCAGCTGTGAGACAAAGACTACAGTAAACTATTTTTTTTGTGTGTGTGTGTGATTTTCTTCATGAAATACCAGACCTACTACAGGTTGTCCAGAGCATGAAGCACAATTGTAGTGGCACATGGCTTCATACATAGCGGCTATCAGGATGTAAAGCTCAAAGACTTAAAGTTAGACTCAGAACAGGGTTCTCGTGAAGATTTTAATAAGAAGCCTGACTTTTTCATTCCAGTTATAAAACCAGAAGAATTCACAGGGAATTCCCTGTAGACAATCAACTGTGAAACTACAAATCTCCATTTGATGGATTGGTTGAGGGTGAAGGGGAAAGTGGAGCCCTCAATATACTAAGGAAGAATACTGGAATTGACCAGCACAGAAATCCTTCCTCCCAGATATTTTTTCCCATCGAGTCGTGGCAGAAATGATCAGCAGAGCAAGGTTCCCTGCAAAACGAGACCTTCAAAAGGACTACATGCATCCACAGAGAATAGCTATGCATTGAATTGGAATTAGTGAGACAACACTGTAACTAAAAATAATCTTCAACAAAACCAGATAGCTTGGTTGTACTCACTTACTGAGAGAGAACTTTTGAGACAACCTTTGCTCTCCTTATATGAACAGCCTCATGAATGAGTGCTCAGGCCTACTCAATTCCCTGTGTTTACCATTAGTTATTATTTAGCAGTAGCATTGTTAGCATTTTGTCCAATGGCTTGGATTTAACTTTTAACTAAAACATAAATAAATAAATCAAATATGAATAATCAGAAAGATGATAGAACCAGTAGCAGGCCCATGTTTTTGTACATGAGAAGTGACAAAGCATATTTAATTTTACACATATAAAATAAATTCATTAATTAGCTTTGGCAAGCAGGTGGGAGAGAGATGAAAGGAGTGAAAGAAGTAGACAATAACCCCATAAAAAATATTCTTAATTCAATAGTCTCTCTATATAAATCATAGGCTACTAAATAGAATGGAAAAATTATTAAAAAATAAAAAGTACCCAAGAAACTGAAATTGGGGGGGAAATGAGTGCATTACACATATGCATGATATACAATTTCATGAAAAATTAGACTAAAAAGTTGCAATAGGCAACACAAAAAGTTAACACATAATTAGTGTTACCTGGGTAATGCTAATTCAATCTTCTTGAAAACCTTCATCCATTGATGCTGTCCATTATTACAGAGGAATCAGTAGTTTAGCCAAAAAATAAAATCCTATGTTTCTATCCAGCGACTTAAACAAGAATATTCTTTTTCTTCTTATAGCCCTCTCCTTCCTCTCCTGGGTTTTTTGTCTGTTTAATGAGGCAGAAATGACCATTTAAAAATATCACATGATCATGTAATCAAAAAAATCATGGGGGAGTTTTTTTACAGGCACAAATCATAAAAATATATATCACAGGTACTGGATTAATATTGTATGGGCAATCTTAGTTCTGACACATCCTATCTTATTAATGTTTGATTTTTCAGGCAAAAGATTATTTTAATCTTTGTGTGTCATTTCCTAGATTTTTAAAAAGAAAACTGTAAATGCAGAAATCCCTCCTTATCACACTCACATGAATTAAGTATCTGCTTATGTTCTACCCTGAATCTTGTTACGACTTCTTGTAGGGAAGGAGCCAGGAGCCCAGTCCTGCCAACTGTTTACTTTGAATACCCCCATGCTTTGCGAGCAAACTCTTTAAAATCAGTAGGAGAATTCAACATGAACAAAATAAGGAGCTACTACACATGAGTAAATGTGACAGAACAGACCTGTAGTGATGGTGCTAGAAAAACTCTTCAAAAAAGCAGCCTGCAAAATGCCAGGAGGAGGGTGTCAGAAAAATTCCAGTCGTTTTCTTAGAAATTTGTTGGAACCTAAGAAAATGCTTGGAGATATTCTAAACATAGACATTTAGAAAGATGTCTCATGATTTTTTACAAGACCTTGACTTATGTATAATTAAAAGTAAGAATGGATTGCTTTCTTCAAGTCTGCAATGCCTTGCAGTCATATAGCTGATACTGAACCAGAAATGAATGATGTGAATATATCAATGCTGTGTTCAAATAAATATTGATCAAATTTATTTTTCTTTTTGCATATTATTCATCTCATGTTATTGTTTTAGGGAACATAAACAAGCAGAGAGAGATTAACAATACCATAGTTGTGATTTTCCATGAACCTTGAGAGAAAGCAGTGATATTTGTAGCAGTGAAAACAAACAGCAACCCATCAGTGTTATTGTATTGAGAAATAAAAGGCGTGGAAGCTCATTCACGAGAGGTGTTTCATGACTGACATTTGGGAATGCAGATTTAAAGCTTAGTCTTTAAAATCAATTAAAACTTGGATCCACCAAGACTAAGATTTGGTCCAGAGTGTGATGTGACTGGATAATATAGTTTTCATGAAGAATAAAAACACAAATCAAAATAAAGATAACTTGGTGTATAGCTAGAAGTAAGGGAAGGACATAGTCCTTATTTTAGAATCTTATTGGAACCAGCACCCTACTTATTAAACTTATCTTGAAAGTTTACTGTTACTAGCTCTGTGATAAATCAAAAGCGCATTTAGTATGCTGGAAAAACAAAACTTGTTTTATCCTTAAATACAATGAAGAACACTCCTGAGCAAGCCCCATCTAACTACTCCTGGTTGACCACACCTAACCTGAAAAACTAACAGTGAAGATATACCAGGACACCCTCTTCTAGCCTTGGAGTCCTGAGCCATTTGTTTTCTTGAAAGCAGATGCTTACATTAGTAAAGTCAATGAGAAATAAGGTCTGAAAGATGACTGCATTTTATGCCTAGTCTGTAAACTTCCACTATGAACTACATTCTGAATGTTGCTCTCATATATAATTGCTAGATATTGAGCAGCTCCATATTTAGACAAATAAAATAGTCTGTGTTGGTTGAAAAGAACTTTTCTTAATTGTGAAATATGCTCTTTTAAGAATGTCCCCTGACTTGCTTGGAATCAAAGTTAGGGTTTTCAAGACAAAATTGAACCCCTGGTTTGAATCAGTTGGACTTTTAGGTCCCCACACATTTAATTGGATGAAGGTTTAAGAGGGAAAATTAAAGTGGTACATGTATCTACATTTATTTTGGTCAGGTCAAAGGAGAAGACTCTTTAGAAAAATATTAGGACAGAAGAACCATGTTCCCCTCATATCTGATTCCCTTAATTCAGGGAAATGTGCAATTAACTTTAGAATGGAACTTCTATAGCCCTCCTGGGTTTTTTTTGCTTTTTGTTTTTGCTTTTTTTGGCTTAAAAGAAGGATGACATATGTAAGATATATTCTTAACCTGCATACAGGACCTCCACCTAACATAGGAGGTATACAATCCCACTAGGGGAAATGCCTTGCTGGACTTGGTGTTAGCTACAGGGGATGACCTGGTGGGGAATCTGCACGTACAAGGTAACCTAGAGGACAGTGACCATTGGTTGATTGAATTCACTATCCAGCAAAGGGTGGGTAAACTTACCGGTAGGGCAGAAGTGCTAGACTTCAGAAAGGCTAACTTCAATGTGCTCAAGAGATTAGTTAGTGAGGCATTAAAGCTCAAGAACATTGGTGAAATGGGGGTTAAGGAAGGGTGCTTGTTCCTCAAGGGAGAGATCCTATGGACATAAAAGGAGATAATCCCATTATGCATAAAAGGGGGAAAGGGGGCCAAGAAGTCCAGGAAAGCCTATGGGCAAAGAAAGAGTTATACAGTCTGTGGAAACAGGGGGTAACTACCAAGGAAGAGTATACCTTGGTAGTTACTTGCAGGGAATCAGTTAGGAAGGCCAAAGCAGGATTAGGACTTAGGCTGGGGACAACAATTAAGGACAACAAAAAGTCCTTATTCAGGTATATAGAGAGCAAAAGGAAGGCACAGGGTAGTGTAGGACCCCTACAGGATAAACTAGGGCACTTGGTGACAGAGAGGGGAGACAAAGCTGATCTCTTCAATGGGTGCTATGCATCTGTATTCCTAGACACAGACCAAGACAAATCACCCAACTGGATCATAAATAGACACAGGAGGGACACCAGCCTACCAACAGTTAGCGCAGACTTAGTGAAGGAGCACTTGGAGGAGCTGGATGTGTTCAGATCAGCAGGCCCAGATGAACTTCATCCAAGGGTGCTGAAGGACTTGGCCAGTGTCATAGCAGAGCCACTGGCATGGCTGTTCAAGCACTCATGGTTCTCTGGTCAGGTCCCAGAGGACTGAAAAAGGGAAGATGTGGTCCCTATTCTGAAGAATAAGAGGAGGGAGGAACCTGGAAACTATAGACCAGTAACTTTTACCTCTATCCTTGGGAAAAATCTGTAAACAATCATTAAGGATCACATTTGTGGGAGCCCAGCAGGAGAAATAATGCTGAAAGGAAATCAGCACATATTCATTGCAGGTAAATCTTGCCTGACTACCCTTGTTTCTTTTAATGACCATGTGACAAAATGCTTAGACGCAGGAGTCGAGGTAGATGTCATCTACCTAAACTTTAAGAAGGCCTTTGATATGATATCTCATTCTGTTCTCATAAATAAACTGACAGACTGTGATGTAGATGATTACTCAGTCAGGTTGGTGGCAAATTGGCTTAGGGATCACACCCCAAGAGTGTTGGTGGATGGGTCGATGTTGACCTGGAAAGAAACAGGCAGTGGAGTCCCTCAAGGCTCGGTCTTTGGATCGGTGCTATTCAATGTCTTCATCAGTGACTTGAATGAGGACATGGAGAGCACCCTGTCCAAATTTGCAGATGATACCAAATTATGGGGCAAAGTTAACACACCAGAGGGTAAAGAATGGATCTAAGTGGATCTGGACAGGTTTGAAAAATGGGCAGAATGAAGTAGGATGCAGTTCAACAAAGACAAGTGCAAAGTGCTGCAGCTGGCAACAAGAGCCACCAACACACTTACAGGCTGGGGGATGACCTTCTCAGCAGCACAGCAGCAAAAGGAATCTTGGAGTCATAGTTGACTCCAAGATGAATACGAGTCATCAGTGTGACAAAGTGATCACTAAGGCTAACTGCACTTTATCATGCATTAGCAGATACATGACAAACAGGTCCAGGGAAGTGATGCTTCCCCTCTATGCAGCACTGGCCAGGCCGCAGTTGGAGTACCGCATCAAGTTTTGGGGACCTCACTTCAAGAGGGATGCGGAAAATCTTGAGAGGGTTCATAGGAGGCCACTCATATGGTCTCCTCCAAGGAGAGACTGAGGGCCCTAGATCTCTTCAGCATTTGCAAGAGAAGGCTGAGAGAGAATCTTGTGGCTGTCTATAAATTCATCAGGGGAGAGCAGCAGGGAATTAGAGATGCTCTATTTACTAGGCCCTCCCCTGGAGTAACTAGGAACAATGGCCACAAAATGACAGAGAGCAGATTTAGGCTAGACATTAGAAAGAACTTCCAGAATCTCGAATGGCCTTCCAAGGGATGTGATGCTCCCCCCTACCCTGAGGACCTTCAAGAAGAGACTGGACAAGCACCTGGCTGGGGTCATCTGACCCCAGCGCTCTTTCCTGCCTAGGGCAGGGAGTCTGACTTGATGATCTAGTGAGGTCCCTTCCAACCCTAACATCTATGAATCTATGAATCTATATGGCAACCCATGGAAGTTAATTTGTAGGGTCACCATTAAGACCTGACATTGACTGGTAGAAAGCTATTTCCAGTGCAATAACTAAGAAATTTACCACAAAAACAGGTTCATTCTGGATAAAATGACTCAATGGGATCTATTGGGAAGAGGATTTGGCCCAGAAGGCAAAATATATGACTGTCTGCTAGAAATGAGGAAATAATTCACAATGAATAATTCATTCACTGAAATTACATTCTGTTTCTGATCATGGAAATATCCAAAAGTAGATTACAATTTCCTTAAACGTATTCATTATTTGAATTTAGTTCCATATTTTGTGAGTCATTTTCCTCCATAGATTGCCTACCAACAACAAGCTGTTCGTGTTTGATAACTCATATTTAAAATATGAGGAGTCTTGATCTGTGCTGATAATGTTTAATGGACTGACCTCTTCTGTATGGGGATAAGTGAGAAGATTGGAGGGGAAGTAGGGGTGGGGGAAGGGTTAAAAGAGGGAGAGAGAAAAAGAGCTTATTTAAATAATGTGGAGCTTTGTAAAGAAGAGAGAGTTTCAGAAGTAATTCTATCCACCTTAACTAGAAGAGGACTAAACAGGTGATGGTGAAAATAAAGAGGATTATTTTAAATTTAGAAACTAGGCAACATTGAACAGGTGCTGAGAAGCCTTCAGGTCAAACAATGAAATCTGCTAGGGACAGCAATAGTACAAAAATGAGATTCTAAACTAGATGGACCATTAATCTGTTTCTCTGCAATTTAAACAGATCAACAAAAATCAGTGGCTATAATCTACTATGCCTACTTCTGTTTATACAGAACATTCTAGGCATAAGTGAGCAAAAATGTTTGAATGTGGTATTACTCAAACTGATCCTGATGTATTTTCATGCTTCTGGATTATTCTGGAGTATCATAAGTACTCAGGTTTTAAGAAAAATAAGTGGCATAAGAAGGGCACTAATTCTTTTGTACAAAATCATTACAGTTTTTTCACTGAGTTCAGTGACAGCAGAATCAGACCATTTAACACTCATGACTTTCAGTCATATATGAAAACCTTACTAAAATTACTGAACACAAATTTAATATTCTCATTAAGCTACCAGGACAACAGAAATATTTAGCATGAAAGAGAGATTTTTTTTCCAAAAATCAAATCATATGCAGAACAGTTAAAATAACTATATCATGATCTGTAGGGCTAGGTTCAGAAGTTACACATGAACTGGTTTAAGTGATCAGAAACTGGTTTAAATCTGTAACAGAATAAAAGTTCAGTGAACATAAACCAGTTTCCAAATGGCTGAACCTGTTTTAAGATAAACCTGGCTGAATGTAGTATCAGACTTAACTGATTTAGGTGAAACCAGTTTATGAAATCTGTCCCAGACCCCTTCCTGGTTCAAATTAAATCACAGTCCCCCAGCCCCCCAGCATTTTGCAACCCTGGGCTGTGCTGTCTATTCCACAGATGGGGGCTGGTTCCCCACCCCTCTGCTTCTTAGCTGGAGCAGTGAGGGCTGGCTCACTACCCACTTCCCTGGCAAAACCTTGCTGGGGTCTGGGGCCAGAGAACCTCCCTTCCCCTGACTACAGAACTGCCGTGCCCTGCCCTGCTAACTTAGTGCTGGCTGTGGACTACAAATCCCAGAGGAACCAGCAAGCAGGAAGAGGAAGTGATGAGCAACCCTGGAGAGTCCTGCCGCTGTGAGTCTGGATTGCAAATCTCAGAGACCTCAGGGGCAGCAGGAAAAGGAAGCAAACACACAGCCCACGCTAGTTATGTGCCAGAGAGAGCCATGTTCTAGTGCCCCCTGGCTTCTGGCTTGAGCCAGTTCAGGCCTGTGGCTGTATTTCCTGAATCAAAAGTGAATGTCTGTTCATTTGCTTATTGGTTCAATCTTTGCAGCTTAAACTAACCTGCAAAGACTGAATCAATTCAGCCTTGGGCTTTTTTGACTGTCTGTACTTAGCCCAGATGTTCTGTGGGAGCAGTGTGAATTTCTTTCCTTCCTGTTGCCTGACTCACAGAGAATGCAAGTATATAAAAAAAGAAAATATAAAGCAAGAAAAAAGGTGGTACTGTGTGCTACTCATAAGCGCTTGATGGCAACACCTGGCCTCACTCTGGGAAAAAACAGAGTAAAAGTGGAATAATATCCTGTATCTTACCATGCTTTTAAAAAAAGAGAATGCCTCAGGATATTAGAGCCTTTCCCCCTTTATACTGGGATTCTACTACTCAGGACACTGGCATTGTTCAACATGCTTTCTAGAAAGGGGATCATGCCATATATTAGATTTACTTGAACTTGAATGTAAAGTAATGCTGTATTAATTGTTTTAGGAAATTCATTGCAATTTACTGTGGAGAGAGAGCCTTTATTGTGCTGTTGGGTTAAGGACAGTAGTGAAGATATTGCTGTTTTGGGTTTTCCCATTCCCCAATCTCCACACTGAAAGGAGAGGATGATTCATAGATAGAAGGATAGGAGAAATAATGAAATGGCTGACTGTAAGCTTTCAGCTCATGTCTCCATTTCCTGCCAGATGCATATATTGGATTGCAAAAGTCTTTTAGCTAGCATACAACAGTACAGACCTACTCAACTATATGTTGAATATGTCTGCAATGTGATAATTTCAAAAAGCTATATTATCATCATCATCATCAATAATGTTTTATTTTCCATTATAATTTTAGGTAGGCTGTGGCAGAGCACAAGGTAGATATCAGGAGGCACTACTTCACAGTCAGGGTGGTTAGAAGCTGGAACCAACTTCCAAGGGAAGTGGTGCTCACTCCTACCCTGGGGGTCTTCAAAAGGAGCCTAGACAATCAGGTAGGCAGGATCATTTGACCCCAGTACTCTTTCCTGCCATGGCAGGGGGTCAGACTTGATGATCTGCTCAGGTCCCTTCCAACCCTACCAACTATGAAACAAATCTTTAAAATGTAAGTGCCAAACAAACCATAAAAGTCAGGTCCTGTGGTCCTGATTCAGGAAAAATTATAATATAAAATTACTATGTAATTTTATTAAACTCTTCAGATAAGACGATTTCTCTTTCAATAAAAGTGAAATGGAGAAAGGTAAAATGAGATCAAATTCAACTTCAGTATATTTTGGTCAGGGTGCTTTTTTAAACAATTAATAAAACCTGACTGGTTAACCTTAGAAGAATCAATTCCATAACAAAAAATTGTATTGGAAGCTTTTTTCAATGTTTTTAACGGATGTCAGGCTTACTTAATTGTAAATTTATTGGCAAAGGAAAGGCCTTGAAGACAAGTCAACTTTAGGCATTTCAGCAGATTACAGAAAAAGAATACAACATATTAATGTTTAATTCTTGACACATCCATTAGACACATCCAAAGATCTAGCTCTTAGAAACCATAAAACCATATAAGCAACTTATAACGATCTGTTTCATTTCAGCAGTGAAGACTAAATTTACAAAGAAAATTTAAATTAGTAATTGGCAGCCTATATATAGAAGCAAAATACATCCTCAATTAATTGCTAAATATTGATACATATCGAGATGAAATGATAATGAACTATTAGCTGTAGTTTGTTTAATATACTCTTATATATCCATATATTCTGGATATATAAATACAATTACACATTTTAGTTATGAATTAACTATATGGCAACACAAGGCAACTCAGAGTTCTTCAAAAGACTTGCCCTCTTTTCTTTTCCAATTGCCCAACTTTTTCCCTGTTGAAGTCTATGTAAAAAAAAAAAAAAAAAGAGTTAAGCCAGACATCAAGAGATTTATCCTCTAGAGTGATGTCAGGTATTGGTTCTTTCGCCCTTTGGCACATGATCATAGTATTCTTGAGACAAATTGCCATCCAAAAGTTCTTGCATGATTCAGAAAATCTGCCCAAGAGATTTTGCAGGGAAAATTCACCATGGGCAACAAAGGCAGTATCATCTGCAAACAGGAAATCTCTCAGAACCAGTTCTTTCACTTTGCTTTTAACTCTAAACCTTGTGATGCTGAACAAGCCCCTGTCTATTCTGGTTTAAAGTTAAATGCCATCATTATTGTCCTAGAATGCATGAAGAAGCAGGAATGAGAAGATGTTAAAAAAGCACAGGGAAAAGACACACCTCTGTTTCACCCTGTTGTTGATGTCAAGGCATTTGATTCTTTGTTTTCATACACTACAGTTGCCTTCATACCTTGATGTAATGAGTAAATTATGTTCAAGAGTTTGGGGTGGGGGGACAATCCAGTTTCTTCAGAACAGTACAAAGGCCCTATCTGTTGACTGTATCAAAGGCCTTGGTCAGATTGATGAAGGCTATGTACAGTGGTATTCATTTTTCTCTACACTTTTTTTGCAGTTCCTTGAACAAAAATATGGTATCAATGGTGGAATGCCTTGAGCGAAAACTGCACTGATTTTCAGGATAGATTCTTTCACCTAGAGATTACAGCTTAGGGAGCATGATGCAAGTAGCAGTTTTTTCTGATGATGTTCAACAGGGTGATACTTCTATAGTAGGCCTGTATGAAGCTGCTAGTATTCACTTCGAATTCGGCTGATTCAGAGGACAATCATTTGATTCGGTGATTTGAATCACTGTCCTGAATTGATTCAGCAGAATCTAATTCAGAGATTTGGCTGAATCAATTCAGGACAGTGATTCAAATCGCTAGATCAAATGGTTCTAATTCAGAGATTCAGCAGCTGACAAATCAGCCAAATCTCTAAGTCACACAGGCCCCATCCCCCGTCTGCTCTCAGTGGTTGCCCCACCTACCCCAGCTCCTGGCTCTTTGAAAAAAAAAGCCTCCATTCACCAACTCCTGCCAGGCGGTGGGGGTTATCCCTGTTTCCCCCCACTGCCCTACACTGTGTTCATAGAGTCATAGATTCATAGATGCTAGGGTCGGAAGGGACCTCAACAGATCATCGAGTC
>NW_017728910.1:11295628-11322785 GCF_001723895.1 Crocodylus porosus | reverse complement strand
CCTCCCTTTTTTGAAATGGGAACCACGTTGGCCCTCTTCCAGTCCTCTGGCACCACACCAGAGCACCATGGGTGCCAGGGGTCCTGCAATGACCTTTGCTAATTCCCAGCATGCTGGGGTGGAGATCATCAGGACCTGCTGATTTAAATACATCCAGTCTCTCCAGAAGTTCCCTGACTAGATCCTCTCTGATCCTAGGTCTGGGTGCGCCTCCCCTAGGGCCTGAGGGGGTCCCACTGGGGGGGCTGATCTGGTCCCTGCTCAGGAAAATGGAAGCAAAGACATTTTTAAATAGGTTAGCTTTGTCATCTGGTGTGATAACCAGATTTCCTAGCGTGTCTTGCAGGGGCCTCACATTACCCGGTACTTTCTTTTTGCCTCCTATTTATTTTAAAAAGGATTTCTTTTTGTCCTTGATCCTGGTAGTTAGTCCCAGTTCCATCTCCACCTTGGGCTTCCTGACTGCCCCTCTGCAGCCCCAGAATCTTGGCCAGATTCAGATTTGGCCAGATTCAGATTTGGAAATTTGGCCTGAATTGGGCTGAATCACATTCGAATCAAATCACTACCCAAAGCTTCACATAGCTTTACTCTATAGTTGTCACAGTCATAGGTGAATGGTAGGGGGTGCACATGGGTGCATGTTCCCCACATGGGTGCATGTGCCCCCCCGATGGGGCTGGTGCACCCTTTGATGGCCAACACTGATGCTGTCAGTAGGGCTGGTGCCCCCTCTGACAGGGCCACCACCGTTGGTGGCTTCTGTGAGTGCCCCACCCCAGATTCAGGAGGCAGCAGTCACTCATGGTCACAGTCACTTTTACCCCTCCTTGTTTTTCTATAAGTGTACAAACTAAGCATCTTTGAAATCTTATGCTACTGTTTCCTCTTTCTAACAGATCGGTATAACTGAATGAAGCTTTAAAAATAATTTGTCAATGGCACATTTGTAGATTTTAGCAGAAAAAAGTAGTTGCTGGATGCTTTCTTCCTAGGAATCAATTTAATAGCTTTCTGCAAATCTTTTAATGTAGACTCATTGTCTAAATCTGTCATAAGTTTGAACTGTGGTAATCTTTGAGCTCTTGTTTGATTTCAGTCTCACTGAAGTATATACTTCCACAGTGTTCAAACCAATGCTCAAGTTGTTTTTGTTTGTCAATAATGACATTTCTATTTAAGTCTTTCAGTGAAGCTGTTTTCTTCTTGGCTGAGGCATTACCAGTGTCACAGTTAGCACTGTGATAAGACCTCCTATGCAGGATTTCTTTCAGGTGGTTATTCCTGGTCAGTACTAAATCTATTTGGTATCAGTGCCCTGATCTTGGATGTTTCCACAATGTCTTTCTTATGCTTTTCCCAGCAAAGTAGGTGTTTGGCCAAAATGCCAGGCCAATTCTTAAAACTACATCCAAGTCTTGCATTGAAGTCTCCAAGTATTATAGTGGTCTAATTTCTGAGTTTTCTAATTGAGTTTTCTCAATCTCTTCTTCAAGATGTTGGTAGAAAACTTCATGTCTTCATAGCTAGCTTGCAGAGTAGGAGCATAGAAACTAAATAACATGATGAAGCTATTGTGTGTATGCACTCTAAGCATCATGAGTTGAGTAGATACAGCAATGGGGCTTTCAGAGAAAGATAATAAGCTGTTTCTATTAGCAAAGCCTACTCTGCTCTCTCCTTTCTCCAGAAGGTTTCCCATGTCAGACTATGGTGTAATCATTCTCTTGGATAGAACCTATATGTGAGAGCCAAGTTTCTGAAAGTGCAGTTCTAAGTCTAACCAGTTCATAATTTAGTAGCGCCATTTTCTGTAACTATGAGTCTGAATTGAACCCAGGGATTAGAGTTTGAACATTCCAGCATGCAAGTCACTTTATCATTTTGGATATTATAGATCACACTAAAACCTTCACTGAGTACGCCTAGGCAATACTATGGAGGAATGGAGGCTGTCCTAGGCCTACCACCCCCCTTTAGAGCATTGAGACAGAGTCTGAAGGGCAGACCAAGTCTAGACATTCAGTGCCTTGATGGTTGTACCTTCTGCGAGAGAGCAACAGCTTAAAAATGTTCTTGACTGCCTACTACCACAATGAGGGCATGCTTCTGTCAGGGTGATATCCCTTAGCCTTTTTCCAACCAAGGAATACCCACAAGGCAATGGGGGCTAGGGTTCTGAGGTACCTTAAATTTGCCTTATTTTGGAGGTTGCAATATTGTGGTCTTTTACAGGAGCTACCTTGCCATGACTAGCCCCAACATGCCACCATAAGCCATCCAGTTGGATGCAGTTTATAGTCATACCCAGGTTAAGTACAGACAGTCAGAAAGCTTAAGAGAGAGAAATCTAATCCTTGCAGGTTTTTCTAAGCTTCATAGATTGGACTGTTAACAACGGATTGACTGGGGCCAGAGGGTGTGTGAGTATGTGTGTAGTGGGGTGCTCTCACATGCCTCCCAGTGTACTGGGAATTACTGAGAGCACCTTCCCTCTTTGGAGTGCTCCCATCCCAGCTGCCTGGGATGTACTGCTGAAGCCTGGCAGTAACAGCAGCTGGCAAGATGCACCAGATAGCCCAGGGGGCTTGTGCATGGTGTGGGGCCCTCCCCAGCTGGATAGACCTCAGCTTAGGGGAAATCCAGGGCTAGGGGCTCCATCTCCCCTCTATCTTCCTGCTGTCCTGATGGGTGCAGGACTGGGGAGCAGAGGCTGTGCTGCCTCAGCTCTATGACAGCCCAAGGATGGGGCCAGCCATAGCAGAGGAGCACTGGTGGAGGCCCCTGAGACAAGGGAAGGCTGGAAAGTATCCCGGGATGCTAGTGGACTATGACCTAACTTGAATTAGGAGGGGAACTGGAACAGTAATTTGATAGATAAAACTAGACTAAACTGATTAAATTAATCAATTTAATCAAACTAAATTGATTTGATACTTTATCTATACAGGTCTATCAAAAACTGGGTTCTTCCATTTTGAAACCAGTCAATGTGCTCCGAATTTCAGTTACAGGTTTAGACTAGTTTCCAATCACTTATACCAGTTTCCATGTAATTTCTGTCCCTAGCCAAAGTATATTGACCAGTGGTTTCAGGGTACTACTGAGAACACTTGAACAAGAAGTTTCATTATTTTTCTCCCCATTTAGTTAAATAGACTGAGGTACTTGGGGTATTTTGGTCATCCTGACAGCACTATGGAAGCAGTATTCTGTTAAAAGGAATAGGAATGAAAAAATTAACATTAGGTATATTTAATTCGTTGCAACTTGCTACTGGTGTTCAAAGAATAGAAGAGTCAATTCCCCAAGAAAAATAAGAAGCAGGATTTTGCTTAGGGGCCACTGCAAGGAGAAGGGGAAACCTGAAATATTTACAGACCACCGATTACTCATTGGTACTGCCTACTCTTCCAGCCTTCCCCATCCTTGCAATGGAAGGTAGCAGTGACAGGATTAAGAAATTAGCTGAGTTTTTTTGCATATAGAATGAAGAAGTTCTGTCCAACATAATTGAACATAATTGATTATGAGGCAGGGAGCTCATTAAATATGCGGTATGTGAGATGGAATAATGCTATATCTTGTTCGTCTTTGTTATGTTAATGTTAGTTGTGGCCTTTGTAAATCTATTACTAGGTGTGTTTTTCATTTGCCCATATGTCTTAATCAATGTAAGGCCACATTCTGTTCCCGGAGAAAATCCACAGTAACTCTACTGCTGTCAATATTTAGTCATTACACTAGAATTATACTAGGTAGATGAAAGTAGTTCTATTGACATTTTCCAGGACATGGTTTGATTTAGTTATCTGAGAAGTGAAGTATTTTTCTTGTTTTGCTTTACTTGGGAAAAGTATGTGACAAGAGCCTGTTGCCTTGACTAATGTTAAGTGTTACAGGTATTAAGGAAAATGTTCCCAGGATAGTAGTACCCTTAAGACTGCAAGAAAAATATAACATTACTTAAGTTTGTTGCTGGACAAACTAGACTGTTAGTCTAGTGCTATATGTGCTGAATCCTGAGATGTTTTGAATACCTGCTAACTACTCCCTACTGTCATTGACATCAACAGGAGCTGCATAAGCTCCCATTCAATTTGAACAAGAACAGACATTTTAATCTCTTTTTGGTGAAACTTCCCTGATGAAGATTTTATTTCTATAATATCTCTTATACAATTAGTTTGTATTCCTAGTCATTGTAGATTGTTTGTTCCACCTCAGTTGTTGCCCATTCTAAAGAAAGAAGAGAAAATATTGAAACAAAAATGGCCCCACAAACCTGCAAGTAACAAACAAATGGAGTGAGATTTTCAAAACTGCCTAATTTCCTAAATCCCTCTAAAAAGTTTATCCATCCCTTTTCCACATATCCCATTGTCTTAGAATTATTGTTTTATTTTGTCTCATTTTTTAAAATTCCTTTCAGGGCACATGAGCAATTACTATGGAGTATGAGGCACATGTCAAAAACTTTTTCTGCTTCACAGTGGGTGCATCGACATAGGAAGCTAACTGTGCAGTAGCCTAATAATATTGTGCAGTAGCATGACACAGCAAAAACAGTGTTAATCAGTATTTGATTGATTAGGATAGTGAGCAGTAGTGTCACTAAAACAGTGTGCACCAGTGCTTATGGCTTTAGGAGCAAGACGTATCTTCACAGTTTTAATTCCAAATTCCCCAACCAGACCAATGCCCTGTTGGAAAGCAAGTGTTACTCCAGGATCTCTCCATCAAACTTGTACCTGGGGCAGGATATTATTATCTGCCCAGTGGTGGTCAGGGTTTCCACAGTCACATCCAGGTGAGGTTTTTAGGTGCCACTTGTATATCAGATAGCCACATCGGTCATGTCCAGTGAGTATCCTTTTAACAACTGTCCACGTGCTCCATGGAAGGTTGAAGCCCAGTTGTTGGATTGTTGAGTTGGAGACAAGGTGTTTACTTGGGAAAGTGCTTTCTGCCCAAGCTTGTGGTATAGAAGATAGTTGGCTTGTATCTAAAAATATTTTAATGAAATCATGTAACAAGTTGGGAGTTATGATCTTGAAAGTCTCTGTGGATGGGAAAGTCCAGATTACCATTGATTCATATTTCTCTGTATGTTGCTGCATCCTGTTTAACAGAGGGAGGAGTAATGTCTAAAAGTATTGATAGGCACTACAATAGAGTTAATTTAAAAGTTCCAGAGATAGTCCTAATTACTGATCATAGTTGTGTGTCAATGAGTTTGGTATGTCAACATAAGGCCCAGATGGGTGCACAATACTCGGCTGTTGATAAGACCATGGCTATGGGAGAAGTGCGGAGGACAGAAACTTTAGCACCCCAGCTTGTTCTAGCAAGCTTTCAGATGATGTTCACATGTGTCTTTGTTTTCATGGCAGTCTTTTGGAGGTGATAAGGGTAGGTTAGGATGTGGTCAAGGTCACCCCAAGATAGATAGGAGTCAGGTCATGGCACCATTTTTATCCACAAAAGGTGACATTGAGGGTGTTACTGGCCCTGAGATTGTCAAGATGGAATGTGGAGGCAATGGACTTGGTTGGATTTGGTCATAGTCTCCACTTGCAGAAATTTTCAGCCATTATTGATAAATCAGAGTTCAATGTGGCTTCAATATCCTGAAAAGATTTTGCTTGTGGGGTCAAAGCAATATCAGCACAGATAAATTCCCATGATGATGTGTAGGGTATATCACTTACGTAGATGTTAAAAAGTATTGGTGCTAGAACACTACCCTGTGGGAGACTGATGTTCAATATCCTTGGTTAAGTATTCTTAACCAAATACTTAACCAAGAATATTTAACATCAGTCAATGGGCAACTTGGTGGCAGCCTATAAGTATATAAGGTGTGTGCATCAGGAACTGGGAGAATGACTGTTCACCAGGGCACCCCAAGAAAAGACAAGGTCTAATGGTCACAAACTGCTGGAAGACTGTTTTAGGCTTGACATAAAGAAAACATTTTTACCAACGGAGTCTCCAGAGTCTGGCATAAACTCCCCCCCAGAAGTGGTACAAGAACCTACTCTGGATACCATTAAGAAACGCCTGCATGTTTATCTTGCTGGGGCGATCTGACCCCAGATGACTTCCTGAATCTTGTGCAGGGGGCTAGACCCAATGATTTTGTGAGGTCCCTTCCATCCCTAATGTCTATGATATCTATAAAAACCAGCTTCAATGTTTGTAGTGATGACAAGGACTTGTTAACAGCAGCTATGATGGGGTCCAAAGCCAGTCTGTTCTTGGGGGAGTAGTAGTTTGATGATAAGGCAGATTCTTAAAACTATGAACTTCTCCAGGAACTTTTTTCAGCTGTGGTGGAGAACAACCATGTTCCACAAATCTGGAGTGAGTCAATGGTTATAGCCCTGCCAAAACTAGGAAAGCCAGTACATGACCCTGGGAGCTACAGGCCCATCTCTTTGCTCTGCGCAACCTATGACAGCCAGACACCATTTTTTTTGCCAATGGGCCAAGATGATGGAAGAATTCCAGTAGAACATAATTTTTTCCAGCAGTTTTGTTATTCTTTGTAGATGCTAGGCCAGCGTCCAGTTCTGCAAGAGTAAAATGGTCTGATAGTCGAGAGGTCTCTGGACAATTTGCCATTCAGTCTCTCTGAATTTTTTCTTAGCCTCGTGTTTGTGTTGTTTATCAAGGGACCTATTTGAATTGGCCACCAATTTGGCAGCAACAGCATTTGCACTAAGTCACGGGTTAGAAGCCTCTGCTGGGTTTGATGCTCCAAGTTTCCTAAGTACACTCTAGGCCTGATGGCTTAAGTGCATAAGGTCTATGGATTCCATGCAGTCCACCCTGGTTTGCTGTAATGCCAGTTATAACATTAATTTAGTACTCAATTATACAAGTACTAAATAATGCACTATAACTATGGTGCATTAATGAACATGTAGATGCACTCAGTAAGTTCTTTGTACATCCAGACCCTTAGATTATAAAGTGAAATAGGAATCTTTACTTTTTATATGGTAATTGTGCTGCAGTATCAACTAAAGGTGTTGGTTTGGATCAAAGTCTGATACACACTTACAGGACAATCACATGAAGAAAGCTTTTTGGTGATATTTTTTATTGGATGAACTGTACAGTTGAGAGAGATGTTAGACAAACTTCTGGACACCAAGTGCCCTTCAAGCCTTTTGGGGTCAAACCAAATCCTATTGACTTCATTATTAACTGAGTGTACTCATCCCTAGGGTTGAATCTCATATTATATAAGAATGGTCACAATAAAAACTCACTGTCAGCTGTTTTCTCCCTGGCTACATATGAATAAGTGAGGAACCACAATTATTTCTAGGAAGTAGTAGGGCTAAGCTGCTGATGCTACTGAGCTAATATTCTACTGGGCTAGTATTTGCAAACAATTATTTTCCATTAATTGTTAACTGATGCATTTCTAGAAAGAATCATGGTGACTTTTCTACAGTGCACACAAACACTATACAGTCACAAGGGCATAACAAAAAGCTATAATCTCAAAATAAGACCGCAGAAACAATTCAGGAAAGTAGAAGTAACTTTGTAAACTGGAGCCTTGCCAGGACACCAGGATTCCACTATTCCTCTCAGAAGAAAGCCATTGAAATTTTTAATGTCATCAGGCTGTCAAAACTTGAGGGTTATGTCTCATATAAAAGATAGCAAGTGAAAGTTAATTAGCTGAAATGATTAGAATGTTGAGAAGACTAAATGGGAGGGAATGCAAATGATTTATAATAAACTGATTCCTACAGTTGGGTCTTTCTGTGTGTCACGACTACTCTGCTTCGCTTTATGGTTCCAGCACCCATACAACTTGTGAGACATCAATCTTGACAGAAGGTGTTAATTCAGATCTTGTCATCCAAAATTGGTTATAAATCATTAGCAGGTTGGGTACCTTAGAACAAGCAGATGACACTTTTACTACCTGTGGATAAAAGTAGTAATTGGAATATCTTTATTAAATTAAAATACTTTAATATATTGAAAAAAAAGTATACTGTACTTCAGACAATTTTTTTCTTCACAGATTAACAGACCCTGTTCTGATATCTAAAAGTTCTGTATAAAATATTTTGCATATAATTTCTTTGGCTACAAGGATTTGATTCAGAATGCCCAAATGAGGTGGTCACCACATTATATAGGCCAGGGGTATCAAAGATATGGCCCATGGAGCCCTATCATCCAGCTCACTGGGCACCTATTGGTCTTTGATTGACGTGCCGCATGCACTGCATGTGGAATGAAGGGCCAGATCTGGCCTACACATGCAGCATGCAGAGCCAGTCCAGGGGGCTCATGGCATCTGTACCGGACCAGCCCTGTTCACTGGATCCAGTGTGTGAAGGAAGTTTGTAGTCCCAATCCATTCCTCTGGGCCTCATGGGTTTGACACCCCTCATATAGGATAGTAATATACTGTAGTTGGATTGCTGACCCTAAAGTCTGTCCATAGAAATAGAGCATAATAATGCTCTTGACAATTAACACATTTGTATAGTAAAAACAGTCTTATTGGACTGCAGAGTAACTCATATTCTATTGGCAGCGATCTGTGTATTTTGCCATTCCCTACACTCTTATAAAAGCGGGCTTGTATAAGTCTTTAAATGACTTGCACTGATTTCTTTTTTATTCTAGTACAGAAGTTACAGCTTTGAGTAACCTTTTTTCTCTGATTAGTTCTTTTCATATTTTGTAACTGTATCATTACAAATATTTTATCATTTAAAATCGTTTCAATCACAATTTGAATATATATACATACACATATTCATATATACACAGAACTAAAATACAAGCAGCAAAGCAAAATAAAAAATATATTCATTTTTATTTTATAGACTGTAAAGTAGTTTGTAAAATAAGAATAAAGATCATACAGTATATAGACTCTTGACTCACAAGTCTCAATAATATTTGAAAATAAGATGATCATATATATGGATCTAAAATGCAAATTTAAATTACTTGAATATGAAGAAAAGATAGGGATCAAAAAGGACAATGGACAAGAAGTCAAAAGAGTAAATGCAGATTAAATAATAGCTGTAGAAGGGAGAACAGGATATGTGATAAAGCCAAGGATCTGGTCACTGTATATCCACCATTAGGACAAGCACTATGGCAATTTTTATCAGGAAATGGTTTTCTTCAGAATCTAAAAGGCATCCACTGGTGTCACATTTACTAGCTTCCAGTGCAGCTACATCCGGTGGCAACCAGCCATAGATCTGTCAGGTCCTAACCCCTCGATCCATATTTTCTCATCATGAAAGTAATTGAAACTGTTAAATGCAATATTAACAGTGGGGAAAGTGTAGATAATGTATGTTAATGATATACAGAACTTCAGCAATGAGTGCATGATATTGACGCCAAGTGCATGGAAGAGATAGTGCAGCTACATGAATAAGGAAATGTGTAATGTGAACAGTAATATTCAGAGTAGGAGGAATAAAGGGTGTTATTAATGTAGGTCTTCACTAAGAAAAACTTGCATTGCATCACTTTGAAATTAATACTTCATAACCATATTTTATATTAAAAGCCATTGCTTGTAAACGATAGCAAGTTATGCAACACTTTTATCATAGAAGTCAGCACTGATGAGCATGGGCTTAAAAAAGGGGACTATGGGTCAGACCCACAGATGCAATGTCAATGAAATTCTGGCACCTAGGCAACAGCTGACAATTTGACCTTGCACCATCACAGTGGTCAGATTCTACATACAATTTACTGAATTTAAACAAAGGTCACTTTAAGATTTGAATATACCAGGAATTGCAGATTTGGTAAGCACCAAATGAATCTGATTTCAAATTCAGGAAAGAATTAGTTTTCTTTCTAAGCATGCCTGGATCGTGTTTTCCCCATGTTAAATTATATACTACTTAAACATTGTTTGAAATGAAATATTTTAGACATTTTGGAAAGAAAAGACATTTCCTTGCTTCTTAATGGTATATTTCTTTTGGTTTTCAATATACTTTTTCTGGAAGAGAAACCAATAAAGACTTCAAGTGGTCATGCAAAGCAATATTAATGTATACTTGTTCGCTTAAGTTGGCTATTTGATATTTTGCCACGATGAATATTCAGGTGTCTATTGGAAGGGAAGACGGAAACTCATTTAGAATATCAACTTAAGTGTTCTCAGTGGGCTGGAGATTGAAGGAGTCTAATAACCAATATATCACAGACTCTTCTATTTGCGGAAGTTTAAATTTTATTTTTACTGTAGAAGAATTTCAGGTTCATTTTCCCATCTCTATTACTAATATACTCTGTAATGTTCTGAGCATACAGTGAATAATAATAGTCTATAAATAGTACCTTAAAATCCTAACAAAAATGCAAATTAAACTAGGCACATTTTTACTATAAAGACAGTGTTTATATTACATATATGTAGCAGATAGATTTGATATTTCATATAGTTTTCTAGCATTTTTAACCATAATACTTAGCACTTACATCATTTTACATTTTTAAAATGGTGTAAAAATATTACTAAACCATTCAAGATATTTTACTAAAAATTGTAAACATGTGACAGACACTTGTTTTGTGTCTAAATTCCATTTGACCCTTTCCATTGAAATCCATGGGAAAAGGATTATTTCCATTATCTTCATTTTATACCTGAGAAAACTGAGCCACAAATCTAAATCTGCCATTTCTGCCAACTTAAATCTAGTTAATTCGGTGGAGATACTCCTGATTTACACCCAGGTGAATAAAGAATGTTAATTAACTTAGGCCCTAAATTACAGCCTGCTATTTCATTGTGGTTTGGATCAGACTTTTACTAAAACTGCCACACAGTGAATACCCAGCCCATTTACCATGCTGCTTCTCCTAAACTACTATATTTAGTTCCATTTATTTTGTCACTACCAGCTATATCTAAAGTGCTAGTAAACTATTTTAGGTAAAATGGTAAGGGTCTTACTTAAGTAATGAGTTATTGCAACAATTATAGACTAGGCTGTTCTTGGACATTAAACTGCCCTTTTCTCTCCAGCTGGGTGCATACTGGGCATAGCTACACATACATTTGATTTGGGATCAGTTTCCTCATGAGTAAACTACTCATGAGTAAACGGTCCCAGGCAGGCATCTACACATGCAGGAAAGTGGGAGCAGATTTGCTGCTAGCACCAGAAAACTACTACCCCTTCCTTGGTCCCTGCAATGGGCCGCTGCTACCACGAGGGGGAGCTCTAGGCTGGGAGCACTGGGCCAAGAGACTGCTATCTCCTGGCAGGGGATGGGACATTACATCCTTCCCCCTGGGCCCCAGCAGCAGGGAGCTCCTGGACCTGGCTCCACAAACAGGGGCAGGGGACTTGGAAAGAGCTCCAGGGGAGGGGCAGGTCCCAGCCCCCTACCCCGATCTGCCAGTTGGGCAGCTAGTTTGCTGCTAGCTGGCCACTGAGGGATTGGGGCAGAGGGGTGGGACCTACCCCATCCGTGTAGCTCTGTCCAAGATCTGTGCCTTAATCACCTGATCGGGGCACAGGCCTAGGACCTGCCTCTGATTGGAACAGTTCCTAGGCCGTGCCACACACATGGGGTGGAGGCTGGTAAGTTTGTTCCCCACTTAGCGCTACAAGCATAGAGCTGGGTGGGGAAAAAGCTGGGCATCTTGTTTCCTGCTCATATGTGTGCTCACGGAGCTGGGCAGAGAACAGGTTCCCCAGCCCCTGCCAGCAGAGAGCTCCCAGCACCAGCTCCGTACCACAGTGCCAGTCCCCATGATCACAGAGCTGGCACTGGAAGATAAAGGTCTCCCAGACCCCACTCCCAATTGCAATCTTCAAGTGGGTTGCTTGGAGTTCCTGGGGGTAGAGCAACTCCCTGGGGCAGGGAGCAATTGCCTTCCCTCGGTGGACAGCTGACCAGGAGCAAATTTGCTTCCAGTCAGTCATCTATATAAGCGTTACTGTACCATTCCTAATCAAAAGTAAATTTGCTACTTGCATTTGCAGGAAGCAAATTTGCTCACAATTAGTGAGGTTCACTGTGTTGTAGGCACATGCACTTGTAGATGAACATGTTTATTTCACAGTAAACTGTGCTACTTCACAGTTAAGCATCTCGTGTAGACATGCCCACTGACACTTTTCTTCAGAACTTTTTCTCCTGAATGGGTCAATGGCTCTCTGATCTGTCTTTGTTGACTGAGGGGAGATGGTATAGAAGGAAGAGAGTATCCCTTACAACAGTTTGCATCATCCAATGGTGCTCATGTACTCTGTCTTATTCTGAAACTCAAAACAGCTGCTGTTTCCTGTAATTCTGGCCACATCTGGAGAAGCCCCAAGAAACAGGCATTGATTCAAGCATTGAATATGGAACCAATATTGTATGTCAAGACTTGGAGACAAGCTGCCACAGATAGATGCTGGTGTAATTTAGTTGATTGATTTCAGTGGAGCTACACTGGCAGAAATACATCCAGAGCAGTGGTGACCATCCTTTTTGACAGACGTGCCACTGGGTAAACCCTGTTCCTTCACTGAGTGCTACTCCAATCCCCTTCTACAGCCCGATCCACTTCTCTGCTCTGCTCCCTACCTGCTCAGCTACTCTTCTTCCCACCAGATCTACTGATCTACACTATGTTGCTTTCCTTATCTACCATTGTTGTCCCTCTTTTCTAGTAAGGCATCTTGTTCAAACTAAGATCAATGTTTTCCTACCTGTTAGGTTAGAAAAGGAAGGAAAAATACTCTTTCATCTGTGGCAAACATTTTTTTTTTTTTAATTTAAGAATAAATAATTATTTTGACAGCTGTACTCTATATTATCTTTTTATTTTGTCTCCCACACCCCAAACATGACAGTAAAATTATTAGCAGTATCTAATAATTTTAAAAAATCCTGAATATTTTGATGACCTATGAAAGGAAATCAAAATATACAGATTTTATAGATAAAATAAATATATCAAAAATAGACGGTGTACAAATAGCATCAAGTCTATTACATTTAAGGCTTGAAGTAACTCAAGTTGGAGTAAATGGAGAGTTTTCAGCTGACTTTAATGTGAATTAAAGAACTCATTAAATAAAAATGAGGACGATCAGTGAAATATCTTGCAAATTGCTATTAATTTAGTGTAAATGTACATATTTACTGCTATCAAACAAAAGTAGATACTTAATCAGAATCCTTGGTACTTTAAGTTGTAAAGGTATTTCATTACTCTGCACACAATTCTGAAAGCCTTACCCACATGATGGATTTTATATTTCTTTATACCAACTGAACATCTGGTACTGTAATAAGAGATCCCAGGCAACCTAGGCTATAGATTACAGTCCATTTAGACACCAAGACACATCTTCAGCTACTGAAAATGTCCTCAGAGCTATTCAGAATTTAAGTATTAGTTTTAAAATCTAATATAGAAATGTAAATAGCAGAAATTAAGAGAAATGGAATGACTTCTTGTCATCACAAAATGATGTGATGTTCTACTACAAGAAGGATGGACCAAGTAGGATGAAACTGATGGGGGAGAAACCCCCCCCCCATGTTTTGTACAACAATCAATTTTCCCAGTCAATGTAACGTACAATCTAGTTTGCCTCAACTTTGCCATATGCCTTAATATTGTATACCTGACAACCACATTCACTCTTTATAGAAGGCAATGAATGATCTGCCTTCCCACTGGTATTTACTAGAGCTGGGCGAAGCTTTGGGTGGGGATTTGATTCAGAGATTCGGCCCAATTGGGTTGCTAAATCTCTGCATCCAAATCGAATCAGGAGACCAATTTAAAGGTCTGAATTGATTCAAAGCTCTCCAAATCTTCAAAAAAGATTCAGAGATCTTCAATGATTCAGGCAGTCCCCAGTGGCTGCAGCACAGAGCTGCAGCTGACTCAGAGCTGGTAAGTACTGCCTGAACATAGACACATGGACAGACTTGTATACATATATTTAAGTGTATTGGTTTTCTTTACAAAGGCAGCATGGACAGGAAGAAACCCTATTAGCACTATAGAGGAAGTTAGTTATAAGTTAGGAAACCAGTCCATGTATAGTAGGCTGGAATGTCAATTTAGCTGATACATGATAGTAAATAGTTCCCATAATAAACTATCAGTTTAATCTTTTAAAAATAGATTACTCTTATGTTATTGTCCAATACACTATGCATGGAGTACAGTGACACCATTCAACCTGACATTATTCAGCCTAGCCTTGGAAGAGAGCATCATTTATGGGCAAACAGAGCAGCCCATACATGATAATACAGAGTGACTAACACTACCTGGGATATTTGATTTCCAGACAACTTCCTACCCCTTCCCTCCCCACCAAAAAAACCCTTGCACAAAGATAAGAGACCAGGAAGCAAAAAGTATAAACATATGTGTACATGTATGTGTATATGTATAGAACTGACCAGAAGAAATAAAGCTGAGGCAATGAAGAAGTGCTTCACTATAATAATAAAAATACAATGAGAAGGAAGTGAAAAAATACCTGAAATACTGGAACAACTGATAATTTTTTATTAGAATGAGACTGATTTTTTTTTTAAATTGGCAAATAAGAAGCAAAAAGAAAATAGACTCTTATGTTAGAGAGCTGAGAACTCTAGCATCCATGCATAATTTTGGAAACACTATAGATTACTAATTAGAGACATGATAATTTATGGGACACACAATGCCAGATGACAGGAAAGACTGTTATGAAGAAATGGGAAGCCAGTTTGTGTGCAGATGGCTAGAATAATGGGTGTAGTTGCACAATCTCTATAAAGAATTCTGTTAATAAATAAATATTACTAATAGTTTATGTTAGCAACATGGTATTCTCTCCTCATTATTCAGCATGTAGTACATTAAACATATGTCCTATCATGCTGTCTCTTTGTCTTTTATGGTGAAGGCTGAGCATGCGTACACAGTTTATATTCTGAATCTATTGTGATCAGAACAAATATAAGGGGAAAATCAGCAGTCTAATATGGTATTTAATTTACAATAATTTTGACAGATTTGTTTTTCAAATATTGCTTTTTAAAAATGCCCCCATGAAAAGCAGTGTTAAAAATAGGGTTAAAAGTGTGGAAGTATTAGTAAGTTACAATTAAACCTATTATGATGATGAACACCCTTAATTCGCTTTGCCCTGTTTAGAAGATAAAGATATCCAGCAGCCTGCAAGACTGCTAAGCACCTTGCAGGATGGAGGCCAGGCCTTCCTGGGTTTTGCTTTTATGTCCCCAATCCTGTTAAGTTATTCAGATGTCTTGTCTTATTCTTGTCTAAAATGTATAACATTAAACATGCTCTTTGTGAAGTCACAGTTGCTGTCAAAAATTGCTAAGCATGATGGAGTCCATTTTGTGGTTCAGGCTCCTGGGAATCCAAAAGATGAGTACTGAGTAATTTGGTTGTTATTCACAGTAATAATAGGAATAGATGGTATTGTGTCCATTGTCATAAAGTAATTCAAGGAGCTCCCAAAATTCCACGGTTAAGGAAGACAGCATAATTACTGACTCTATCTTTGATGACTGGTATATAGGTTCTTTGGTGGTAAATACTTGGAAACACCAGAGACATAGCATTTTAGTAATCTACACCTAGATGAAGGATGATAGATGTGTACCTGAGCAAAGGAACAGAGACAGTACAATAAAAAGAGTCCCTGACAGTGACTGAAGCAAATGAAGATCTCCAGGTTCACACAGTGGAAGAGCACACATTGTCATACACATTGCCATAGGGACTGACTTCTCACATCTCCAGTGACCTTCTTGGAAAGAGTTGTATGTGGGCAGAACTCTGCATTTTAGGGTCCTACTAAAGTCACCAGCTTTACTCTGGTGCAGCTCTGTTCATAACAGATTCCTTGTAGGAATGAAGCCTGTAATTGGTCTCTTGAAGTTAGGATTGAGGTGCACAAGAAGTACTGAATAGGAAGCTTCCACTGTCACTGGCATTTCTCAACATGTGTCAGTTCTGTATATACCTGAAGAGTTTCTCTATCAAGGGTTCTCAGCCTGACACCTTTCACGAGCAATCATTTAATTAAACAATGGCTGTTGATATGATACAAGTGTCTAGAGGATACTGTCCTCTCTATAATTTGATAAACTTTAAATGATGCGAATGTAGAACATACCAAAAAAGAGGGAGGGGTAGGGTGTCATAATGGGTTAATAATCTTAAGGAGAAAAGCATGGGACTTGTGTCTTTGCATTGAGGATGAGTTTGCTTTCAGAAGCATGTTAGGATTGATGTCCCAGATCTTAACAAGGCCAGTTGCTGCTTTCTTTATTATGTGCACCTGTGGTGCCCTGATCAGGTGTTCCCCTGATAGTGAAGGGACTATAAAATTGAATCATGGGAGTCTGGTTAGAAGAGCTGAATTAGTTTTTCAGGGAAAGGGCTCTAGTGAATGAAAATGGGGGAAGCCAGGTAGGAAAAACTCTATGTTAAGACAGATTGCCTGAGCACTACAACACAAACATTCCTACATTAGGATATAACTATCAAGACAGCCTCTGCCTTAATAAGTTAATACTACAGGATTTACCCAAAAGCTTTTCCTTGACAGAGTGAGCTCTGATCTGAGAAGGTGTCATAGTTTTCAATAATCTATAAAACTGCCAGGAAATTTAACTTACCTTCTTTCATGTTTTTCTTCAAAGCTGCCATTTCCTACCTTTACAAAGGGTTTCCACAGCATTACCCATTTCTATAAGGTTACCCACTGTTCCCCCTTTGGAGGCATATGCTCCAATTGTATTTGTTTTGTACGCTTCATGTTTAAGCAAGAATATGCAGAATTCTCACCTGAAGAGGATACAGAATTCCTTATTGCTATTGCACTAAACAAGTTTTCATAAAAATGGAAAGAACTGGTACTTACTAAATTTTAGCTTCTGTCAGTTTTAAATTATTAGTAAACTTATTAAGAGAGAGATTCATTTCACCTTCGAGTGACCATGAAATGAATCATAAGAGTAAACTTGGTCACACACTTCACAGTACTATTTGTCTAAATAATAAAACTAATGGATGCAATGAATTAGAAGTTCAGTCAAATATTTCATATTGCTTTCATGAAATCTTACTAGAAAATTTAATGCAAATTGATGAGGATCTAGTCACTCCCATAAAAAACATGCTGAATGGCTAAGCAAAGGCTGACCAAAATCTCTCAAGTGGTTGGGAGTGCTTTGTGGGCCACTGCGGATATTTTAGTTCATTTCAATTAACATTTTCATTGATGACCAAGAAGTAAGAGGACATGGGATGCGGTTACAAGTACTGGGAGGAGAAAAGAAACCACTCAAGGCAATGATGTAATACAAGAGGTTTAGAGAAATTAGAGAGACAGCTGGACATGAGAAATGAGAAACAACACTGTGCAGACTGAACCCAACCTAAACCCAACTGTTTACCCGATCTTGGAAAAATAACAACAATTTGAAACACATTGTTTATGGGAAAGGGCAATCTGAGAAATAGTGTTGCTAAGAGAGGGGACAGTAAAATGCTTTCAGTGGAATATAGCAGCACAAATGCTATTCAGTTTTAAGCTGAATGTTCAGGGCCCCATGAGCTTGAGAGAGTACACAAACAACTTCACTTTCCTACTTATCTGTTGCAGGTGTTCCTATGACACAGCCTAATTTTTTGGGGTGGGATACAACATTATTGGAAATATATCCATACCTATAGAACAGTCATGGGAAAAGTTTATGAAAAATGTAACAAGTTATTTTTAAAGGCTGCTAAATATTTCTACTTTCAACTAGTTAAAAGTTAAGTTGATTTGCGAGAAATGCGTGAAACATGGTGAATTGCCTCTTAGCATCATTTTTCATTTTCAAATGCACTGCATGGGTTTCTTTTCCATAAGCCCACAAAAGCACACTAATTTACTCCAAACTCACGTTGCTTTACCTGAAAACAATGTTACACTTGTCATACAGTTTTCAGAATAACAACTTGCCAATACCTATGTAATGTTAGATCCTTCTCACCCCTTCCATGTGAAGTACTTTGTAAAAGTCAATGCATCATATAGGTGTACCAGAATAACAGAAGGAGATAGTCATGCCCAGGTGACAAATGAAAGCTGTTTCCACAGAAAAACTCTGTTGTTACATTTTTTTTTTTTTTATTGCTCAAAAGGTAACAAAAGGCTATGAAATGCATCCAAATTAGAACTAATGAAACTCAAAATGAGACTAAACTGAGAAAATCAGTTTAAATGAGAGAAATAATGTTCAATTGTATAGCAGAAACTGTTTAAACATGCTTATTGAACTGCAGCAAAAGCTGCATTTCAAGATTTATATCTGACAATTTTCCTCTTTTGTCTTGGAAAACTAAGCCCCACTACTGAACAATCGCTCTACATGGAGAGATGAGGGAATACTTGTGTTAGAAGGGATGAACAGTTTTTTCATAGCAGGTGACATCTCAAATAAGTTTCTCACAGATGAGAAGTAATACTCTTGGGCCCTGGGCTGCTGGTTCTGATCTTCATTAATGTCATCATCTGCTTCCCCCTCACTAATTGCTCCCACTCTTCCTGGGCTCAATGCCTCTGCTTGCTTGTGCTTGTTGCCTCTCCTGCAGCCAACTGGCTGCCCTGTTGACTTCTGCAAACGCGCAGAAAAATGCCAGCATGAACTAAGGAATGCTGAGACTTGTAGCTCTTAAGAGACCATCTCTCATAGGAAGGCATACTACTCTCCCTCTCTTAAACAAGAAGTCCTAGAGTTTCAATAAAGAAATATCATTCCATGCAAGTCGTAGAGGCTGGGTTAGGAAAAACTCTGGGAAGCTGATTTATTTATTTATTTTGGGGGGTAACTTATACTTTAATAAAAGTTAAAGTTGACCTTTTTTAACTAGTTAAAGTTAAAAGTTGACAGCTGAAAAATTTTAAGTAGTTAAAGTTAAAAGTTTAACTTTTTAAACTAGTTAATTAAGTTGTTAATTCCCATGACTGCTATAGAGCAACTTAGACAGGAACACAAAACAAGCTAAACACGTTGTGTGTGTGTTTTGCCTTGTGATTATTGTTAATATAAAGAACGTTCATGGACACAGATAGCACATAATTGTATTTATTATACAAATAGGAAAGGCTTCCTGATCTATGTGTTGTGGCTCTGCTTTCTGTCAAGTTCTTAAATATAAAACACACTGAGGAGCACCACTAGAGGACTCGCACTATTTCATGAGATGCTGTTCTTTAGTATCCCAGGGATAGAATAGATAAAAATCATCTTTTTGGATGAAAACCACTTTGTAGGATGATGGCAAAAGGGGTAGTGCTGGCAGTCTTACATATTTCCTAGGTCAGATTTTGACACAGACATTTCTGTAATGTTATTAGAGAGAGGACTACTACAGGGGATTTTGTCATTGTGCAAAACTTAAACTTTGATAGATGAAGATGGGGAAGTAACTATGAAGGGAAGAGTGCTATTTAAGTTGAAGGACAATGTTGGCCCAAGAGCAAATGGGTATAAACTGGCCATGAATAAGTTTGAAGCTTGAAATTAGCAGGTTCCTAATCATTATAGCAATCAGAACTAATGGCTTTTAAGATGGAGCCTGGCAAATTTATCAAAGGCATTACATTATACTGTACCCGTTGACTGGACTCAGTGATCCAGGAAGGTGTTTCCAGTCCCATGTTGTTTTGTTCCTGCACATTCAAGTAACCCTGATTTTGACTAATGTACAAAAACAAAAAAAAGAAAAACATGATATTAGGGGAAATTTAAACAGCAAGGCTGAGGTGAATTAGTTATACCTGATAATATGGAAAGGAGGGGTGGAATACCATTATGAAAAGGAAAATGTATACTTGAAATCATCCTGCATGGGTTGCAAGGCCTGTTTTGTTTGTTATTTTGTTGGTTTCTTATTTTTGTTTAACTATACAATGTTGTGAATGATCCCTGATAAGCATGAAGCTCAGAAACCATATTTTTGTACTAGTAATTAGGAGTGAAGAATAGGGGAAGAGTAGAGAATGTTTTTTACTCTTTTTCCCACTCTTTATTTATGTTAGCAGAGAAATGCATTTTTATTTCCTTTTTATTAACATGATTTCAGCTCACATCAATGACATTAGGTGAAATATAAGGAGCTGACAAAAATCAATTATTTTTCTGTCTAGTAAGACAACAATTAGTTAATTTGTATTCTTACTGTGAAAGCCACCTTCATCAATTTCTTAAACTGCTATCTTTAACTCCTAATCTCTGTGATACACTGATGATAATTTCCTTATCAGCCAGATGCATTTCTGTGGAAGAATAGTGAAAATTAATTTTGGTTTATCTGAGAACATTACAATTAGGAAGTCTTCTTGATTAGACTAAGTCGAGCAATTATTGAAATAAAAGTCTATGGTACAGAGTGCTCTGAAAACTTAATACTCTATTCATTTTTTGAAAAAATTCACTTAGACATAATCATGGCTTTTAAAAAATCATAACCACTATTTTAAAATGGACAGATTCGAAGTAGCTCCTAATCATAGAAATTAAGTTGCAAAGTTCAATCTCAAATGGCTTTCCTTGCTGTCCTATAAATGACAAAGGACAGTACTTGTTGATATATTTTTTAAATTGATTTTATTATTTTTAACCCATCAATTTTCACAGAGTTGTTTTCCTTCTTACTTGAACCCATGGTCCACGTGATGAGAGCTTTGAAAAAGTAATTAGGCTAGAGGGTGCTATCTGTTTTTTTCGCTGGAAACAGAGTTTTGCAGTATTACCAATTTCATGACACCTTGCTGTTATTGTGAAGCCTGAAAAAAAAATCAAACTTTTTATTAATACTTTAAAAGTATAAAAATGCATATTCACCTACTTCCAAAAGTATGTATTCTCCAAATGAGCCAGCCTATCAGCTGCTTACCTTTCTATCAGGATTTTCTAAATGCTGAAGTGAAGATATTGGCAGTCCTATCTTTTTCAGAACAAAGCACTTATAGGAGAGGCTGCTACTACACTTGCTTGTGGTATGATGTAAATCGAACAGTGAGCAGGCAGTTTTTGAGGAGGACGTTTATTATGCTCTATTCTCCCCTCCCTTGGCTTTCATTTGCTTTGCTTAAATTACTTTTTCTTTTTTCTTTAATTGCCCCCTTTAAACCAAAAGTTTTCAACAAATAACCTCCATCTCATATCTTTGGTATAACATGACACTTGAAGGACTGACTTACAGCTTCTAAATACTTGGAAAGTGTTTCTTCTAAAGGTTTTAAATCAAATCAATGTTGGAAGGAACAATAAGACAGTCCAACAGTGAGAGCAAAGAGCCAAAAATATTTAAATAATTTCTCATTTCAAAAGGCAAGTAGTGTTAACCTAGCTACATGCAAACAGAGCTGTGAAGATAAGAGTCAGGGAGAATATAAGCAAGCCATTTGAAACACTGGCACTTTGTGAAATGCGGGGAATTAGGTCCCAAGTCTGAAAGCAGCTTTCCCAGAGGAATCTGAAAGAGATTCCTCAGAGGGAGATTCCACTGAGCTTGATAGAGGCCCATCAGTACACGGGTCCTTGCATTATTGTTGCCATACGTTGCACAAGTTCAGCCAGCTTCTCTGGCTCATGGTTTTTGCTTTGTTTTGGGCCCAGCTCCTGCTTGCTTAGCTTTGCATTTTGGGTTCCTGCAAACCCCTGGAATATGTATGTGAAGCAAACACAAAACTGAAAAGTTGTGGTGAGCTCCTTCGTATGACCAGAACATTTTGATGGTTCTGTAATAGGAAACCAGGAACACCAGTTTCTGGTTTCTGGTAAATCAGCAAGAAAAATTGGCAAAAAGTTCATACCCACTGCTGTTTGCTTTAATTTCATGTCTGATGTTAAAGATGACAAGTCTTGTTTTTTTTAATGTTTTTTTTCAATTATCAAATCCTATAAAGGCTATTTGAATTACAGATTTCCCCTCAACTTTTAAAAATATATTTTGTAGTCCTTCTATTCATATATTTTTGTTTTAAGAAGATGGTTTAAGCCACTATCCTTTTTTTTCCTGTAGGAATTTTTAGAAAAATCCGTCTTGAACACTTTTTAATGATCAAATGTACAGTTTATGCTTAGGATTAGACATGTAATGTTTAAAACTTGCTTTTATCTCTTAACCTAAAAATTCTAGTGTATGGCTCCCTTTAGTTGAACAAGTTACAGCTTTACGTTTATGTAAGCAACTGGTAACATCTTCAATAATGTTAAGTAGGTCTGAGGATATTTCATTGTATGCTGAATATTTAGTTTCTATTATGTCATATAACCAGTTAAGAATTTGTTGTTCAAAGAAGGACGCATTCATAACAAGGTAAAATGTTTGTTATGAGATGCTCCCATGAAGATTTTACAGTGTATATGATTCAGAGAATAAATATATTGTATTATCATTATTTGATATTTTTAAAAATTTTTAATTAGAAGGCCTAGAGGCCTCCATCAAATTGGCTCCGTGGTCAGACCAAAGGGTAGTAATTGATGGAAGTCAATCATCATGGTGTCCTGTGACCAGTGGGGTCCCCCAGGGCTCTGTCCTTGGACCCATATTGTTCAACATCTTCATTAATGATGTGGACAGTGGAGTCAGAAGCAGACTGGTCAAGTTTATCGATGACACCAAACTTTGGGGCAAAGTATCCACACCAGAACACAAGTGAGTGATCCAGGTGGGTGATCCAGGCTGACCTGGACAGGCTCAGCAAATGGGCGGATGAGAACCTGATGGTGTTTAATACTAAAGTTCTCCACCTTGGAAAGAAAAACCTGCAGCATCCTCATAGGCTTGACAGTCCTACACTGGCTAGCACTACAGAAGAAAGAGACTTGGGGGTCATCATTGACCACAAGATGAACATGAGCTTTCAATGCGATGTTGTGGCTAGTAAAGCAACCAAAATGCTGGCTTACATCAATAGATGCTCCTCAAGCAAACCCCAGGACGTTATGCGCCCCTTGTACTCGGCCTTCGTGAGGCCGCAGTTGGAGTACTGAGTCCAGTTTTGGGCTCCACAATTCAAAAATGATGTGGAGAAGCTTAAGAGAGTCCAGAGAAGAGCCACATGCATGATCAGATGCAGGAAAACAGACCTTATGAGGACAGGCTGAGAACCATGGGGCTCTTTAGCCTGGAAAAGTGCAGGCTCGGGGGTGATCTGATGGCCATCTATAAGTATCTGGGGGAACGTCTGTTCACCAAAGTGCCCCAAGGGATGATGAGGTTGAACAGTCATAAACTACTGCAAGACCATTTCAGGCTGGACATAAGGAAGAATTTTTTTACTGTCTGAACCCCCAAGGTCTGGAATAGCATGCCATCGGAGGTGGTTCAAGCACCCACATTGAACATCTTCAGGATTAAATTGGATGTCTATCTTGCTGGGATCCTGTGACCCCCAGCTGACTTCCTGCCCTTTGGGCAGGGGGCTGGACTTGATGATCTTCCGAGGTCCCTTCCAGCGCTAATATCTAAATGTCTTAAAAAGCAGAGGCCTTCAAACAGAAAAAAGCTTCCTATCCTAATGGACTTGCAGTCTAAATGAGCCAGCAAATATTGAGAGGTGAAAGAAGGGCATGGACAGTGACTTGTCCATGTAACACATACCTGAAGTCACAGTCCCACATTGTATTTGTGAATTAGTCCTGCTTAAAGAAGGCATTTCAATAAAGCAAATTACCTACATTCTGATACAATGGCCAGTGCCATTCCTTGGAAAATTCCCTTTAATGCCAGACTTTTGATGCAATGGATCTATGGTAAAAATTGTGTACTGCCAAAGTCTTAGATCTTTGGGAAACAATTCTATGAAGTACCTAACACCACCCTTGAGGCCTGCAAGATTAAGAGGCTAATTAATTCACTGGAGCTGGTCAGCTACTTGTACTCGTTTATTTTTCAGACCATACATTGAAGGATGATTATTCTGTTTAGATAAAGTATTTATTGTTCAGCATTTTTTCTTCTGTTCTAAAGCTTCAGTCATCCAACAGTGGACCATCAATATTATCATTAGAGTCCCTGAATGACAAGTAAGTGAACAGTGGGGGAAAAAAGCAATTTGGAAATGAACTATAAGCCAAAGAATAATTCCAAGAAAAAAATAGTCACAAATATCAAAGATCTGCATTTGTTCCATAGTTCACTTCATCAACTCAGCCATACATGTAGGTTTACCAGCAAGTTTATATCTGTTTTGCATTGTAGTAATTAACTGAAAAGCCTCCAGAATATACTATCGTATTCAGCTGAAAGTCTGTAGTGCACAAGTAATGAACAGGAAAGTAGAAGTGGTATATATTAATGACCACTGTTCACCTAGTCCAACCCCATGCTCAAAGCGGGACTATCCCCAACTAGATCAAACCAGCCAAGGCTTGATCTAGTTGGGTCTTTAACAATCTCTCAGGATGGAAATTCCACAACCTCTCTGGGTGACCTGTTCCAGTGCTTTACTACCTTCCTAGTGAGAGAGTATTTCTTAATATCTAATCTTAACTTCTGTTGCTGGAACTTGAAGCCATTGCTCCTTGTTCTGTCATCTGCCACCACTGAGAACACCAGTAGCTCCATCCTTTTTGGAACCACTGTTTACCAGGGGTTGGCAAAATGCAGCCCGTGGGCTGCATGTGGCCTGCCACGCTGTTGTAGTTGGCCTGCAGGGCCCCTAAAAATTTTAGAAAAGTAATATTTATCTGCCCTGGCTGCCTGTCATGTGACCCTCGATGGCTTGCCAAAACTCAGTAAGCAGCCCTCCACCCAAAATAATTGCCTACTCTTGGTTTAGGTGGTTGGAGGTTGTTATTAAAACCCTTCTCAGTCTTCTCTTCTCTAGATTAAATAAGCCTAGTTCCATCAGCTTGTCCTCGTAAGTCATGTGCCCTAGCTTCCAAACCATTTTTCTTGCCATCTGCTGGGCTCCAATTTGTCTACATCCTTTTGAATTATAGCTTTCCAATGTAACCCAGTATTTCACCCTTTTAATTAAGGGCTCACAGAGAATGCATACTGGTTTTGAAGAGTTATTTATGCTCTTAATAAATAACAAAATAAAGTATTCCTCCCCATCTTGGCCTTCTGTGGGTTATTGATCTGGTTCCAATAATTTATCAAAGTCAGAAACTATCTATGTTGACAGTGCATGCTTTTACTTTTTGGTGGATTTTATCCTCATTCTATACAGGGGAAAACAAAAAAATCCATACAAACAGACAAACAAACAAACAACTATTGAAAATACCTACAGTATGTCCTCATATCCTTGAGGATGTCTGCAATAAAAAGCTAGGTTTTAAACAGTATTTTGTGACCGCACAGTTAGACTCCAGTATTGAATCCTTCATAAAATTAGCTCTTAATAAGTCATGCACTTAGAACCACACTTTTAGATATCCTTTCTTTATAAAAAGAAGCTTGTACCACAGCTTCAGGCAGATACAAATAAATAGTATAAATGCATTTGGCAAATATTGGCTAGAATTTAATTTTTCCATCAGTCTATCTCCTCATTTTAATCTATTTTTTCCAGACACTCATATAACCAAGTTTTATTTTGGTATATGAAATTATGATGAAATGCAAAGGGTCAGTAAGAGGACTATGGATTATTTCAGCCCCTATTTTGAGTACTTAAATGAGTAGCTAAGTGCTATGCTGTCCCTTCTAATGGTGATAAAGTAACACACCAAGATCTTGAGCATAGATAAGATTAATTTTATGTAAGTGGCACTTAATTCACCATACCAAGTAAACAGATCCAGAAATCCCCTTCTAGAGCCCTGCCACACATGTACTTAACACAGACAGAAAAGAATCTGATTTTAACTTAACTGGAAGCATAAACGTATGTGACTGTGAAGAAGAAAAATTAAATTTTAAATTCTGTGGTCAGCCAATAAATTTTACATTACCCTTATTATAATGATGCCTCTGTTGAGACCTCAGTGAACCGGAAAAGGAAAAGCATTAATTTTTTTCTACAGTTCATATACCCGCTTATCTTTCTGGTCTCCCTGAGAAAGTCAAGCCTATGGAGAATTCTTCAGTAATTTGGGGAAATCATAGTTGCCCAGTTAGGAAAGAAAAATGATACCAACTCAGTTATGATTAATCAAAACTAACAACTGCAGATCAAATATTGAGTATTGAATACAGCAGTGATCCATATAGTTAAATACATTTACAGAAAGGTTAAGTAAGCTCAAATTAATGAATAAATTTAAAGATATTCTCATGAAGAATACGTTAGCTGAAAAAGCTAAATTGACAAGTAAATTGTTCCTTACAAATGTATTTTTTTTCATTCCTACATACTTAGCACTTGCTGCTATTTTATCCCAAAGTTGTGATACTGTAGCACTTTGGTATATAGAAATTGGAAGGATTTACTCATTCATACAAGGGAAACATGATTGCCTTTCAATTAGGGAAAGATAGTATGTTTTTCTTATAACTAAAAACAAATCCCTCTTCATTTCCTTGTCACATTGAGAATGGAGACTAAATGGAGAAGGATGTTTGAAGTTGGTTTTAGTGCTGAGAATTCCTGGATTCCATGGACATTTTGATTATCTAACTAAATCTTCCCAGTGTTGTTTAATTTATAGACTAATTGGGCTATGGTCAAGTATGATTCATTACTTCTTCTGATTTAATAACGAGTGACCCAAAGGGCTTGTCTACATTAGACGCTACTGTGCCATAGTATCGCAGGCACAAATGCGATGATGATGCTAGACGCTACTGCACAGTAGCATCTAAAAAAACCCATGTGGTGATGGTATGTGGCAGTAACGCCTGGTACTGCACAGTCATTTAGTACTTTCATAAGCTTAAGAATATATAAGCACGTACAAAATGACTGCACAGTAACAACTGAGTAGTCTACCGCACGTGTAGACACAGCCACTCTTACTCTGCTTCCTCCCAGGATCATGATAACAACTTCTGCCTTCTAATACCAGGATCCTAGTCTCTGTGACTGTAGGAGGGGAAACACTATTATGACTTGCAATGTGGCCTGCTGCCTTGAGCAAAATCTTCCCCAGTTTGCAATGGTTTTTAGCAGATAAGAGAGCTAGA